>NC_134403.1:245781632-246119132 GCF_038048845.1 Mixophyes fleayi | reverse complement strand
CATCTGTTAGTAAGAATATGATTTCAACTGTAAAAGCTCCTACATAAGGCGAGTATATCCGGACCTCTGAGTTAGTGCCAGTAAATCTGGAAATTGAAGTGGTCATGTGATGGCAGAGGAACAAGGGGGCGGAGGAATTTTCTATTAATGTGTGTGTTAAGAAAAGGGGTATTCCAAAGCCAGTTATGTGACTTTGGTCGACATTATAATCCATGACACTTATTAATAACACAGGTCTGCATAAAAAATTTTTTGGACAGCTGTTTTGGTTTAATTGTGTTTTTTGGTGCGCTGAATCCAAAAATGACAGCCGTTTTGTCCTGGGACATCAGGTCTTCGAACAAACGGGTGGTCATCGGTTAAAAAAATCTCTTTACGCAAATATTTTATTTACATGAAAAGTATTAACTCATTTGCACAGGTGACGACAAAATTAACACCACACTCAAGTAGATTGCTTGTGAAATCGTCTTTTTTTAAACTCTAAACTTCTTTTTGAGCTTTTCCTCTTGTAGGTGGCTTCTGGAAGATCCCTGTACAACATCCAGCAGTAGTCAACCATCATCGTAACACTCCATTTCCCTTGATACCTTCTTTCCATTTCTTTTATATCTTGATGGAAACGTTCTCCCTGCTCTTCACTCACTGCTCCCAAATTCTCAGGAAAATAGTCAAGGTGTGAGTTGAGAAAATAGACTTTTAACCTCATGGAGCAACCAAGCTTGTGGAACGCTTTCAACATTGTTTCCAACATTTCCTTATAATTTGGGTCCTTTTGATTTCCCAAAAAGTTTTTTATGACCACAGTAAAGGCTACCCACGCTTCTTTTTGAGTTGGAGTCATTGAACTGATGAATTCTTTGTCAGATATGAGTTTTCTAATATCCGGGCCAACAAAAACCCCCTCTTTCAGTTTTGCCTCCGTTAAACCTGGAAACTTGGATCCCAAGTACTTGAAGCATTTGCTATCTTTGGGGAAGTGCCTTAACAAATTGCTTCATTAATCCTGATTTTATATGGAGTGGTGGTAATATGTCACAACTATATGCATACCTGCTATTGTTGGCGCAACTCAGAGGAAGGTGTGGAATCTAACGTGCCCCTGGTATTCACCAGGAACCCCCGCAAGGAAGTATGGACTCCGCTGCAGGGACACGCAGGTCGCGGTCCTCCCACGAGTCAACAGCGAGATACAAGAGGTGTCAGACAGGCCGGGTCGGTAACGTTCTGGTAGTATGGAGTCCAAAAGGATATCCAGAAGAATGGTGAGACAAGCCAGGTCGATAGCGTTCAGGTAGCGCAGTACAGAGGAGAACCCAAATAGAGGTGGTCAAAACCGTCCGGGTCAAAAGGTCACAAGCAGCACAAGGAAAGTCAGGAACAATGCAGAAGACTGGAATACACACTAACACGCTGGAGACAGGAAGACCTGATACTCTGGCACTGGTAGGAGGGCCAGAGGAAGTTTAAATACTGGAGTGCTCCAATCAGCATCAGCGCTGCAGCGCTGTCATATTCAGCGCCAGGAATCTACTATAGCGTCCCGTTGCCTAGCAACGGGGCGTGCTGTCTTGCAGTGGTCGGGCAGCTGAGAATCCGGAAGTGATGCGTCTGGTTGCTAAGCGGAAGGACAGGCGGATGTGCGGGACGGCGCCTGACATAATAAAACCTTCTCAGGGGGTACCAATGTATCTCTGAGAACATTCTTTTCACCAACAACTAGACTTCTTGGTGGCCAATTTTTTTGCTTCCAGTGATTTTGTCGGTCTCTACTGTCCCATAAACATAGAAAACAAGGGTATTTGGTGTACCCAGCCTATTGGCCCAGCAGCATACACAATACTTTTAAATCCCCACATACCAACCAGTTTAGGTTTTGATAACCCACTTTCTTGAGTACCAACTCCAAGTTCTTATAAGTCTCCTTCAAGTACACCGAATGAGCAACAGGAATGGACGCATAACAGCCACCATTGTGAAGTAAAACTGCTTTTAAGGTTCTTTTGGAAGAGTCGATGAAAAGCCTCCATTCAGAAGAATCATACTGAATGTGGAACTGAGCCATCAACCCCTCTAAATCACCATGAACTCTCCACATAAGAAACAGAAACTGTCAGGTGAATTTACACACTTTCTTGGAGGCATTGAACTAATTATGAACCACACAGACAATAGCAGGATGACGACTGAAATGAAATACAAGATTGTGGAGGAATCAGAGAACAAGTAAATGTCACGGACTTACCTGATCCCCACCGCTCCGTCCAGCCGCACTTCCGCATTCAGGACCATGTGACCGCACCCGGAGGCGGTCACATGACCACAACCCTAGAGGCGGGGATTTTGAATCCCCTTCAGTATAAAAACCTCACTCTGACACTCGCTGAGTGTCAGAGCAACACTTACCTGTTCCTGGCTCCTGCTCTTCGTGGATTGCAGTGTCTTCCTGTTTCCAGTGTCTCCTGTGTGCTGATCTCTGCCTGTTTGACTTCCCTGGCTCTCCAATCCCTGTGTACCGACCCGGCTTGCTGACCATTCTCCTATTCTTGTGACCCGTGTACCGAACCTGGCTTGTTGACTCCGAGTTGCCTTCTGATTCTGCCTGACTCCATTCCTGTGTACCGAACCGGCTTGTTGACTCCGCTACCACCGCTTCACTCCGCTGTACTACATCTTGAGGCGAACCTGGGGACCGCGACCTGCGACTCCTGGCAGCGAAGCCCACCCCGCCTTGCGGCGGTTCTTGGTGAACACCGGGGAGATCGTTAGACTCCGCACCTCAGGTAAGCCAGTGCTAATCAAGATTAGTAATATAGTATCCAGAATCTGTTACAGTAAATGCATGAAAGAACATGTCCTGGCAGGCCCTAGCAAACACACTCAACAATGCAGTGATCACCATCAGGACCAATAAACATGTCTTTTCATGTTTTTGGGAGCACTGGCAGTGAAAATAAATTTGTTTTTCCATGTTCAGTTTTTTCCCCCCAATTATGATGAATTTGAAATTTAGCGATTTCCAGCTACCTGTTTGACCAAGGCACATTTCGATTGTGAAAAAACTTGACTTCCCATTTAAAAACGGTGGACATTTTCGAATTCAGCACACCAAAAAACATAAGAATCAGATAAAATTATGAAAACAGCTTTTTGGTTGCAGACCTGTGTAATTAATAGCAGTTTGACAAAAAGTAATAATGAAAAAATTAACAACTCCAAATCGCTAAAGTGATTTATAATAAGAAACACACATTGTTTTTGCATTGCATGTGTAAGCTGAAAGAAGAATTCCAGTTTACTTACATATGATAAAAAACATGTTTTATTTACTTTTCGTGCAGCAGCCCTCTGATACATTGGATTCCCCTGAACGGCCCAACGGTGTCCCACACCACCTCAGCAGTACAACAGGATGGTCTGGGATGGCTGGGGGAAAGAGCGACCCCACAGGAAAGAACAGATCATGCAAATAGCGCTGGGGGTCTCAATCAAAGTGCCAAAGGGACCACAGGTAATGGGAGCCATGAGGAGACCTGGAGACCGTCCCAACTGGGATATAGTGGGGTCTCAACCTTTTGTGAAAGCAAGACGGAAATTAACACCCATCTGCAGCTCTTTGAGAATCTGATGAGTGACCATAACATTTGAGAAGGAGAAATGTACCAGGTACTTGGGACCAAGTCTGACTGGATGTGCACTGGATGCCTATCGGGCATTAACCACCCAGGATTCTAGGAACTATGAATCAGTGAAGAAAGCACTGTTGGCTAAATTCTAGGTGACTGTGGAGAAATACAGGTACAAATTTCGTACCCTGAACAAAAGTGGGTCACATGCAGAGTTTGCCAGTCAGCTGAGGAGGGCATGCAGTAAGTGAATGGAGGGCAAGAGGATACTGTAGGGCAGCCAGAGGAAACCCTGCCAGGACAGGGTCTGTGTGAGTCAGTTTCCCAGAGTGGGTGACATAGAAATTGTGTAGCTAAATGGTGGCAGTAATACTACAGGAGGATATGACTCTGAAGGATACTGAGATTGTTAATTTGGAGTCCTAAGAACACAGCCATGAATAAAGAATGGTACCAAAACAACCTCCAAGAGCACCTTCTCTCAACCATCCATGAACAATTTGGTGACGAACAATGCCTTTTCCAGCAGGATGGAGCACCTTGCCATAAGACAAGAGTGCTAACTAAGTGGCTCGAGGATCAAAGCATCGAAATTTTGGGTCCATGGCCAGGAAACTGCTCAGACCTTAATCCAAGTGAGAACTTGTGGTCAATCCTCAAGAGACAGGTGGATAAACAAAAACCCACAAATTCTGAGAAACTTCAAGCATTGATTAGACAAGAATGGGTGGCGTTCAGTTAGTATGTGGCCCAGCGGTTCATTGACAGCATGCCAGGGCGAATTGTAGAGGTCTTCAAAAAGAAAGGTCAACACTGCAAATATTGGCTCTTTGCATAAACTTAATGAAATTGTCAACAAAAGCCTTCAACACTTATTAAATGCTTGTAATTTTACTTCAGTATACCATAGCAACATCTGACAAAAAGGTCTAAAAACACTGAAGCAGCAAACTTTGTGAAAACCAATTCTTGTGTCATTCTCAAAAATTTTGGCCTGACTGTAGTATCACAATAAGAAATGTACTGGTTTTACCAATTAGATAAATTTTCACAACAATGTTTTAAGAGTATGGGACAGACTGATATTTTGCAAAAGGTACAGGAATTTTACTGCTGAGGACTGAGGTTAAGTCATTTTCTCTGATGAATCCCCGTTCAGATTGTTTGGGACATTTGGACAAGCACTTGTCCGGAGAAGGAAAGGTGAGAGCTACCATCAGTCCTGTGTCATGCCAACAGTAAAGCATCCTGAGACCATTCATGTGTGGGGTTGTTTCTCAGCCAAGGGAGTGAGCTCACTCACAATTTTGCCTAAGAACACAGCCATGCATAAAGAATGGTACCAAAACAACCTCCAAGAGCACCGTCTCTCAACCATACATGAACAATTTGGTGACGAACAATGCCTTTTCCAGCAGGATGGAGCACCTTGCCATAAGGCAAAAGTGATGACTAAGTGGCTCGAGGATCAAAGCATTGAAATTTTGGGTCCATGGCCAGGAAACTCCCCAGACCTTAATCCCAGTGAGAACTTGTGGTCAATCCTGAAGAGACAGGTGGACAAACAAAAACCCACAAATTCTGAGAAACTTCAAGCATTGATTAGACAAGAATGGGTGGCGTTACTTCAGTATACCATAGCAACATCTGACAAAAAGGTCTAAAAACACTGAAGCAGCAGACTTTTTGAAAACCAATTCTTGTGTCATTCTCAAAAATTTTGGCCTGACTGTAGTATCACAATAAGAAATGTACTGGTTTTACCAATTAGATACACTTTCACAACAAAGTTTTAAGGGTATGAGACTGCTCCTTTTTGCGTTTCTTTGTGATATTTTGCAACTTTTTTTATGCTCTTTTGATGATTTTTAAATGGTTTTATGATATGAAATGGATTATGATTTCAAAGAGTTTTATGATGTATTTTAGTTCTCACACTACTAACATGACTTCTCTCTTTTTTGTTTTTGTTTCTATATACTCCTGTTATATATATTCAGTTATTTTATATGCCTGAAGTTCTAATATTTATGTTAGTTTTATAATCTCAGACCAATACATTGTTTGATATCTTTTGTAGCAATATATTACCATGGGAAGCAGCTGCCTCATGTTGGACACACCTTTCATGCAGTTCTTGGCAAAAGCACTCATTTTGGGATTGCTCAGGATTTGTGTATAAATACAGATGCTCGGGCTCGATTTTCGGAAAATCGAACCCAACATTGCCAATCTAAGTATGGAGCCAAGCCGGCTCGGTACTTCCGCGCACCCTCAGAACTGAAAACGAGGCAAAACATCATCGGTGAGTTGTCGGATATTGTAAGTTTTGGATTCTATAAGTGCCGACCTCTGCGGAAATCCGGCACCATTGCAAAGACAGACACAGAAGGAGTAGCAGCGTTCTTGGCAGCCTCCAGTGCAGTTGGCCAGCGTCATAGCTAAAACAGATAGAGGAGGGGAGGCAGTGTTCTTGGCAGTTTCCAGTGACATTGCCCTGTGCCATTGCTCATACAGAAACAGGAGGAGTGGTAGTGTTCTTATAAGTCTCCAGTGACATTGCTCTGTGCCATTGCTCATACAGAAACAGGAGGGGTGCAGTGTTCTTGGCAGTTACAGTTGCAGTGCCATTAGTCACACTGACACAGGAGTAGCAGTGTTCTTGTCACTCTCCAGTCACATTGTTCTTGTCACTCTCCAGTCTCAGTGCCATTGGTCACACAGAAACAGGGGTAGCAGTGTTCTTGTCAGTCTCCATTGATATAGCTCAGTGGCATTGATATGGCAACCAGCTGCTGGCACTAATCATGATGATACTAGTCTTTCTACATCATCTACTAAAGCCTATGATCAAGGGCATAGTGGGTTTAAGACAGGGAAACTAAAATCCAAAAAACTCTTTTACATTGGTAAAGAAAAAACACCTCTCTAATAAAGGGAAAGATTCCTGTATATAAAAAAAAGTTTCCAACATGCCATTCTAGCCAAAATATTAATAATAATTCTAGCATCAGCTAGCTCCCTTCTCTCAGCTAGATCCCACCACCTGCAATCTACACTGTCATCATCCTCACCCTCATTCTCACCCTCAGTGTGTACATCATCCTCACACAATATTAATTCATCCCTGCTGGAATCCCCCATTACAGAAGTCTCTGTACTTTTACCAGACCAGAGGTCAAAATGGTGTGCTGACTCATCTGCATCACCACTGGGTCTTTCGGGAAAGCTATTCCTAGCAGCAGTTGCCTGAGAAACTGAAGGTCATGTACCACTTGATCTGTCAACTTGCTGACCAGAAGCAGTACCCCAGGTCAACGGTAGAGCCAATGTACTGAGCGTAAAGAACAGCAGATGAGTATGCAGGTTATACTGGAGACTGGTTGCGATGATCTGCGAGTAGATGTGCTGAGACTTAGAGAACAGGTAGCAATAATCTGCAGAGCGTTACCACAGGTTAGTGGAGTAGACACAGAGACTGTGATGATCTGCAGATAGATGTGCTGGAGACTCAGAGAGCAGGTAGCAAACAGGAGCCAGGGAACTTGGTAGAGAAGCAGGTGTTTTAAATAGACAGAACTGACAGGCAATTAGCCAATCAAGAGGATGCAGGAAGTATTTTGCAAACCAGGTGTGTGCATGCTCAGTTCAGACCAGCAAGTTAATGCAGTAAGAGGGAAACAGGTGAGAACAGTGACCATAATAGAGGTTTAGCTGGTGCAATGTGTGAGAGCATCTCTTGAGAACTGGGTCAGTTGTAAAGAAAAAGAAGTCATAGTTCTTAAACCTAGGCTCAAGAACAGTCGCCAAAATGTAGTGTTCCGATTTCAAGTTGTTGATAATTCTAGGATCCTGGCAAAGCGAATTAAGTACTTGATCTACAAGTCCGACATACTTAGCATAATATCTTTGTTTCATCTCCTCCTTCAGTTTCTCAAGCTGCTTTTCCAAAAGTCTAATTAAGGGAATCACTTGGCTCGAACTAGAGGTGTCTGAACTCACTTTGCAGGTGACTACTTCCAGTGCTTTCAGCACATTGCAAAACACGGAAAGCATTCTCCACTGCGCTGGACGATTCGAAGCAGTCACCTGTGAAGTGAGTTCAGACACTACTAGCTTGAGCCAAGTGATTCTCTTAATTAGACATTTTCGAAAAGCAGCTGGAGCCTGCAGTCAGCTGGGCAGAAGCAGCACTCGGAGTTGCTGAGAGGAATGATGTGACTGAATCCAAGATGGCCACACCCATATTCTGATTCTGGAGGGATCTCTGGAGTGGAGACAGACTGGACAGTATATTAAAGAGAGATCTGAAAACAACAGAGCCTGAGGGCCACAAGGGCAACTTGGAAAGGCAGCGAAGAGGTAGGAAGTAGCCTCCTGCACCGATCTATTCCTGTCCAGCAATCCAGTTCTTGTTTGCTCTCCTATGCTAGTGTAATCACCATCGGTACCAGTTCTTTCACTATATGCAGAGGAACATTATCAGGACACCCAGTTTTGTCCACGTAGTCACCAGTCCAGCTCCAGAGACACAACCCAATCTGGGTACAGACAGATTCTCAGGCGTGACACAAATTCCACGAGGAAGGTCTTTACCGCCAATTAAATCAAAGTACAGAGACTTCAGTAATGGGGAATTCCAGTGGGGATGAGTTAATATTGTGTGAGGATGATGTACATACTGATAAGGGTGAGGATGAAGCTGAAGATGATGACAACAACATCTTGCCACTGTAGAGTTCATTGACAGCACTGTTAGCTTACTTGCCTTAAGCTCATTGTTAGCTTGTTTTGTGCTTGGTTTGTTTGACTCCCCACTTCAGCCACAAAAGTGGCACTCCTTGTCGCTGAAGTGCTTGGTTTGCTAAACTGTGCATGTCCTTTTTTTTAACTTCAATAGTATTTTTATTTTTCTTCCAAATTCGAGGGATGCAGAAAAAAAGAAAGGGGAGGGGAAGGGAAGGCCAAAAATAAGAGAGGGGAATGGGGGATACATAGTGAGGAGGAACACTTTACACAGCACCAAAAATACAATACAAAGTACAGTACAAGCTATTAACTCTGTAGGTCAATTATGCAACAGAACCGTAGAGGTCAAACTCTCAGTGGGTCATTCACCTAAAAAAAATATTTTTTTTTCTTTCTATGTGGATCCTGATGGGGGCTCATTCAAGGAGAACGGTGAAAGGGGGAGCAAGGAGTCAGCTTGAGCCATGGTTGCCCCCTTACCCTCTGTAATATACACATGCCAGGCAAACCCCTTCATTAGGGGTGAGGAAGGGGAGGAGGAATATGGCATCCCCATCGTCTCCATCTCAAAGCTAAACTGTACTTTAGCAATCACTTTATTTAACAAGGGCAGATTTAGGGATTTCCAGTTCTGTGCCAAAGGTGCTCTTGCAGCAATCAAAATGTGGCAAAACACATATCTAGCATGTATAGGGAATTATGGGGGAAAGTGCTGTATTAAGGCTACTTCCAGAGTGGGATCTATTCTTTGAGAAGTGATCTTGTTAGCTAATTCAAACACCTGTTCCCAAAATGGTCTGATGAGAGTACAATTCCAGAATATATGCATTATATCCCCTGGTATATCATATTGCCTCCAACAAGATTTAGATTGGGCAGGCCACATTTTATGCAAACGGGTCGGAGTAATATATAGTCTATTAATTAGCTTCACCATCGTTTACGAATGATTCACACATTTGGACATTCGGAAGGAATTAACAAATACTTTTTTCCATTGATCAATGGTGAGCATAATATCAAGATCTGCTTCCCTTGCTAATTGGGATCTGGTCTTAGTTTCCGATAGTGGAGGGAAGAGACATTTATTCTAGGGTTGTGCACTGGCCACTGTCTCGTGTTTAGTATTTTGGATTCGGATTTGCTTGAGGTTTTGGGTTCGGATTTGTTTCGCAAAACACCTGACGAAAGGTTTTGGTTCGGATTTAGGGTTTTGGATTTATTTTGAAAACGCTATTATTAACCTCAATAACATTCAATAACAATCATTTCCACTAATTTCCAGTCTATTCTGAACACCTCACAATATTGTTTTTAGGCCAAAAGGTTGCACCGAGGTAGCTTGAGCACATAATGCCAAAAAAAGAGGTACAAGATGGAATTGTTTTGGGCCCTCCCTCCCACCCCTCGCGAGATTCGACGCGAGACTTGGACGACAGAGCCTCGTTTTCAATTTTTTGCCCACCGCAAATATCCGAACAGTGCTCGGATCCCGTTCGGATCCGCACTGTTTGGGTGGGCTCGGTTCAGTGGAATCCGAGCCCGCTCATCTCTTATTTATACCAGAAAGTAATACCTGATCTATTAGGTCCCTTTGTAAGTCTTGTGTATATTAAGGCTGGGACTCAGGACATTTCCAATCCCTGTCTGTGGAGGGTGGAGAACCAGTGCCTAATCTGCAAGTATTTGTAAAATACCTGGGTGGGGAGGCGAAATTTGTCCCGTATTTGTGAAAATTACAGTAACTTCTGATCCTCAAAAAGATCAGACCAAAATCTAGCCCCATTCTCTATCCAAAGATTAAGATTTAGTCCTGGAATAAATTTAGCTACAGTTGCTAGTGAGATATTCATAGTAGGGACCGTAATATTCTGGCTTTTGTCAATGAACCTATCCCACACCGCTAGAGACTCATTAGTTATTTTGGGAAGAAGGGCAGTTGCCGGGCGCCATGACTTAGGGACCCAAATCAAGTCCCTTTGAGGGAACCGTGTACTTAGTGCTCTCTCTAAATCAACCCACGGTTTCTGGTTTGGAGGTAAAGACCAATCTCTGATTTGGGAAAGCAAACAAGCGTTATGATATTTATGTAAGTCTGGTAATGCTAGGCCACCTTGTTGCTTAGGGAAACACATCCGAGAGCCAGCTATAAGAGGAGGTTTACTTTTCCATACATAAGTTGTCATAATCGACTGCAGTTTATCAAACAATGGTTTCGGGATGTTAGCAGGTATGGTTCGAAATAGATACATCATTTTCGGTAACACCGACATCTTAAAGGTTGCCAACCTCCCCAGCCAGGAGACCTTGCAGCAGACCCATGATTTAGTTAATGTAAGAAGCTGCTGTATTAAGGCTGTATAATTTAGGTTAATTGTGTTGTCCAAGGTTGGGGTAATCTGTATGCCTAAATACAGGAGAGCTATTGTTTTCCAGGAGTATTGGAAGGTTTTTAGGGCAACCCTGTCTTGTACCATTTGAGATCTGGAAACTATCTGACACAAAACCATTACTAAACACCTTAGCTGAAGGATTAGAATATAGTGCGGAGAAAGCTGACAAAAATGATCACCCCGATCACTCCCCCCCCCTGGATCCGCCACTGTGTCCGCTATGGTGGATTTATGAATGAACTCAACTCTATTGCTAAATAGGATAGCCACCCCATTTCGTTTAAGAGGGCCATTAGCAGTGAAACATAGTGGGAAATGTTTATCTCTAAGCCACTGCCTTGAAGTGCGTTTCTTGTAAGGCCACTACATCAGCTTTGAGCTTGTAAAATGATGCAAGTGCCAACCTCCGTTTATTAGGAGAATTTAATCCTCTAGCATTTTGTGTCAGAAAGTTAACCATTTAAAGTGCTGATAAGGGTTTTAAAAACTCTCTGCTGTTTACTTGTGATTGACCAACTGCTCAGTCTAATAAATGTCAGACCATAGTCATGGTACATAGTACTGTGATAGCACAGGATAGTGGAGTAGACACAGAGGCTGCGATGATCTGCAGATAGATGTGCTGGAGACTCAGAGAACAGGTAGCAAACAGGAGCCAGGGAACTTGGAAGAGAAGCAGGTGTTTTAAATAGACAGAACTGACAGGGAATAGCCAATCAAGAGGATGAAGGAAGTATTTTGCAAACCAGGTGTGTGCATGCTCAGTTCAGACCAGCAAGTTAATGCAGTAAGAGGGAAACAGGTGAGAACAGTGACCATAATACAGGTTTAGCTGGTGCAATCTGTGAGAACATCTCTTGTGATCTGGGTCAGTTGTAAACAAAAAGAAGTCATGGGGCCCGATTCATCAAAGTTCGCAAACGCATACACATCTGCTAAATGGATCTGCGCATGCGCGAAACAACACTTAAGCTGCGCAAAACGCCACATACGCTACTCAATCACGGCAGATACAGCTCTCAAAAGTCAACTCAATCTCAAACTCCAACGCAAATAGATTTGAGGTGACTGCTGACCATTTGAGAACAAAGGGGTGGGAATGGGCGGAGAGTAGGCGCGGACTGGGCGGAGATGTGATAGTATTTGAGTAAAGTAGGCTTTATGCTTTTGAACTTGAGAACAGTAGGCGTTCCCTCTGGCCAGATGAGTGAAACTGACGTCACTCCTGTCTCAAATCTTTCACAAAAGTTAAGGAAGGCCAGGGTCATGTTTAACTCCAATACAGCTAGCTAAAACAACTATTAAACGCCTTTAGGAGCATCTTTTGCGTTTAAAACGCAAAACGAAATATGCACAAAATACATACATATCAATACAGACTGCTATTGCCAATTATTTTTTTTTTATAAAAAAAATATATTTATCGGGATTTTAGATATCTTACAAATGTTCCATTAGTATGTTTGTGTAAATTAAGCCTTTTTTCTTTACATACACCTTTCTAATCAATGCAATTCGCAAGTGCAACATGTTTGATGTTATTTTGGCCCTTTGGCCTCAATCCGGAACTGCCGGAATGCCGGAATTAGTTAGCTGAAAAGAGCGCCCTCTGCTGCTTACTGCCTCTTCAGTAAAGAGGACTGGCTTTTATAGGCCTGTACACTGCACTTTGGTATGCTAGCCACATATCTTCTCAGCATTATGGGGAGAATCCAGTTCACAGTGCATTCCACTGCCGGAATGGTTGCCTGAGTGCATTCCCCAGTCATTCCACTGCCAGAATGGTTGCCTCAGTGCATTCCACAATCATTCCGGCTGCCGGAATGGTTGCCTCAGTGCATTCCCCATTCATTCCACTGCCGGAATGTTTGCCTCAGTGCATTCCCCATTCATTCCACTGCCGGAATGGTTGCCTCAGTGCATTCCCCATTCATTCCACTGCCGGAATGGTTGCCTCAGTGCATTCCCCATTCATTCCACTGCCGGAATGGTTGCCTCAGTGCATTCCCCATTCATTCCACTGCCGGAATGGTTGCCTCAGTGCATTCCCCATTCATTCCGGCTGCCGGAATGGTTGCCTCAGTGCATTCCACATTCATTCCGGCTGCCGGAATGGTGTGCACACTGCATGGGTAATTATTTCATTTGATTTAAAATGTTGGCCAAACAATAGACTTTGCCATAAATATTTATTATAAATCTCCTACGATTCTCAACAATTACCAATATCATTAGTCTCAATATGTTACATGCCTGATTTGACAGTTGGTGATGGTGCGTTTGCAATAACAAATAATAATAATAGACATATAATAACTCTAAACTATATTTTAGCGATTTACACAAATTTAAAACAAGTGTACTATTACCACAGGGACACTTTTAACAGCAACACGAATAGTGTAAGGATATTAATGATCCCTAAGAGCCAGGAGAATTGGTGAGGACTCTAACCCATGTAGAAAGCTTGCAAGGTGGATTGCCTAACTGCTACACCACTGTACAAGTGGTGATGTCAAGGGAATAGAATACAAATGAAAGATGACCAGCAACTTCTAGCATAAGTTGGTTTCCTTAAAACATGGGGGGAAATGCCAATACTAATATTATACCCAGAAAGATTTGGTGCATGCAGAGTCAAAATGTATGCATATAGAAATATATCCATGTTGATTAATACAAACCAAAAGTAAAACATTTATTGCTCCCATTTCTAATATTTGATTTGGTGGAGCACTTAGCTTTTTCCACTGTTGCCAGTACAGATTTCCTATGTCTTTGAAATCAAGTCTATGCCAACAACTGCTTTGCTGTGTTGTGGCTGATAACACTGTTCAACATGACATATAGACACCAAAACATATATACTAAGTCACAGGGTGGAATAAATACCCTCAAACTTGTAAATATACCAAGGTTAGCCACATACACGCATCATTCGGGGTTCAAACTGATTACGTTGCTGTTGCAAGCTCATTTTTTTATTCACTGAGGTATACTTCACATTGAAACACCAACACCAAACTGCACATTAACTATTTTGCACAGCTGAATGGCTGTCGTAGCCCTGATAAATCAGTCATGTTGCAATTAATATGAACAGCATGACGGATAACGTGCTATTAAAATATTAACCCTAGATAAACACACACATAAATTAAAAACACTGTTTTACTAAAGCAGCAGGAGCTGCAAAAACTTCACCAAAAAACAAGGAATGAGTGCATTTGCGAATCTTACACTAAATACAAGCATTTGCATATTGATTTTTACTTTTAGGAGTATGCTTAATAATGTAGTCTACTAACTCACTTGGTGCTTAGGGTTGACCTGGGGCCTTGAACTTCTGCACTTAGTATGGAATAGTATGGAATACCTAACCACTACACTATCATGCCATATATAAATTCACCACATGCAAATGATTCGTACGCCATATAATTGTACTGAAAACTATTTTACCCATACTATTGCCACAACACTAACAGCTTAGCTCATTAATGACATCTGTAATAATCCTTAGAATCTCTACTTACCCTACAGAAAAGAAACTTTGCTAACATGTCAGGTCACTTTTAGACAAAAACACACTTGGTTAATTAGAACACACCTGGGTGCTCCTAATGATGTGTCCGGCATACTCTCCGGCCTACTCACCTGCATTTAATTCACTAATTACAGTGCTACTTAAAAATACTTTGCTTGCACTTCTGTGTTGTTGGGAGTTCACAGTTCTGGGTAAGTAGGCCTTAATGGTGAAATGTTTCATAATTGCTGCTGTTTATTGCTGTACCTTCCTCAACACTCATGTTTATTTATTGTCAAGGTATTGGTGAGCTAGAGATAGAAAATGATGCTGAAAGGTCTTAATGCTAGTGGATTTTATGTTGAAGGTTAGTGGGAAAGTCTTTCATTAGCTGCAGAGTTTGGATATTGAGGCAACTGTTTAGACTTGGGATGCGCCTCTGCATAGAGACCTCTCGAATGTAGTGACAGAAATAAATATTATCCATCTATCTATATTTATTTATTTGTTACCTGTTTACCCTCCCCCCACAGATCTTGGTCCTGGATTGTGTTTTTTGGGTGTCTAGAGATTGATTTTTGACATTCCACATTTGTCTGTCTGTGTGTGTGTGGTAAGTAGAAACCAGATATTGTTCATTACATACCCCTTGTTAAAAAACTTTTTAGTAAGAATTAGAGATGGGCGGGTCCGGTTCTCCGAGAACCGAACCCACCCGAACTTTGGGTATCCGAGTACCGAGCTGAGCAGCTCGGTACTCTCCCGCCAATTCCGAATCCAAATCGAGGCCGAACGTCATTGTGACGTCGTCGGATCTCGGGACTCGGTTCTCGCGATACTTCAACTTTATAAATACACGCCTCCACAGCAATCCATCGCCATTTGACAGAGGGAGAGAGCAGGGTGTAGTCATAGGCTAATTAGAGCAGGGACAGAGAAAGAATACAATATTGTTCTTGCAATTGCTCTAACCAAAATCGCTAGTGCAGAGAGGAGGATAGAGGTTTATTATTTTTTCTTCATATTTGGCACTCCCCAGCGCTTTTGGGTTGTCCCCCATAATTGTGCATTAATATTTCTGGCTGTCAAAAGTCATATCTGTCAGCAGTATCTACTCAATAAATGTTAGCACTCCTCAGTGTTTTTGGGGTGTCCTCTCTAATTGTGCATTAATATTTCTGGCTGTCAAAAGTCATATCTGTCAGCAGTATCTACTCAATAATTTTAAGCACTCCTCAGTGTTTTTGGGGTGTCCTCTCTAATTGTGCATTAATATTTCTGGCTGTCAAAAGTCATATCTGTCAGCAGTATCTACTCAATAATTTTAAGCACTCCTCAGTGTTTTTGGGGTGTCCTCTCTAATTGTGCATTAATATTTCTGGCTGTCAAAAGTCATATCTGTCAGCAGTATCTACTCAATAAATTTTAGCACTCCTCTGTGTTTTTGGGGTGTCCTCCCTAATTGTGCATTAATATTTCTGGCTGTCAAAAGTCATATCTGTCAGCAGTATCTACTCAATAAATGTTAGCACTCCTCAGTGTTTTTGGGGTGTCCTCTCTAATTGTGCATTAATATTTCTGGCTGTCAAAAGTCATATCTGTCAGCAGTATCTACTCAATAAATGTTAGCACTCCTCAGTGTTTTTGGGGTGTCCTCTCTAATTGTGCATTAATATTTCTGGCTGTCAAAAGTCATATCTGTCAGCAGTATCTACTCAATAAATTTTAGCACTCCTCTGTGTTTTTGGGGTGTCCTCCCTAATTGTGCATTAATATTTCTGGCTGTCAAAAGTCATATCTGTCAGCAGTATCTACTCAATAAATGTTAGCACTCCTCAGTGTTTTTGGGGTGTCCTCTCTAATTGTGCATTAATATTTCTGGCTGTCAAAAGTCATATCTGTCAGCAGTATCTACTCAATAAATGTTAGCACTCCTCAGTGTTTTTGGGGTGTCCTCTCTAATTGTGCATTAATATTTCTGGCTGTCAAAAGTCATATCTGTCAGCAGTATCTACTCAATAAATTTTAGCACTCCTCTGTGTTTTTGGGGTGTCCTCCCTAATTGTGCATTAATATTTCTGGCTGTCAAAAGTCATATCTGTCAGCAGTATCTACTCAATAAATGTTAGCACTCCTCAGTGTTTTTGGGGTGTCCTCTCTAATTGTGCATTAATATTTCTGGCTGTCAAAAGTCATATCTGTCAGCAGTATCTACTCAATAATTTTAAGCACTCCTCAGTGTTTTTGGGGTGTCCTCTCTAATTGTGCATTAATATTTCTGGCTGTCAAAAGTCATATCTGTCAGCAGTATCTACTCAATAATTTTAAGCACTCCTCAGTGTTTTTGGGGTGTCCTCCCTAATTGTGCATTAATATTTCTGGCTGTCAAAAGTCATATCTGTCAGCAGTATCTACGCAATGGATTCAAAGCAGTCCACATATGATCTAAATGAGCAACCAGGTTCTGTCACCAGTCCTGATGTTAGTGTTCCCAGTACGTCATCTGGCCAAGGCGATGTCAAACAACAGAGTGTTTTCAAATTAGTGCAAAAAACAAAAACCAAAAAAAAATTTACTGTATTGAAGCGAAAACGAAGTGTAACTGAGCAAAAGTTAAGTGACGATAAAAAAAAAATTGCAAGCATGCCATTCTACACACGCAGTGGCAAAGAGAGAATGAGGCCTTCACCTTTGGCTATTAGTGGCAGATCCCAAAAAGTTACCCAGCCTACAATTGGTGCACAACTACTGTTACGCGTCAAAGCTGAGCTGCAAGATACCAGTGAGGCATTACAGGAGAATATTTGCTCTGATTCACAAATGACAACAATCCCTGTGGAGAGTCCATCCAACAGTGGGATGTCTAATCGTGAGCATTCTGCTGATGTGTGCCTTAATAGCCCGAGTGTAGCCGGTGATACCCAAATTGAGGATGCCACTTTGGAATTAGAAGAGGATGAGGGGGAGATTTGTGTAGGCGACGAGGGCGCTAATGAGGATGTTGATGAGGATGAGGTTGTTTGTGTAAGTCCTGCACCAGTGGCAGCAGTTCTGGCACGTGACAAGAAAAAGGCCATTGTCATGCCTGGGCATAAAACAAAAAAATCCACTTCTTATGTGTGGAATTATTTCTACCCAAATCCAGACAACAATTGTATAGCCATTTGTAGTGTATGTGAAGCCACAGTCAGTCGAGGGAGGGACCTTAACCATCTTGGAACCTCGTCTATGTTACGCCATTTAACGAGAGTTCATGGCAAAGTGTTGGGAAAAGCTGAAAGTTCTTCCCAAAAGAATACAAGCACTCCCTCATCAGCTAAGACCCTCCGCTCACCGACATACCGACGGCCACAAAATACACCCACCACACCATCCTCATCAATATCCTCAGTAGCGCTCGGAGTTAGCCCGGCATCCCACTTAAGGCTGGATGACTCCGGCACTATTATTGATTCCTCTGAAGAAAGCGTTAGTCCTGCTGCTGCTGTTGCTGCTGCTGGGGGTGAATCGTCATCCCAGAGGCAGGTGAATAAAATGAGCAGTCCTACATTTCAGCAATTAACTGTGAAACAATCCTTTGCGAGGGGAAGCAAATATGACAGCAGTCACCCAGTCGCCAAGCGAATCACAGACGCCATGGCTGCAATGTTAGTGTTAGATCTGCGTCCAATCTCCACCATAAACGCAGCTGGTTTTTCACAGTTAATTGAGGTTTTGTGTCCGCGTTACAGAATTCCATCGCGACACCATTTCTCCCGTAAAGCTATTCCACAACTATACCAAAAAGTGTGTAAAAATGTAGAGATTGCGCTGAAAAATGCCATTCTGCCCACTGTTCACTTAACCACAGATATGTGGACAAGTGGAAGTGGCCAAACCAAAGACTATATGACTGTGACAGCCCACTGGGTTGGTCATTCACCTTCACCAGCAGGAACAGCAGCAGCATGTACACCACTACGTAACATTTGTCACAGGCAGGCCACTCTTTGTATCACCGGCTTCACTAACAGGCATACGGCTGACAATTTGTTACGCAAACTGAGAGATGTGATTGATGCATGGCTTATACCACTCGGACTCTCCCCAGGGTATGTCATTTCAGATAACGCCAACAATATAGTGCGAGCATTACAGCTGGGTGATTTCCAACATATTCCCTGTTTTGCTCACACCATCAACTTGGTGGTGCAGAGCTTCCTACGAAACAACCGTGAGGTGCAGGAGATGCTTTCGGTGGCCCGTAAAATTTCAGGCCATTTCAGGCATTCAGCCACAGCATGTAGGAGATTACAGCAGCTCCAAGAGCAGTTTAACTTGCCCTGCCACCAACTTAAGCAAGAGGTGGTAACTCGGTGGAATTCCACCCTGTACATGCTTCAGAGGATGGAGGAACAGCGCAAAGCCATCCAAGCATATTGCACAAGTCATGACATTGGGAAAGGAGGGGGGATGTATTTCACTCTTGCACAGTGGGGAATCCTTTCAGTGCTGTGCAAGGTGCTGAAACCATTTGAAGTTGTGACATGTGAGGTCAGTGCAGACTCTGCTAGTTTGAGCCAAGTCATTCCTTTAATTAGACTATTGGAAAAGCAGCTTGAGAAAATGAAGGAGGAGCTGAAAGCAAGCAATTCAGCAAAGTATGTTGGCCTTGTCGATCAAGTACTTAATTCGCTTCACAATGATCCTCGAGTTATTAAGATCTTGAACTCGGATCAGTACGTTTTGGCCACTGTGCTTGATCCAAGGTTTAAAACCTACATTGAGTCTTTACTTGTAAATGAGCGAGATGTGAACTTTTGCAAGGAGCTATTGCTCAGCAAGTTGGCCGCTGAACTGGGCCTCGGCTTGACGACGTGTCCTCCTTCACTTTCTCAAGCTGTTGCTCGTAAAAAATTAAATTTCCAAAAAAGAAGCAGGGAAGACACAGGGGGCAGACGAGAACAATTTAACATCTGGGCTGGTTTGAAGGATTTTTCAAAAAAAAGTGTCACTTTGCCCATAAGTCCATCCAATATGAGTATAAACATGCAAAGGATGGTGGAGGATTACTTTCAAGAGGTAGTTGATATGGAAATGTCAGACAGTCCCTTTCCTTACTGGGAAGAAAAGCAAGCTATTTGGAAACCCATGTACAAACTTGCTTTGCAATACCTAAGCTGCCCACCCTCCAGTGTGTACTCTGAACGAGTGTTCAGCACAGCAGGGAACTTAGTCAGTGATCGCCGTAGAAGGTTACTTCCCAAAAATGTGGAGAAAATGATGTTTATAAAAATGAACTACATCTTCCACGAGGAAGGCCTTCACCATCCAAGACATGCAAGCACTGACTGTTCTCTAATGGCGGATTCAAGCGGCGATGAATTGATAGTCTGTGATGATGACGATAACACTGATGAGGGTGAGGATGAAGCTGAAGATGATGCCGATAACATCTTTTTAAAACTTTCTATGTAAGTGTAGGGTGCAATCTACCCCCAAAGAGGAAAGGGACTTGTGGCATTTCCATATCACATACCATCTTGAAAGGCTGCTGTTAGGGCAATTTATCCTTAAGGGTAGGGTGTCATAGACAGAGTGACCCTAAACTGGCTTTGTCCATTTTTCATAATATTGTACAGTCTATAATGGCTGAATTTTTTAGTATTTTATACAAGTGGAGGGGGGCCTAGAGAGACAGAAACCAAACTGGCTTTCTCCATGTCAATTAATATTGTACAGTCTATAATGGCTGAATTTTTTAGTATTTTATACAAGTGGAGGGGGGCCTAGAGAGACAGAAACCAAACTGTCTTTCTCCATGTCAATTAATATTGTACAGTCTATAATGGCTGAATTTTTTAGTATTTTATACAAGTGGAGGGGGGCCTAGAGAGACAGAAACCAAACTGTCTTTCTCCATGTCAATTAATATTGTACAGTCTATAATGGCTGAATTTTTTAGTATTTTATACAAGTGGAGGGGGGCCTAGAGAGACAGAAACCAAACTGTCTTTCTCCATGTCAATTAATATTGTACAGTCTATAATGGCTGAATTTTTTAGTATTTTATACAAGTGGAGGGGGGCCTAGAGAGACAGAAACCAAACTGGCTTTCTCCATGTCAATTAATATTGTACAGTCTATAATGGCTGAATTTTTTAGTATTTTATACAAGTGGAGGGGGGCCTAGAGAGACAGAAACCAAACTGGCTTTCTCCATGTCAATTAATATTGTACAGTCTATAATGGCTGAATTTTTTAGTATTTTATACAAGTGGAGGGGGGCCTAGAGAGACAGAAACCAAACTGGCTTTCTCCATGTCAATTAATATTGTACAGTCTATAATGGCTGAATTTTTTAGTATTTTATACAAGTGGAGGGGGGCCTAGAGAGACAGAAACCAAACTGTCTTTCTCCATGTCAATTAATATTGTACAGTCTATAATGGCTGAATTTTTTAGTATTTTATACAAGTGGAGGGGGGCCTAGAGAGACAGAAACCAAACTGTCTTTCTCCATGTCAATTAATATTGTACAGTCTATAATGGCTGAATTTTTTAGTATTTTATACAAGTGGAGGGGGGCCTAGAGAGACAGAAACCAAACTGGCTTTCTCCATGTCAATTAATATTGTACAGTCTATAATGGCTGAATTTTTTGGTATTTTATACAAGTGGAGGGGGGCCTTGAGAGACAGAAACCAAACTGGCTTTTTCCATTTCTTTACATATTTAACTATAAGTGTAGGGTGTAATATACATTCAAAGACGATGGCTGCATTGCCAATATGCATAGATGGAGAGGAAGACAATCTGTTTTGTGTGTAGAATAGGCCTACCAACGAAGAATTAAACTGTTTTTTGGGATGATTTATTACCTCAACAATTAGATTACTTGTCTCTAAAACAGTTGGAGCACTAAATTGGGTTAATTTAGGCCCAAAAACATGGATTTTCCCAAAAAATAGCAAAACAAAACCAAACAAAACCAAAACCAAAACCAAAACACGCAATGGAGGTTTTGCAAAACCAAAACCAAAACCAAAACACGACGGTAATCCAGATCCAAAACCGAATCCAAAACCAAAACACGGGGGTCAGTGACCATCTCTAGTAAGAATGTCCATGCTGTTCTATATTTATTTTTTTTTTTTTGTTGGTTCTAATCACTTTGTTTGTTTGAAGTGTTTTTTGGACCCTACCTTAAAGACACATTAACACTCTGGGCCTGAGTCATTAATGAGAGCAAAGCATCAAAAAGAAGTAAACCATGTTACGATGTAAGGGGTGCACATTTGTTACTTTGTTTGGCACATAAGATAAATACTGTCTGCTTCTTCATGTAGCACACACTTGCTTGTTGGCTTTAGTTTTACCCTGACATTTAAATATGATCTAGAGCATGTCCTACCCCAACTATAAATCTGTCCCCACATTTAACATTTACCTCCCCCTCCAATGCAACATGGTTTTGCCCAGGTGCAGAGTTATTCCTCCTTTATGCTTTGCTCTTGCTAATGACTCAGGCTGTCTGTATTAAGTGTTTCACTACCTTCACATTCCTACGCCACAACAATTGTAATACAAGTAATGTGAATTTTGAAAGGGTATATGGCGATGATAAGTATCAAGTTTGCAAGCACTTTGGTGGTTCTATATGAATAGATGGTGTTTGGACAAAGAAGAGGTTTATTTTTCCTAGTCTTAGTTTTTAATTTGTTTATTTATTTATTTTATTTTCTCTTTATATCCCACCTTCCACATTACTTCCATTTACCTATGGACTGTCCTTTTACACCAAAAAGTGAGACGATGAATTACGACTACTTTGTAAGTATTGGTTGTGTCATTTGTGGCAAAGTCAGACAATGCCAAGTGTCCACGTTTCACCTAAGTGCTGGTTTGTAATCTTTTCCTTTTGAAACGCCTAGTAGCAAAGGGTATGTGTCCTGTGATTAGTGGATGCCGCCTGGTGTGTAATTAGTTTGGTGTACATTGACAATCTCCAATGTGGATTGAGCTTTGTTTAGCAGCCATCAATAGATGTAGCTAGTTTGCATTGGATGATAATTATACAGTATTATGACTTTGTAACCTTACTATTCAGGCTATAATGTAGTTTCAGCTCATATATTAGAATGTTTCAATTTCATTTCTTGCAGGTATAGTTGTACTCTTAAATTGTGTTAATCTTGCTTTATTTGTCTTTCCTCTCTTCCTACATAGGAGACAATGCGTATCCCTCCTGCCCTTGGCTCCTCACTCCTATATTGAACCCACACACAGAGCGGGAGGAGGCCTATAACTCGGCTCATAGGGCCACCAGATCGGTCAATGAAAGAGCCTTTGGCGTTTTGAAGGCTCATTTTAGATGTCTTGACCGGTCTGGTGGCGCCCTCATGTATGAGCCGAGGAAGGTGTGTAAGATCATTGCTGTGTGTGTGGTGTTTCATAATATTGCCATCAGGAGTGGGGCACCAGGGGTCCTGGAGGAGGCGGAGGAGGAAGATCTTGGAGACCCCCTTTGTGAAGCAGTGCGTGGCTCCAACTTCAGGAGCTATGTTGTGGAGACATATTTTTGAGGTAATTCTTTGGGGTTGTGACTTTTTATATCTTCACATTTCAAAGATCTGTGGTCAAATCATGTGCAAGCTTAGTCAAGGGTAGATTATCTAAGGTATGGGAATATGAATAGACATGGCCTGGTGTGATGGTGAAATGTTTAATATGTGTAATAATAGGGGAAAAACCATGGCAACCTGTATTTTACCTTTACAATGTGTGTAGAAAGTATAGATTCATGCCTCTAAGTTTAGCCTCAATGTCTTTTGCTAAATGCACGTTAATGGGGTAGATTTAATCTACAGGCTAATGTGGCAACATAATTGGTTTTCTACAGTTTAAACAGTCCAGACTTTGCACACTTGATGCTTGTATTAGCTGATGCACCAAAGGTGCTAATGGTTTTATATGTCCACTAGTGTCAAAATGGCGTGCTGAAATAGTTCTAGCGAAAATGTACCCTAACTCTGCTCATTTAGCCATGTGAGATTTATAGTTTATTGATCAGGACCTATAGTGTTGAGAAGTGCTCATTTCACACACTTTATTTGTTTTTCTTATATCTACAGCCTTTAGATTACACTTGGCCTGCAGTGCTGGCCTTTCTGCCATTGCACTTTCCTTTGGAGTTGTTGGATGTTGCCATCGTGAAGGGTGTTGACAAATGTAAGTACTATAGTGTTATCAGCACTAAAATGTGACTGTCCAGTGAGTGTGCTCCATACAATAATGTCATTACTAAGCCTGCAATGTGTGGTTGCGCAAACAAAACATATGGGCAGATGCTAGGTATGTTACATATGGGTTTGGTGTTTGTAATGATGTCGAATAGTGCATCCAGAATCCAAGATATAGTCCAAACACACAAGCCATTATTATACACTATTGTGTAGAATATTACCAACTTTTTTACACATGGCAATACAGTGGTCAACCTCTTGATTAACAAGTCATCAACTAGATATCAAAATGCAAGTTGTGTGAGCTAATATTGCCATATTAAATTGTTGATTCTCATTCAACAGGGTGCGTTGGCGTGGATTTTGGAGTTGTGCAATTCGTGTCTAACTACATGTTGAAGTATTTCTCCAGAGCTCAAAGCCTGCTTATGTCTCTTCAGTCTGGCCAGATTGTCATCTCTTCATCCAAGGAACTTTGACACACACAGACCATTAACTTGTTTGCTTTGTTTTTGTTAGCATGTTTGGATACATATATGTAATAAATCTAGCCTATGCTGCAAATGTCTCAGCAATCAGTTGTCATGTCATTTTGTACCATTACTATAGTGCAGTGATTCATCTTGTAATACACATAAATCCATGTGTAGTGCTTTCCAAACTATTGTGGAACAGGTGTATTTTGAAAATATATTAAATCTGTGTGGTTCTTTTGTCCTTTGCCACAGATACACCATAGCCTACAAACACGCTCAATGGGGTTAATGTTCAGCTTTTGAAAATGTGCATAGTGTGGAGGTTTGTATGTGTGTTTGGTTGCTTAGTAGTAAATTTATTGGCCACTTTCAGCTTTTAGAGGGAACATGGGCTGTGGCTAGCAGTATAGGCATTCCATTAAAGGTAAACGTATAGAAATAATGCAAAAATGTTAGCAGTGTCAGGTCAAACACTACCAACTTTTGGCCCTTGCCCAAACAGGATAACAATCTTCTTCTCTTGTGCTAGTGGCACCTTGTTTCAAAGTGGTCCAACACCCACATGGCAGACACAAACCCTACACTAACAATCATGGGGAATGCGTATGGGCACTAAGCTAGTGGAGTCTTGCTACAAGGCCATAATAACAATATGTGTTAGCCACCTTTGGTGTAGCAAATATTCCAGTCTCCACCCTTTTCTTGGTGTATTTACAATGTTTAATTGCTGGGTTATGTAATACCTCACCTAGTTTGCTAATTGGTCGAGCCACCTATATTTGAACTTGCAGCCAACACAGATACTCCACATGAGCACTAGTTACATTAGTCTGATTACGCACATTGTTAGGGAGCAGTCACTTGACATGTTTGCTGAACCTGACAATGTAGGTCTCCAATGTTATTGTGGTGTGTAATTGTTTGTCAATACAATTTTCAGGTTGATTGCCCTCTGAAAGTGGTGAGCAAAGTCACATTCCAGCTTGGTTTCTCTTCAAATCCTGTGTCAGTCAATACAACCTATGTCTGTTTAAACATGCTAGTCAATGTTAACACTAATTTTCTGCTCTTGCATTTGCCCATGCCTTGGCCAAGGGAAGTACAAATCCTTAATGTACAGATACCCTGCCTTTAGGATGATGGGTCCATGTTCAAATTCCTTTAACAACACCATCTAATCCAAGAGTGTTGGCCCGAGCACACAGTCATTTGAGGGTTTAATGTCTGGTAGATATTGTTGATTTTTACATTGTTAGGTGAGGCATCCACTTTATTTGGCTTATAGATGGTGAACGTGTGCAATGGGTGCCTGTGTCTGTATTGCCAAGAAATCACAACATACCAAACTTCAAATTATAATATGTTGGCCGTTATATAAAATAGCTTGGCCTTGCTTAAATGTTTTACAAAACTGTAAGGGAGCAAAATCCAAGTTACGTGGCCACTCTAACAATGAATGAATCACAGTGTACATAACGTAAGAAACTCTAAGGTCAGTTTGTTTTAATAATGTATTCAAGTTTCCAGATTGGTTTAAACTATCATGGATTGGGGGGATCAGATCATAGAGTTTTGAAAAGTCACTACAGGATAGAGGTGTTTGGTGTACAAACTACCTCTTGGACATCCATCACTAGGTGAGGTAGAGTCTACTTACTTGTAATACAGAGTGTGCTTCTTTGCCTGAGCAAACCATATCTATACTGCAAGGTTTTTCATTTGCTTCTTACATGATTAGGCAGACACACAGAACTACATACACCCTTATATTGTGCCAAACTGTCACGTTAGTCTGTATTTCTTGAACCGATTCAGGACCCTTGGGACTAGCTGGAGCAGGACTGAATCTGAACAGAGCAGCCTGGATGATCTTCCTACTCATGTTCTTGCTGATTGTCTAATCTAGCAGGGGAATGAGCAGTCTGAAAATGTGGACAGAAACACTGATTTTGTAATGCACCCAGAAACACTGATTTTGTAATGCAGCCAGAAACACTGGAGCCAATAACTATCCTCTGGAGAGAAGTGTGTTGTTCAGGCAATGAACAGATCACAGCAGCAGGTTTAAATAGGTTGTCCCAAACAACTATTGGCTGATCACTTCATGGGATCACAGGTGCCGAATCTGGTTGGTCTCGAAGGATCACCTGACTGCATCCAAGATGCCTGTGCACATGCAGCTGAACAAACAGTGTGTGTTTGTTTACAAACGGAGCTGTGGAGGACGGGAATGTTGCAGACGACCTGAAGGGACCCAGGTATCCGTGATATGACAGCGGCGGATGGGGTAAGTGCGGCCAAGATCCAAACGTGAGACCCAACCTATATGTGCTTAGTGCAATAAGGTCATGAGGTTACATTTAAACAAGTGTTAGGCTAAAGGGCGTCCGGTGTACCACACACTGCGCATTAGCACTATTCTTAAATACAAATCCCTTATTAGATATTTAGAATTTGCACAGAATCTTACCTGTACAAATTAGTAGTTAACAATAATTGTCCTGTGGCATAATATCCAAAAAAGTTTAGACTAATTTGGTTACATTAACACCTATCTTTTGTGGCTCCTTTGTGTCAGGTTACAGTTTGCAAGTGCAATTCTTCCTTTACAGGATGATTTGGCCTACCTCTAAAGGGGCACTGTAGTAGTTGCACGCTTTGTTTGAAATTATTTACTCAGGCAAATAAAGAAACACTGTGGCAAAATCATTAAGAAGCTTACCTTGATACACTTCTTGTTTAAGTCTTCTTCAGCAAACCATGGCCCTGAATCATTCTGGAAAGGTAAGGCAAAGTAACGCCAAACCATGTGAGTTTGGAGGGGGATGTAAACCAAAAATGAGATTGGAGATCTAATTTTGGGGTAGGAGAGGTCCTAGCTGACCTGGACATTTCAGTGTACAAATAAGCTATCAAGTATTTGTGCGGTACATTAGGATACAGACAGTATTTTACTTTGGCCCTAAACCTATTGCTAATTTGCACCACTTGCATTTTAAAAGGCTTTTTAGCAGCATACAGAAATATGTATCCTTGACATTTAGGTTCATTACTCAATCAGGGCCATGGTTTTGGTCAGCACACTGACATTAGATACATATTCGTTAGAATATGTTAATGAATCAGACCCTGTGTTCGGAGATGATACTTTGGTTAGAGTTGATAACAAGTATTGTTAGTAAAAAAGCATTATGGAATATGCCTTGCCAAATAAAGACACATTATTTGAGTAGTAGCAAAATTTTTATTCAAAACATAAACTAAACATATTTATGGCATATTTTAAATCATAATGTTTGGTTATAACAATACAAATTATTTTTTACGAGGCTTTTTGAAGGGGGTTGCAAGGGAGGCTCCCCGACTCCGACTTCTTGTCACCCATGATGTAGAGGAGTCAGAGGAACCAGGCAATGGGGTAAGGCAAACGGATTGTGTCTGATGAGGTGAAGGTGCAGGGTCAGGGGATAGGAAAGGGGGCACGATAGGGGATTGGCCAAAGCCACGGACAAAGGCTAAACACATAAGACGACATAGTTGGGGGTCAGGGAGGGAGGAGTCAGACACACCAGGGAGGGTGGACGCCACAGACACACCAGGGAGGGTGGAGTCAGACACACCAGGGAGGGTGGACGCCACAGACACACCAGGGAGGGTGGAGTCAGACTCAACATGGAGGTTGGAGCCAACAGACAACTGGGTATGGGGGCTGGGGAACAAATAATCTGAGCTGGGTGAAAGGATTTTGCCGGAGGTGCGTTGGGAGTGGGCATGCAAGATATCACCCAGGAGTGTTGCAATATTTGTCACTGTGGTATTTAAATTATCCATTTTGGTGGTGAGTGTCGTCATTAAAGAGGTTTGTGTGCTCATGAAAGTGGAGAGTGTGTTAGTGAGACTGGTGATTTGCTGATCCGTGTGTTGGACAGTGCTCGATATTTGTGACAGGTGAACATTCTGTGCATCAATGGCGTTTTTAAGACTTTGGGCTGCGTGTGAGAGTGTCCGCCGCCTTACATATTCAGCTGCCTCCAGCTGAGCCTCCTCCACATCACGGGCAACTTCCTCCTGCACTGGTGCAGCAGGCGCCTGCTGCTCACATTCTGTAGAGAGATAATAAGAAAAATAAAGCAATTAGAACCAAAGAGTAAGGTACGATATTATATTTGCAAAAACATCTTACAACGCGTGATGTAGCATTGGTAAAGTGTCAGCTTCCCTTGAATGTGCTAGCAGCCCTTGCCGGTCCTCAAAAACATACATTGCCACTTAAGGTGTCACATTTTTGGATAAGCCCTACATATTGAGACCATTTGTCTTCAGTGTGTACATTTCATTTCCTACTATTTGATAGGCAAAAACATTGTGCAATTAAAGTTTACCTTCACACACATCCTGAGAGTTGAGACTTTTACTCAGACAGATACCAAGCTTTACAGACATTAAGTAAGCAAACTCATCATGTACCTAGTGGAGCGGCCTCTCCTGTTGGGGGT
Source organism: Mixophyes fleayi (assembly GCF_038048845.1). Lineage (NCBI taxonomy): Eukaryota > Metazoa > Chordata > Amphibia > Anura > Limnodynastidae > Mixophyes > Mixophyes fleayi. The sequence continues at coordinate 246,090,642 of NC_134403.1, read as the reverse complement.
GAGCTAGAGCCAGTGTCTATGTCGCCCACCCCAACAATCTCCACCAGAGCTATTGCAGCCCTTGCCTGCTCCTCGAGGGGTGTTAAATTACAACGTAGTGGAGCCCCCCCACCAGTGCCTTGGGCATGCCTGTGCATGTCAACCAGCTTCCCTTTCAGGTGTCCTTTATAGTCTGCCCATCTGTGGAATAGACAAACATTATTGCCTCACATAGTAGCTTCAACTCCAAATGACACAATTTGCCCAAAATACATTGCACGTTTGCTAATCACACCAATTTATCCTACACATACAGTAATACAGATTTTGCACTTTTGAAGCGCGGATAATGTGGGAAACATATTATGTCAATGTGACCAAGGGCCATGCTGTTAGTTTCTGGAAACATAGGGCCTGAATGCATTGGAGACACAAGGTGTTTTCACCTCACAGGTGACTAATGCTACTATGTCACAATATCCATATTTATCTATAGCGATATCTATATATATTATTTTACAAATAGACACAGTCAGACAAGTTAAATAGGGCTATTGTTTTAAAATCGGATTAGTACCTTTTCTGTACTTAAACCTTTGTACGCTCATATGGAGATATCGCATTGATGAGCCGTGTAATTTCTTACCAATGTGTTTGGCGCTCGCGTCCGGTTATTTGCCGGTTGCCACTGTGGAACCTAGACAGAACCTCTTCGACCAGCACCTCCAGCTCCTCCTCAATAAAATTGTTTTTCCGCCTACTTGGCAGCCCTGGTGCCTGCACATCACTTGGCCCAGCATCAGACATATTCCTATTTGAAAGATAAGTCGTGTCTTTATAGGCAATGCACACAGTCAGGTGGTAATACAGAATCTAAGCACATCCACCCCCTAAATAATGTAGCATTTCACAAACTTCTAACTATGCCTAAAACACATGCCCCTTATTATAATAACCATTGTGGCTTGTCTATTTAACGAGCATTGAGTTTGGCCACTGCATTTTGACAGACATATTCGTCAAATACTATTGCAACATTCTCCTACTACTACTACTACTACTACTACCACTTGTCACTCTTCACACCATAACATTGGTTTACAGGTTAACAACACACCAAAAAGAAGGATATCACTCAGAGTTGCAAAGTGGCAAACCCTATATTGTGTTATTAATATTTGGTTACAAATCAGCCAGCAACACACTTAAGTGTGTACTCCAAATGCAATTTGGGAGGTATGCGCCAAAATAAGTGTATACATTTGGACCCATGTGTCCATCAATGCAATGAGCTAATTATTAGTGCTTTGAATATGGATAAGGTTAAAAAGAACTTAGCATACTGTTGGCTACTATTGCATTCTTTCCATGTTAAATGTGAGGGCAAGGCCCATTTCTATAGCAGTTTAATTACAGTTCGGCCACACAGATTTCATAGCAAACAGTTTGCTACATTAGGAGATACAAACAATTGGAGATACAAAACACAAAACTAAATAAATATTTTAAACCAAGGAAAGGTAATGTGGTCAACAATGCTAACCTCCAAATTTTAATATGGATAAGGTTAAAAAGAACTTAGCATACTGTAGGCTACTATTGCATTCTTTCCATGTTAAATGTGAGGGCAAGGCCCATTTCTATAGCAGTTTAATTACAGTTCGGCCACACATATTTCATAGCAAACAGTTTGCTACATTAGGAGATACAAACAATTTTGAAAACTTACAATCTCTGATTTAGTTTAGTATTTACTTTTTTTTATGGTTTATTAGGCAAAGCATCCAAATGTAATCCAAACTTTAATGTGTCCTGTCCTGCCAAAAAAGCTAATGAGCAGGCAGTAAAGCAAAGCACGATCAAACTCCTTTATTAATGGATTAATAAACCAGGTGTACACTCTTCTTCCTAATTGCAACGCACAGAGTACTCGTCTCATCGTAGGGGGCCGCCATGTTCTTGGTGGGAGAGCCACCCATTACACACACAGGTGTGTGAAAGATCCGCGTGTGACGTGAGTTACGCGCATACGTGCTCTGAGAACCAATCGGAGCTCAGAATACTGCTGAGTTGGTTTCTGTAAGGAAAAACGAGGGCCAGCATTTTCTCGAGGCGTGAGCTCCATGTCCTCACAGAGGCCATTAATAACGTGCCCTCAGGGCGATATGTGACGAATGAGGGAAAACTACGGGCATATCAAAGGGTCCGCAGACATTTCCGCCTGCGGTATGGGATACGCAGGAGCGTCGTCCAGCTCCAGAGGTGCTGGAGCGATCTCCGGAGCCGTCAGCCCAGGCTCCTTGCTGAACTCCGTCAGGAGATTATAAGAAGTGAGTTCTGTATTAATCGCAAAAACCATGTGTACATATATATTTGCTATATGTTTGTAAATATTTTCACCCTAATCACCTGACATGGTCTACATAACAATGTGCAAGCATACTCTAAAGAACATGGCCCTTCCAGTGCACCCAAAATGCTTTACCTCCTGTCTCCTACATTTGTCTGCTGACAATTCACTGACCTAAATGTTTTATTGTGAAAAATCTGACCATTAAGGGTGGGTTTTGGAATCAGCCATTCTAACTCTTGACCCGTATGCTGTAACTTGCTGGTCTAACCTTAAAAACATTTTAGAGTGGAAGATGTGTTGTCATTATTGGGCCAAGATTTAAAAGGCAGGTTACATATACCGAACACTATAGTGTTTAGACACATTTTTTCAAGCTCCCATAAGATGCAAACAGATTACAGAGTGTACTAGATATAGCTAATCAATCATTACTTAACTGCCTATTTAGACTATTTTAGACTATGAGGTAGTCCCAACAAAGGGTGATTTCCAAAGTATACTCAACACTCAAAGATTTGGAGCTCTATCCACTAATTCTGTGGTCCTGTGAAAAGAGAACTAATTGACATCATTACCAGGGCCATGGGAGTTTGCAGACTTAAATTCACTGACATGAAAAAATATACTACGGGCAAATTTGTACAAAACCTAATTAGGCGGCCAGTAGTATGTTTGGGGAGTGTGGTAGACAACACATGCAAATATGGAGCAAGCCTCCAAACTCCACACATATGAAACAATAATCAGGGAGTTGAACTCCTGACCCAAGTGCTGTGAGAGCAAAGTGCTAACCACTAGGCCACTGCGATATTACACATCTCTATGTAAAATACCAAAAATTGTGCCAGGTCATCATCATAATCATTTATTTATATAGCGCCACTAATTCCGCAGCACTGTACAGAGATTTCATTCACATCAGTCCCTGCCCCATTGGAGCTTACAGTCTAAATTGCCTAATATAGACATTCACACACACTCACAGGAAGAGACTAGGGTCAATTTTGATTGCAGCCAATTAACCTACCAGTATGTTTTTGAAAAGTGGGAGGAAACCACAGCACCTGGAGGAAACCCACGCAAACACATGGAGAATATACAAACTCCACAAATGGTTGGGAATTTAACTCATGACCCCAGTGCTGTGAGGCAGACGTACTAACCACTAGACCACTGTGCCGGGCCGACAAGTTTTGTGAAATGCTTTGTGTTCATCATGTTTAGCTCCTTGCATTGTTAGTAGCTAATATTTCTGGCTGCTGACAATGTAAAGTTTATTAAATATGTATGATCACCTGATTGTCATAATACTATCAGTTTTTTCAAATGGTGATTGTGTTAACATGTCCTTTTGTTTATATTTCCTTTTTTCAAACAGACCGGGCACGCTGGAAACGCCGGCAACGCCGCCGGGCAGTGGTGGAGGCGCAGGCAGCGGAGGAGGAGGAGGAGCAGCAGCCAGTGTCGGTGGCAGTGGCACTGTCATCGGAGGAGGAGGAGGAGCCAGTGGCGGTGGCAGTGGCACTGTCATCGGAGGAAGAGGTGGCCCAGCCGGTGCCAGTGGCAGTGACAGCGGTGGAGGAGGAGGAGGAGGTGGCCCAGCCGGTACCAGTGGCAGTGGCAGCGGTGGAGGAGGAGGAGGTGGCCCAGCCAGTGGGAGTGCAGGAGGAGGCTGACCCGGAGGACCAACATTTGGAGGAGGCAGCATCGGGCAGCCAGGAGGCAGTGGCCTTTGATGATAGTAAGTATTTGCCAAAAGTGATGGACCTAATTTGATAAGATTGAGATGTCCATTATACTTGTACATAATCCCTGCTGTGACACATGATGTTGATTAAATGGTGACATAAATGCCACCGGTTTAACACATAATATCTGCCTATAATTTTGATATACATGAAACACTCAAACCACAGCCAGAGCCATCTTAACACATGGGCAAGCAGGGCAGGGCCCTAAAAAATGTGTCCACTAGCCTGGTCAACTTGCCAGTATATTAATGACTTGATTTTAAATTCAAACATCAACCAAATTCTTTTTAATTCCTGTGAGTGATTGTGTAGGTAGTGGGCCATGGTAGTGCTTTGTCCTGGGCCCTATAGTGCTGGATAACACAACTCTGTCCATGGCCCTCTCCCCGTGGCTCACCAGAATGTAGTACATTGATCCAAATGCATTATCAACGTCTAATGTGCGTCCAAATGGTTTGGTTGCCAGAAGCGTAACATTTTAAAGTAATGTAACACTACACATCTCTAGTAAATCCTGTCTGTTTGATCAAATAGGTATACATGTATGTAATGTTTATTTTCTGCTTTTTTGCAGCACACATGGAGGAAGCTGACCATTGGCCTACCCCTCACCAACCTTGTCAGAGATGCGGGCCCAAATTGCTGCATCATTTGGCAAAATCAAGCAGCTCCAAAAGGAGCAGGACAAAATAATGCAGGAGCTGGAGCAGAAAATGGTGTATTGGGAGAGCTTGTATGAATAGTTTTTTTTTATCTTAAGTTTATATGTAAATAGTTTGACTCATTCCTGTAAATATGTTATTTTTGGTTAGAATATTCGAATTTATATAAATTTTAGAAAAAACAACCTTGGTGTGTGTGTCTTTATTCATCTAATTCTCCTACATGTGGGTGTAGGGACAAAAGAAATTGTATATAAGAATCCAAAAAGATTAACATTTAAATAAGATGGATTGTTTTGAAGTCCATCATGATTTAGCTAGCAGAAAAGATTGTGATTTGCTCTTTGCATGTAATCAAAAATAAACATGTGCCCTCCACGAACAAGCCACCCCTATAAGAGGTATTGCATCTGTAGGCCCTGTGTGCAAGAAACATTCCAAAAAGGTCAAACGCCCTAGCTAGTTACCAATTCCCCCAAATACATATGTCATTGTAGTGATAGTCCAAGGTAACGTTCAAGTATCAGAGAAAAGCCAGTCACACATTGAAGAGAACCTCTAAAGCAGGCCTGTCCAAACTGCGGCCCTCCAGATGTTGTGAAACTACAAGTCCCAGCATGCCCTTCCATCTATCAACAGGTTGTCTACTGGCAAAGCATGCTGGGGCTTGTAGTTTCACAACATCTGGAGGGCCGCAGGTTGGACAGGCCTGCTCTAAAGTGTACCCAGAAGTGGCGTCAATGGTGTAAGACAAAAGTGCAAGCGAGGCAAAGGACCATGGTACTGGAGTGTGGAGAGCGGCCTGTTTGGATAAAGCTGAGTACATGACATAACGTGTACGCCGTGGATCCAGATGAAAGTCTATTTGCTGACAATGTTGCATTTAACTCCAAGGAAGCTGTCCCCTACAACCACCCGCCCTCTTAGTCCATTCTGAATAATCAATGTCAGCATGCACCGAATAATGTGCATGTGAAGTGTAGGCCGTGAGGCTTCTCAGATTTTCCCTCCAAATAAAGATTTACTTTCAAAACAGGAAAAATCAGAGGGCATATTTTACAATATGGTTGAGCGTGTATAACAAATCCAAAATAAAAGATGAAACCATTGTGACACATTCCTGTTTGGATAATGATTCCAGTCCACACATTAGTTATGGGTATGCTTGGTATTTGAATTCATGTCTGCTGTGTTGTGAGTCCAATGTGCTAACCAGTAAGCTACCTGTGAGATTGGTATTTTGTGAGTAATTTGTGTGAATAATGAGGAGTAATATTAAGTGTGAGTTGCCTGTGTAGCACGCATGCTGTATTGTTGGTGTTATCTGTGTATGTTCATGTCTCAGGTTGGGGTAGCGGGTAGCTGTCCCCATTTGCATACAGTCATTCCTAAATTCTAATCCAAACAGAAACCCTTCCTCTGTGTGGAGGTTGTATACACTCTTGTGTGTATCCTTTATGGAAGAGTATGCTGTGCATTTTGCTGAAAAGGCAAGATTTATTTACAGCACATACATTTTGATACATTCGTTATTCATGTGTTTTTAATGTAGCCATGTCCATGCATTTTGCGCACTATACGGCGACTTGAAATCCTAAACACAGAAAGATCATGAAGAATGTGTTTGTTAACAGTGTGTATTACGCTAATTAGTAGCAAAGGAAAAACAACGTTGAGAGTGTTCCACATCATTGTTATTTTCAGTGATTAATGAGTAACGAGCTATTTCGTAAAAATAAGCCCCAGGCATTTGTGTTGTGCTGTGTATAAACAAACTGTTGGTCCCTCCAACAGTGGGCGTGAAGTATACATTGCTTAGCTTGCCGTCAATCAGTTGAGAGCCGTCGCTTGTGCTTGTAGCATGTTTAAAGATCCGCAGGTGGGTGTGTTTTCTAACGTTTGCGCTGCTTATTTCCGTCCCTTAAGTGTAGTGTACCACAAGAGGGTGTGTTTTTGCAGTTTGAGGTGCATATTTCACTCGCGTAAGTGTTTGCGTCACTCAAAGTATGGATAGCAGATGCGTATGCGTTTGCGAACTTTGATGAATCGGGCCCATAGTTCTTAAACCTAGGCTCAAGAACAGTCGCCAAAATGTAGTGTTCCGATTTCAAGTTGTTGATAATTCTAGGATCCTGGCAAAGCGAATTAAGTACTTGATCTACAAGTCCGACATACTTAGCGTAATATCTTTGTTTCATCTCCTCCTTCAGTTTCTCAAGCTGCTTTTCCAAAAGTCTAATTAAGGGAATCACTTGGCTCGAACTAGCAGTGTCTGAACTCACTTTGCAGGTGACTACTTCCAGTGCTTTCAGCACATTGCAAAACACGGAAAGCATTCTTCACTGCACTGGACTAAAGTGCATTCACCTTCAATTTATTTTCTTCTTGCAGCTGCTGCATGCTGCTGCAGAATGCTGAAAATGACCCGAAATATATCGGGACACATTCATTATTCATACATCACATTCCCTGTTTTGCTCACACAATCAACTTGGTGGCAGAGGGCTTTTTGAATAATGACAGGGATGTGCAGGAGATGCTGTCTGTGGCCCGAATAATTTCCGGGACATTTCCGGCATTTTGCAACAGCATGTAGGAGATTGCAGCAGCTACAAGAACAATCTAATTTGTCCTGTCACCAACTAAAGCAAGAGGTGTTAACAAGATGGAATTCCACCCATTATATGCTTGTGAGGATGAAGGAACAGTGAAAAACAAACCACGCTTACTTCACAAGCCATGACATTGGGAAAGGAGGGGGAATGTATTTTAGTCCAGTGCAGTGGAGAATACTTTCTGTGTTGTGCAAGGTGTCACCTGTGAAGTGAGTTCAGACACTACTAGCTTGAGCCAAGTAATTCTCTTAATTAGACATTTTGAAAAGCAGCTGGAGACTGCAGTCAGCTGGGCAGAAGCAGCACTAGGAGTTGCTGAGAGGAATGATGTGACTGAATCCAAGATGGCCACACCCATATTCTGATTCTGGAGGGATCTCTGGACTGGAGACAGACTGGACAGTATCTTACAGAGAGGTCTGAAAACAACAGAGCCTGAGGGCCAAAAGGGCAACTTGGAAAGGCAGCAAAGAGGTAGGAAGTAGCCTCCTGCACCGATCCATTCCTGTCCAGCAATCCAGTTCTTGTTTGCTCTCCTCTGCTAGTGTAATCACCATCGGCACCAGTCCTTTCACTATATGCAGAGGAACATTATCAGGACACCCAGTTTTGTCCACATAGTCCCCAGTCCAGCTCCAGAGACACAACCCAATCTGGGTACAGACAGATTCTCAGGCGTGACACAAATTCCACGAGGAAGGTCTTTACCGCCAATTACATCAAAGTACAGAGACTTCAGTAATGGTGAATTCCAGTGGGGATGAGTTAATATTGTGTGAGGATGATGTACATACTGATGAGGGTGAGGATGAAGCTGAAGATGATGACAACAACATCTTGCCACTGTAGAGTTCATTGACAGCACTGTTAGCTTACTTGCCTTAAGCCCATTGTTAGCTTGTTTTGTGCTTGGTTTGTTTGACTCCCCACTTCAGCCACAAAAGTGACACTCCTTGTCGCTGAAGTGCTTGGTTTGCTAAACTTTGCATGTCCTTTTTTTTAACTTCAATAGTATTTTTATTTTTCTTCCAAATTCGAGGGATGCAGAAAAAAAGAAAGGGGAGGGGAAGGGAAGGCCAAAAATAAGAGAGGGGAAGGGGGGATACATAGTGAGGAAGATCACTTTACACAGCACCAAAATTACAATACAAAGTACAGTACAAGCTATTAACTCTGTAGGTCAATTATGCAACAGAACCGTAGAGGTCAAACTCTCAGTGGGTCATTCGCCTAAAAAAAAATTTTTTTTTTCTTTCTATGTGGATCTTGATGGGGGCTCATTCAAGGAGAACGGTGAAAGGGGGAGCAAGGAGTCAGCTTGAGCCATGGTTGCCCCCTCACCCTCTGTAATATACACATGCCAGGCAAACCACTTCATTAGGGGTGAGGAAGGGGAGGAGGAATACGGCATCTCCATCTCAAAGCTAAACTGTACTTTAGCAATCACTTTATTTAACAAGGGCAGATTTAGGGATTTCCAGTTCTGTGCCAAAGTTGCTCTTGCAGCAATCAAAATGTGGCAAAACACATATCTAGCATGTATAGGGAATTATGGGGGAAAGTGCTGTATTAAGGCTACTTCCGGAGCGGCATCTATTCTTTGAGAAGTGATCTAGTTAGCTAATTCAAACACCTGTTCCCAAAATGGTCTGATGAGAGTACAATTCCAGAATATATGCATTATATCCCCTGGTATATCATATTGCCGCCAACAAGATTTAGATTGGGCAGGCCACATTTTATGCAAACGGGTCGGAGTAATATATAGTCTATTAATTAGCTTCACCATCGTTTACGAATGATTCACACATTTGGACATTCGGAAGGAATTAACAAATACTTTTTTCCATTGATCAATGGTGAGCATAATATCAAGATCTGCTTCCCATTGTAATTAGAATCTGGTCTTAGTTTCCGATGGTGGAGGGAAGAGACATTTATACCAGAAAGTAATACCTGATCTATTAGGTCCCTTTGTAAGTATTGTGTATATTAAGGCTGGGCCTCGGGACATTTCCAATCCCTGTCTGGGGAGGGTGGAGAACCAGTGCCTAATCTGCAAGTAATTGTAAAATACCTGGGTGGGGAGGCGAAATTTGTCCCGTATTTGTAAAAATTACAGTAACTTCTAATCCTCAAAAAGATCAGACCAAAATCTAGCCCCATTCTCTATCTAAAGATTAAGATTTAGTCCTGGAATAAGTTTAGCTACAGTTGCTAGTGAGATATTCATAGTAGGGACCGTAATATTGTGGCTATTGTCAATGAACCTATCCCACACCGCTAGAGACTCATTAGTTATTTTGGGAAGAAGGGCAGTTGCCGGGCGCCATGACTTAGGGACCAGCTATAAGAGGAGGTTTACTTTTCCATACATAAGTTGTCATAATCGACTGCAGTTTATCAAACAATGGTTTCGGGATGTTAGCAGGTATGGTTTGAAATAGATACATCATTTTCGGTAACACCGACATCTTAAAGGTTGCCAACCTCCCCAGCCAGGAGACCTCGCAGCAGACCCATGATTTAGTTAATGTAAGAAGCTGCTCTATTAAGGCTGTATAATTTAGGTTAATTGTGTTGTCCAAGGTTGGGGTATTCTGTATGCCTAAATACAGGAGAGCTATTGTTTTCCAGAAGTATTGGAAGTTTTTTTTTTAAATGCTCTATTCTCAAAGGAGGAATGTTTACTGGGAGGGCTTCTGATTTGGTTGAGTTTACTTTATAATAAGACGCACGACTATATGCATCAAGTATGTTATGTAGCTCTGGCAGCGAGGTCTCCGGACTGGTCACAAATAGTAAGACATCATCGGCAAACAAACATAATTTGTGTGTCGTGTTCCTAATGCTGATACCTGTGAATAATGGTGAAGATCTAACAGCTATCTCAAGAGGTTCCATTGCCAGAACCAAAATCAGTGGCGAGAGCGGGCAACCCTGTCTTGTACCATTTGAGATCTGGAAACTATCTGACACAAAACCATTACTAAACACCTTAGCTGAAGGATTAGAGTATAGTGCGGAGAAAGCTGACAAAAATTTACCTTGAAATCCGAACCGGAGAAGGACCCTCTCCATATATCCCCAATGTAGTCTATCAAAAGCCTTCTCAGCGTCAAGGGACAGAGCTATTCCCTCCGACTGGGAATTTGACACCCATTCTAGAATGTTGAGCACCCTTCTAGTATTGTCTGAGGCTTGGCGCCCCAGAACATATCCCACCTGGCCAGGGTGAGCCAGTTCCGTGGGAAGTCCATTAAGTCTATTCGCTATCAATTTAGCATAGATTCTAATATCTGCATTTAGGAGGGCTATTGGTCTGTAATTGAGACATGAGGTAGGGCCCTTCCCCGGCTTAGGAATGGTAACCAACTGTGACTAACATTTCAGGTGGGAATGACCCTCGAGATGTACCTTCATTGAACAAAATGTCAAGCAACGGGTGGAGCTCCTCATGAAATGTCACGTAAAAGCCATTTATATAGCCATCTGGCCCTGGATCCTTATCTGAAGGAAGTTTCTTAATAACTTCCTGGATTTTAGCTTAAGACCATTGTGCAGACAGGACGGCCTCCGTCACTGAGTCAGTTGTCGGGATATTTAGGCTGTGCAAAAACCACTCTATGTCTTCTGAGCTTGGTTGGTAAGTAGAGCTATCGTCCTTCAAGTTATATAGCTTGGAGTAGTATTGAGCAAACATGTTGGCAATGTCCCTGGGATTAGAGACTTTCTTTCCTGAAGAATCTATTAAATATTTAATTCTATTCTGAGCTCGTTGGCCTCTAAATTTCCTAGCTAAAAGCTTCCCCGCTTTGTTCCCAGCCACATACAATCTTTGTTGAAGTCTCATTAATGCAAGTTGGGTTTTAGACAGTAACATTTTCTGAAGTTGAGCTCTGTGACGAAATGAGTGTGATAACCCTGTGAGCATTTAGTTTCTCAATTCTCACATAATGTGGATAATGTGATGTACTTTTTATACCCCATGCTTTTGTTCCCAAGCTCACCAGACTACAACTGCATTGTCCAATTACATGTGGCTAAGGGGACATTGTAGTTCAGTGTACATATGTATATTGTGTATTGTATATTGATGACTTGCAGTAAGGTTGCTATTCATTGTCTTTAAAATGAAGCCAGGGGGATTATGGGTAGGGATTAGGTTGCCATGTGCTGGAGTAGGAAAACTAATTAGTGTCCATTGTTCACACCAGGCTAGTACAGACAGGCCTTCTAACAGGGGAGGTTCTCTGGAAGGACAGCTCATCTTCACTGCCCTCTCCAACCCCCCCTAGTCCAGCACTGACCAATGGTTTAGAAGAATAGACCCAGGGGGATGCATAGGGAGGAGAAAGACTGTGGAAATTAGACCTGAGATATAAGGAGCGACTCCAGGGGGGAAGGGTGTTCATTCTGGGATTTCATTCATGAAGACTGCAAGATTTAGTTTTGAATTGTCGTTTTCTAACGAGAGTCTATCTATGCAGCTGAGAGGGATCCATGAGTCGTGAAGTCTGGACAGCAGATGACTATATCTCCTTAAGTTATTGGGGTAAGGGGCAGATAATGTGGTAAATCTGCCTGGCATTTATTTACTGTGTGTACATAATATTCTAGTGTTGTTTGTATGACAATTAATATACTGTTATATTTTTATAACTGCATTTTGCCTGAGTGACCATACGAATCCTAGAAGGTACTGGGTAGACTTCCCTGGCATAGGAAGGCACCCGTGGGTGGCCAGCCAGAGTGAAATAGGTAGCACTGGGCCAGATAAACTCGGTATCTTCACAAGCTCTATCTAAAGTAATTTCTTTTTTCAACTCCTTAGAGGGGCACTTTTTATTCTGGGAATCTAATTTATATAATTGACCCTCAAGTTCTTTTTGTAGGTATGCATTGGCCCTTTTCAACCGAGACCCTGTCTGGATTGCTACCCCTCTCACAACTGCTTTCAACGCACACCAAAAGTTAAAAATATTCGTGTCTGATGGAACATTAGTTTGGCAATATTGTTCAATCGCTTTTTTAATTTCCAGTCTGGCTTCTAGGAGGGACAATAGATACGATGGCATACGGCACGGCTTAGGCGGTGTATATGCATTAGCAATCTTCCACGACCATAGCACTGGAGCATGATCCGACCATGTTATCGGCAAAATCTTTACCACCTTAGTAGCCTATAATGACCATTTATCTGTAATAATTAAATCTATACGTGAGTATGAGTTGTGAACGGAGAACAAATATGTAAAATCTCTGCCATTAGGATCTGCAGTTCTCCACACGTCGTTAAACTCAACTTCCACCAATAACCTGGAAAAGGTTAGGTAGGGGCCTGCTATACACGTGTCCGTAGAGGGAGTCAAAGATTGAGAGGACCTATCCAATTTTGGGTCTGCAACTATATTAAAATCTCCCATAACTATCAGTCCTCCTTCTTTATACTTCTCTATTTCTTGAAAGACCCCCCTCAAAAAAGGGACCTGTCTGGAGTTTGGGGCGTACACAGAGACTATGGTAACTAGTTTATTATCTAATGTATCAATAAATATCAGATGTATATCTGCCTTGTCCACTATGGTGGATTTATGAATGAACTCAACTCTATTGCTAAATAGGATAGCCACCCCATTTCGTTTAAGAGGGCCATAAGCAGTGAAACATAGTGAGAAATGTCTATCTCTCAGTACCGGGAGAGCAGGTGCCTTGAAGTGCGTTTCTTGTAAGGCCACTACATCAGCTTTGAGCTTGTAAAATGATGCAAGTGCCAACCTCCGTTTATTAGGAGAATTTAATCCTCTAGCGTTTTATGTCAGAAAGTTAACCATTTAAAGTGCTAATAAGGGTTATAAAAACTCTCTGCTGTTTACTTGTGATTGACAAACTGCTCAGTCTAATAAATGTCAGACCATAGTCATAGTACATAGTACTGTGATAGCACAAAAGACCAACTGTTTGTATAAATGTGTTCCGTGTACAGGAAGGAGGGGTGAAAAAAAGGAAATTGAAGGAGACAGAAAACATGGGAAAGAATAAAACTGAAATAACCCTAAATAGAGGGTTAGAGTATTTGCTGGTAGGGGAAAGGAAATACACCAGTAACATGTGTAAAAGGGGGGCGACCTGGGTCTCAAAAGTGTCCCCTCGTCCCCATTCACCCATCAGACCCAATAAATACCATCATACAGTCAAGTCTATAAATATTGGGACATCGTAGCAATTCTCATATTTTGGGCTCTATACACCACCACAATGGATTTGAAATGAAACAAACACGATGTGCCTTAAAGTGCAGACTTTCAGCTTTAATTTGAGGGAATTTACATCCAAATCAGGTGAACAATGTAGGAATTACAACGGTTTCTATATGTGCCTCCCACTTTTTAAGGGACCAAAAGTAATGGGACAAACTAAACAATCCTACATCAAACTTTCACTTTTTAATACTTTGTTGCAAATCCTTTGCGGTCAATTACAGCCTGAAGTCTGGAAGGCATAGACATTACCAGAAGCTGGGTTTCATCCCTGGTGATGCTCTGCCAGGCCTCTACTGCAAATGTCTTCAGTTATTGGTTGTTCTTGGGGCATTTTCCCTTAAGTTTTGTCTTCATCAAGTGAAATGCATGCTCAATCGGATTCAGGTCAGGTGATTGACTTGGCCATTGCATAACATTCCACTTGTTAGCCTTAAAAAACTCATTGGTTGCTTTTGCAGTATGCTTCGGGTCATTATCCATCTGCACTGTGAAGCACTGTCCAATGAGTTCTGAAGCATTTGACTGAATATGAGCAGATAATATTGCCTGAAACACTTCAGAATTCATCCTGCTGCTTTTGTCAGCAGTCATATCATCAATAAATACAAGTGAACCAGTTCCATTGGCAGCCAAACATGCCCACGTCATGACATTACCACCACCATGTTTCACTGATGAGGTGGTATGTTTTGGATCATGAGCAGTTCCTTTCCTTCTCCATACTCTTCTCTTCCCATCACTCTGGTACAAGTTGATCTTTGTCTCATCTGTCCATAGGATGTTGTTCCAGAACTGTAATGTTTTTTTTAGATGTTGTTTGCCAAACTCTAATCTGGTCTTCCTGTTTTTGTGGCTCACAAATGGTTTACATCTTGTGGTAAACCCTCTATATTCACTCTTGTGACGTCTTCTCTTGATTTTCGACTTTGGCACATATACACCTATCTCCTGGAGAGTGTTCTTGATTTAGCCAACTGTTGTGAAGAGGTTTTTCTTTAACCAGGGAAAAAATTCTTCTGTCATCCACCACAGTTGTTTTCCGTGGTCTTCCGGGTCTTTTGGTGTTGCTGAGATCTCTGTTGCATTCTTTCTTTTTAAAATGTTCCAAACAGTTGATTTAGCCACACCTAATGTTTTTGCTATCTCTCTGATGGGTTTGTTTTGATTTTTCAGCCTAATGATGGCTTGCTTCACTGATAGTGACAGCTCTTTGGATCTCATATTGAGAGTCGACAGCAACAGATTCCAAATGCAAATGTCACACCTAGAATCAACTCCAGACCTTTTACCTGCTCAATTGATGATGAAATAACGAGGGAATAGCCCACACATGTCTGAAATACATGAAATAGGTTTTGAGTCGATTGTCCCATTACTTTTGGTCCCTTAAAAAGTGTGAGGCACATATATAAACCGTTCTAATTCCTACACCGTTCACCTGATTTGGATGTAAATACCCTCAAATTAAAGTCTGCAGTTAAAGCACATCTTGTTAGTTTCATTTCAAATCCATTGTGGTGGTGTATAGAGCCCAAAATATGAGAATTGTATTGATGTTCCAATATTTATGGACTTGACTGTATACTAATCTTAAATGAGCTAACTCACTCTAACTGATCAGAAAGAAAAAGATAATCTAACGTATAACAAATGTTATATTAACAACACTACTCGGTATATGGAAGCTAAGAACCTCCAATTCTTGCGATGTCTCCAGTTTGGCAACCTGTTGTCTTTTTCATGGTTCACCCAGAGCCTGCAAAATAAACGAAAAAAGACAACACACACAAACAAGAACAGATGGGAGACTGCCTAATAAAAGGTGGCCACTGCTGCAACCTGGGGCGAGACTGCCACCCATGCCTCTTCCTCCTCCCAACACGATGGGACCATGGGGATATGTAAAGTCCTAACACAGGTTAGCAGCTCTTGAAACTAGAACCAATTGTCCAGGTGCCGAAAACTGAACTCAGTGGAATCTTTATCCATCTTCCATTCATTTTGAAAATTCTTGTCCATAGAAGTCGGCTCAGGCACCTGGATATCCCAGGACTTCAGTACAGACAATCCTTTGGCTACTGAGGAAGCGGGATGCGTAACATTATCCCTACGTATAATTAGTTTGACAGGGAAGCCCCATTTATATGTAATGTCCCGGTCTCTCAGAGTCCTGGTTATAGCCTGAAAAGATCTTCTCTTGGATATTGTAGCATATGAAAAGTCCTGAAAGATCTGGAGGTTTTTTAAGTATTCAGCATTGCCCTCCGTTCTAGCCGCTCCAAGAATCCGCTCCTTTATCTGGAAAAAATGAATCCTCATGAGAGTGTCTATAGGTGCATTCTCTGGGGCTGATCTAGGCTTAGGGAACCTATGAATACGATCTATCATCAGATCCTGTTCCGTTGCTTCAGTAGTAGTTTGCGTAACAACTCTGTAACGAATGGGAGCAACTCGGTAGGAGTGACTGTTTCTGAAATACCTCTGATCCTGATATTGTTCCTCCTTGATCTGTCTTCCATGTCCGCAAATTTATCACGGTGCGAGTAGACTTCATCAAAATTGACTGGAAATGACTGGAATTTAAGGTTAATAATAATGTAGGAACAAAAAAGGAGCAAAATGATGTGATTTTAGCATATTTTAGCAATACTTCTAAAAATGACAGATCCAAAACCAAAACACAGAAGGGCAGTTTTGCCAAAACCAAAACACAAAGTTAATACAGATCCAAAACCAAAACACAGGGCTCAGTGAACATCTTTATGGTTAATATGATGGTAATGATGTATAATACTCCTCAGCCATAGTCTCCAAAATCCACAACTAACATATAAAACATGCACTCATATTACCTACCATGTTCCCATTGCCACATTTCTTTCAAATTCACCACCATAGTAGCAGAATTCAGTCCCCAAGTAAATGTATAGCATGTACTTTTCTGCCGTGCTCTAAACTCCAATTGGTTACCAGATCAGTATAGTAGAGGTCAATGACTCAATGACACAGGGTTAATTGGATTGTATAATACATTTCAGCATTACTTTGTCATGTCAGGCCCATTTCTATGAGTGGGCAAACCTTACAACGGCACAGGACATTCTCAGCAAGGGGGTGCCCATCTGCTATTTTAGTATTAATTAATAGGTACCCTGCTTGCTGCTCTTTGCTACCCTAGTGATTTGCTCCACTGGCTCTGACTACAACTATTGTAATGAACTGCAAGCTGTAAGAACATTTGGCGTTTTGTACCCAGATGGTGATACAGCTTGACTTAATGGTATACATGAGATTTAGCTTTACTTAATGGTGCCCATAATATGATCTTGACTTAATGGTATACATGATTTGTAGTGCAGGGTCTGCATTACTCATCACTCATCTGTAACATTGTGCTTGTCAGAGAAAGCAATCAGTAATGCAGACTCCACACCAAAACTGACAGTCATTTGCAGAAACATAATGGCAGTTAGTTCACAATGGGGACAATATTTGGGGTCACCTCTCCCTCTCTAGTAAAGCAGTGGTACTCATTCAACAAGCACTGTACAACCAACATACACTATTTTTTTAGAAAAAATCATGCAAAGACTGGTTCTTTGTAAGTGATCTATCACTCTAAGAGAAGCAAAGCCATCTTAATTTTAATTGTTAAATAATAGTGCAGGCTGCTAGTATGTGCTACTTTATCAACAGTGGCTGGCTTAATCCCTGTTGGCAATAATTGGCAGCTCACTGGAAAAAGAAGAATCAAGATGTGTAATTGAACATCCTGGATTGCCCCAAATTAAACATTTTGTTTCTGTTATGATTCCTAGTGAAATCAGGACGCAGCAACAGAAGTAGAAAAACCAAGTGTCTTTATTTAGGCAAAATATGTGAACAAGGATTCAGTTTATGGAATATGCTGATTTCAGGTTGCAGAATTATTAGGTATACTCCCATACACAAATATGAACAGGTGTGATGAATGGCAGGAATAGTCCACAGAAGCAACATGTTCCAAGCCATGATTCAAATGGCAAATACAGTTCATAATGCAGGAACAAATAGATTAAGTTACCCAATTGCCAGGAGGCACGAAGCACCAGATTAAAGAGGGAGGGATCAGGATTCCAGATAGCCAGAGGCACAAGGCAGTCCAGGGAAGCAGATGACTAGGTGAGTCCAGTGACCAGGCAGAGGTCAGGGCAATAAGCGTACACACAAACTCCAGTAGCCAGGCAGAGGTCAGGGTCACAAGTGAACAATCATAATCTGGTAACCTCGCAGAGGTCAGGGCAACAGGCAAACAAGCAGAGTCTGGTAATCAGGTAGAGGGTCACAACAAGAGATCAGACAGCAGTGAAGCAAACTGGAGCAGGGTATGAATAGTGCATGATCATGGTATGGACAGGGTATGAACAGGAGACAAGCAGCAGCCAGGTACAAACAATGAACTGCACCGATCACAGACTTAGGCAGGTATATGAAGCCAAAAAGCAGGATCAGGTACTTATCAGGTAAGGAGATTAACTCCTGCAGGCGAGGTGTAAAGTTCAGGGGCAAAACAGCAGCACCTCTGGTGGAATTGAGGTACTGCAGACACATGCGAAGTATAGGCAGAGTCGTAACAGTTTCTTCATTTTCTAGTGATTTGTTCCTATGTGTTTGGGTGCACCCATCAGGATATTAGCATTATATAGGTACCCTGAATCTTTATAATTATATTGAGTAATTTAGGTATGGTCGAGTAAGAAATACCAGGTGCAGTTAATCAAATTTTCTGTTTCAATAAATTGGCAGCACCAGGAAGTTGAAGGGGCCACATCAGGGTTAGTAAATCTGGTAGATTACGTGTTTGACACTTAAAGCTAGATGCTGGACATTTGAGGCTGTATATGCTAGACATAGGGGTTATATTATATAATGTACAGGTAAGAGTTATATGACCGCAGGACAATTGTGGCTTTTATTTTATTTCTGGACAGTATTTTAAATGAGACTCTGGCTGGGAGGAGAATGGCCACAATATTAATTGTCCATAGAACATATTCCAAAGGTGCCAGCTTTTGCTATGTATTCTCACTATTGTGTGCAACACTGTTTACATAGTCAAGCCTCATTTTCTGCTTAAAAATATCATTATTAGGCAAATTAGTTTGGGGTGAGACATATTTTGCTTTATATAATTTATTGAAGAACTTCAGACATGTACATATCAAAAATCATTTGTAATAAAAAAGGTAAGTATATATTCAGATTTCAAAATCAACATTAAGGGCACTAGTAATAACAATCAAGGACACAAAGACACAGAGAGACCGGGGTTCTGAGAGAGATAGGTGGATTTTGCAAAAATACTCTCGTCTCATACCAAAGATTTTGGCAAAAGCATTTCTGCAGTTGTTCTCTCATAGGAATAGACGGTGTAAATAAAACTCTCATAAGTCTCAAAAAATCTACCTGTGAGTGTTGATTTTTGCAGGCAGGCCTCCAGCCAGCCCATTCTCATGGGATGAGACATATTTTAATGCTTCAACTTGGAAGACATTTTGTCTAGTAACTGTCATCATGCACATGTATGTGTGCAGTAAATCTATCACTCATCATTTTTTAATCTTCCAGGACTATTCTAAATACAAACACAAAACTTGTCAGTTTAACAACTAAAACGATTGCTGCTATGTGGCTTCCTGAGCTTCCATTTTGCTTTGTATGTTGCTCTGGCTAGTGGCTGCTGAATTATCTCATCAACAAATGAATTTCAGAGACATGTAATTGAAAGGGAGATGTGGTGACAACAGGGATAGAACAGCAAGCCGCAGTAATCATTAGTGACCTGCTTCTGTCATTCAGATATGTTACAGTATATGTGCGTGTGATGAAAATCAAAAACCATTATCATGCTAGCATACAGCTAATTCATTGGAAAAGACAATTGCAAAAGTAGAAAATTGTTTGCTATGGTACTATAATCTGTATTATAAACATTATATGGCATGAAGCATGATCTATGACAGATCTTCTGTCCAACTATATGCAAAATGGGCTTTCAAAGATTCATTCTTTGACATTTCAGCTTCTGTTTGAATTTCGAGCTTACATTATAGTATTTGTTTCAATAGGAACTGGTTTACAAGAATGTTCATTATTTGTGAATTACTTCCTAAAAATTAAAAGCACTGAGAATAAAGCGTAATAAGGGGCAGTGAAGATTGTTTTTTTACTAACAGGTTTATTGGACAATAGCATACATAGGTAGTGCTTGTCAGTAACATACAAACATAACATTCATTCTGAGAAATACATGCTTAGAAATGTTCACAGGGCAACATAGAA
Organism: Mixophyes fleayi; assembly: GCF_038048845.1. Taxonomy (NCBI): domain Eukaryota; kingdom Metazoa; phylum Chordata; class Amphibia; order Anura; family Limnodynastidae; genus Mixophyes; species Mixophyes fleayi. Next base: position 246,070,698 of record NC_134403.1, on the reverse strand, counting down.
ATAACTATAATAAGACTACTGAGTAACCAGGAAAAATATAACTATGTAAATTAAATGCATAAATTTAGTGCATGTCAGATAGGGGCAGGATTGTTGACTCAGCTGTATCTCCCCCTCATAGTGTCCCCTTCTATCTTAGGGCGCAAAGATATGTTGCTGTTGCAATTAACACTATTCAAAATTACACAAATTAAACAGAAGAAGACCAAAGTAAAGGGGATGGAGAGAAAGAGAAGGAGGATAGGAGAGGATGGAAAGATTTATGATCAATACTAGTAACACTTGGAATGGGATAAAGAAGCAGAAGGAAAAGAATGAATGGAAGAAAATGAGGAAAACGTGTAGCCAATAGGTGAGGATAAAAGAAACTGGAGACAAGATAAGTAAAAGCTGGAGAGAGGAAATAGAGATTTTTATAGAGAAGCAGTCGTCTAGTGGCTGATCCCAAGTCCCATTTGCATGAAGTCTTCTGACAACCGTTCACCAACCCATAACAAAGAAATAACAACACTGGAGACTTGCTTGGTGGAAAAAGGCCACACACATATTAAATTAAATCAATTTTGTGGTGGCAAAGAATGCATAAGTCAATTAGCTACCAGTCATTAATAACACAAAAAGGGGGCGACTGAATCAGTGGTAGTCAGCATATCGATGCTGACTACCACGACAATACTTACCCTGCTGTGGTGACCCCGAACGGCTCCTTTCTGACCTGGCTCCAGGACGACTGCTGTGACCGGCGTCTGCAAGGGATCGCAACCTATGTAGAAGAACCACCTAACTCTAGCCTATCCTTTAAAGCCTTACTGACCAAGAAGCTTTTAGCAATATCAACTCTCATGTAATTTTATAATACTCAGAAATGCCAAAGCCAAAGAAGCTCATTAACCCTATGGAAAAGTTGTACAGACAAAGTCCATCATACACTGTTTCTGCATCTTATTTTGATTGCAACCCACATTCCTGAACTTCTCCCATTCCTTCAAGGCCTCCCTATACATCTTCAGGGTGGCAAGGACCAGTGTCTTCCCAGCCAGATCATCTATGATAGCTTGATAATCTGTCAAACATAAGCAGCATATAACATCCCCTTGATTTTAGCTGCTAACAGCAATTTCCTGAACCTGAACAAGGAAAATCGTAATAAAGCTTTGGCTATATTATTGTCCCAGGAACATAATGTTAGGACACAGGCATTTTAAAACAAGATGCCTAATTACTCTTGTCACCGGAGGAAATAAGAACAGTTGATTATTGATTGACTACACAACCTCCTGCCAACTAGGTGGCCAATTGTCGTCTCACCTTCAGGATAAGCTGTAGGCCGCAGTTCAATATTAGAAGAGGGAATCACAAACACACCCCATTGAAATGCTGTAGAAAACACACCAGACTTTAAAATCCTCTTTTATTCCTCCAGGTAAGTGCACTGAATGATGTGCCTTCAACACCCCGCAGTGGCCCATTTGAGCTTCCTAAAAAAAAAAATTGCCCTTGGGTATGAACCTATAAGCAAAAATAAGAAGACACAGGAGTGATTTTTATGTAGCCTGCAATGTAACCTTACTGGATTCCTTAAACATGTCCAAAAGATCCCTCAGTTCAAGAACCTTGGCTGCCAGCATCCTGCAACACCCTACTTTGGAATTATTTTTTTACCCCTAAGTAGGATAATTTATCCACCGGACCCTCAGTTTTGTGCAGCACCATGGGCACTCCCAGTACTCTAAACAAGGCTTGTGTTGCAGACAAGATATGATCACGATTCTCCGATCCACTGGGGTTGACTAACAAAGAATCATCCAAGTAGTATGCCAAAACATAGTGACCAGAATCCACCACAGTGCACCAGTAAAGTAAGGAGCTAAACATTCAAAAAATGTGCATATCAGGTCCAGGGTTGTAGACACAACACCAGCTAATATTGACACAGCCAGAGAGTTAGCATGGTTGGCAGAGCAGTACTGAAAAGTAGCTCAGTAGACAGAATAGTCAATCTAGCCGGGGAAAAGCCAAAGGTCAAAACCAATCTCTCAGCACAGTGCAAAATCAGGATCCAAGTATCACAAATTCAGAAACAAGCCAGATCCATAATCAGGAATCAAGCAGTAAACATGATAAGATGCTTAAGAGCTCAGAGAACAGCAAAGCTAATACTCTAGTAAGGAATGACAGGCAGAGCAGGTTGATATACTGTTTGGAAGTGAAACTCACCATCTTTGTAATGCCGGCAATCACCTGTTTGCAACTCAGTAAACTTGTTTCAGTTGTGCTGCGCAGTGAGCAATGAATGCTAAAACTAAATACAGGATTCCTGACAGAGCATTACACAACACTACCCATGAGCAAACATTTATCTATATAGAACCCACCTGGTAGTCTTAAATTCATAAATTTAAATGATTCAGGATGTAGACAGAAGAACAGAACAAGGCAGACTGATTCAACTTCAATTTCGACCATAAAAGCACCCTCCCCATAGCTTTTAACGGTCTCCCAGGAAATGTTTTTACATATAGACATTGTGCTGTAGATGACACAAGGTTATGAAATATTGTCATTTCCAAACTTTGGTCCCCTGTTGTTGTATGCATTGCTTCAAGGTTTACCTGTGAATTCCTTCCTCTCTTGCATGGCATTCATGCTGTTATTTACATCAAGCATCCATACAAACACACACCAGACACCTGCTATACATTGAAGTGGTACATATTATATAAATTAGTGGGTCTAGGTTTTGCTTTATTCATAAGAGAAAATAAGATTCCCATAGTTACAGAGAATGTTTTTTGAATTCTACTCAGCACTTACAACTTTTTGAGTACCAATACCTTTACTAATTGATAGATTTTTACAAACCCCTATTTGGGAAATCAGAGATACCACTGTCGAAGTCGTATAATTGGATGAGCGAAAGTATATTAGTTAGTATTGTTTTATCATGCGATTGCACTCAGTATGCCACGGTACACATGGCATGGCGCGATCACGCTGTAAAATAAGCACGCACACACTCGCACTACAACATTTAGTTATTTATATATTTCATATTTATATTGATTCCATTCCACAGTGATTTATGAGCAGATAGTATTTAGTTTATTATTAGTTTATATATTATGATTATATGTACACTTTAGTGTTATTTAAGGTCCAGGCTATAGGAAATATGTCATGTCTGGTATCATTTTAATCCCCTATTCATCAGCAGTTGTCCGGTTCTTTCGCCGAAGAGATCACACATTACATACTCTAGTTAGTGATGTTAGGGAATAAATACTTAAAGTGATACTGACTGTAATGTGTAAATAGACTAGATTAAACTGGTTTCTGGGCAGGAGAATCATCTGGAATGTTGACCCTCAGCCTTGGAGGGAGTTGTGTTACACTTGGGCTGCTCATCCACACATCTGCAAAAATGGTGAAAGGAGGCTTCTTTATGAGTACAGTATCAGAAAGGTCAGGCTTACACATAACACTTGTGGATAGACTCTCTTCAGGGATTTGTGTCATTTCTGAATCTGAACATAAAGTTTCTTCAGCCTTACTGTTTTTTTCCGGATCAGCTTTTACACTTAAAAGTTTTTAGGCACCACTGTTTGAGTGAGTCAGAATGACAAGATCTTGCATTGTCATGACTTATCTTACAAGAGGATGCCTCAACATCAATTGCAAAAGTAGCACTCATACAGAAATGTGAAGGCCTGATTCTTTCCTTGCCACTGCATGTGTAGAATGGCATGTTGGCAATTTTATGTTTTTCTGCAGTTAACTTTGCCTTGATTACAGGTGTTTCTTCTTTACCAAGGTAAAAGCTTTTTTTTTACATTTTTGTTTCCCTGGCTTAATAAACACTATGCACTGTAACATAGGCATTAGCTGATAGCATAGAGGGATTACTATCATCATGATTTGTAGCAGTTGCTTGTAGGGATGTGCACTGGCCACTTTTGGTGTCTCGTGTTTTGTGTTTTGGATTCGGATTTGCTTGAGGTTTTGGGTTCGGATTTGTTTCGCAAAACACTTGACGAAAGGTTTTGGTTCGGATTTAAGGTTTTGGATTCAGATTTTTTTTTTAAAAAAAACATAAAAAGTGTTAAAAACGAGTTTTATTGGTTTATTTTCACTCCTACGCTATTATTAACCTCAATAACATTCAATAACAATCATTTCCACTAATTCCCAGTCTATTCTGAACACCTCACACCTCACAATATTGTTTTTAGTCCAAAGCGTTTCACCGAGGTAGCTTTCTGGACTGCAAAGTGCAGTGGTCCCCGTACACAATTTGGTACCGGGGCCACAATACCTCCGCCTTCAAATGGTCTGAATTCCACTGCACAGCTGCCTGCTCCTACATCCTCTGCAGCATATACAGGGTGTAGTTCGAGCGTGTCAATACCTTACCTCTTGTTTTTGACGATGACAGGTCATTTTCATTAATTTATGATTTGGCAGCAACAGTCAACGTTGTTTAATATCTGATACGACCCTATCTGGACTGCATAGTGGAGTGGCCCCGGTACCCAATTTGGTACTGGGGCCACAATACCTGCTCCAACTTTCAAGTGTAGTGTTTATAATTTATAAAAACTACAGTAGTTATAGCACGTCAATAACTCTTGTTTTAGACGACCATGGTACAGAGCATTCATCATTGAGATCCCATCAAGTATGTGAAAGACAAACAGGGTCGAAGTGTTATTTGTTGACTTTGTTAACCCCAAAATTGTCGCTGTTGCAAATATTCGTGCAATGAAGAGTGACTTTTTCTATTAAAGGCTCAAGCTTTCAAGTGTAGTGTTTCTAACTTATAAACACTACAGTAGTTCAAGCACGTCAATACCTCTTGTTTTTGATTGTGTCAGGGCATTTTACTTTTGGTTTAATTTGTTGAATTTGTTTTAATTTTGTTTTACTTTGTGCTCATGGCAAATGACTGTTGAATGGTCACATAATGGCAATAAAAGAGTTGCAAGATGGAATTGTCCTTGGGCCCTCCCACCCACCCTGATGTTATTGAAATAGGACATGCACACTTTAACAAACCAATCATTTCAGCGACAGGGCCTACCAAACAACTGTGCCTGAAATGATTGGTTTGTTTGGGCCCCCACAACAAAAAAGCTATTCATCTCTCCCTGTACAAAATAAACAGGCTCTACTGAGGCAAGATGTCGTCCTCATCCTCAAACTCTGATTCCTCTCCCCCTACAGTGTGTACTTCCTCCTCCTCACACATTATCAATTCGTCCCCGCTGGACTCCACAACCACAGGTCCCTCTGTACTATCTGGAGGGCAGTGCTGTACTTGATTGAGGAATTGATAATTCATTTTTATGAACATCATTTTTTCAACGTTCTGAGGAAGCAACCTCCTTCGCCGCTCACTGACCAGGTTCCCCGCTGCACTAAAAACTCTTTCCGAGTACACACTGGAGGGGGGACAACTCAGGTAAAATAGAGCCAGTTTGTACAGGGGTTTCCAAACTGCCTTTTTTTCCTGCCAGTAACAATATGGACTGTCTGACATGTCTATTTGGATGGTGTCAGCAAAATAATCCTCCACCATTTTTTCTATTGTGACAGCATCCAATGCAGCAACAGTAGACATGTCTGCAATGGTTGGCAGGTCCTTCAGTCCGGCCCAGATGTTACCAGCATCCCCGCCAGCAGCTCTTTTAGGAAAACTGAGCTTTTTCCTCGCAGCCACAGATGTAGAAGAAAATGAGGGTGGAGCTGTTGGCATGTCACGGTCCTCTTCAGAGGAAAATCTCCTGACCAGCAGGTCTTTGCACCGCTGCGGACTTGTGTCCGCCGGAAACAGAGACAAAACATGCGCTTTAAACCGAGGATCGAGAACGGTGGCCAGAATGTATTCCTCTGCCTTTAAAATAGTGACCACCCGCGGATCCTGGCAAAGCGTACGAAGGGCTTCATCCACAAGAGCTACATGCTTGGTGGAATCGCAATGGTTTACCAGCTCCTCCCTCACTTTCTCCAGCTGCTTCTGCAACAGCCTGATCAGGGGAATCACCTGACTCAAGCTGGCAGTGTCGGAACTGACTTCTCGTGTGGTAAGTTCAAACGGCTGGAGAACCTTGCACAACACGGAAATCAGTCTCCACTGCGCTTGACTCAGGCGCATCCCCACTCCTTTGCCTATGTCGTAGGTGGCGGTGTAGGCCTGAATGGCCTTTTGCTGCTCCTCCATCCTCTGCAGCATATAGAGGGTGGAGTTCCAGCGCGTCACAACCTCTTGTTTGAGGTGATGGCAGGGCAGGTTCATGCTTTTTTGATGTGCCTTGAGCCTGCGGTAGGCACTGGCAGAATGCCGAAAGTGTCCAGCAATTTTGCGGGCCACCGCAAGCATCTCCGGCACACCCCTGTCACTCTTGAGGTAATGCTGCACCACCAAATTAACGGTGTGGGCAAAACATGGGACGTGCTGGAAATTGCCAATATGCAATGCCCGCACAACGTTACTGGCGTTGTCTGACACCACAAATCCCCAGGACAGTCTAAGTGGGGTAAGCCACTGCAAAATAATTTCCCTCATTTTCTCTAATAGGTTGTCAGCATTGTGCCTCTTATTAAAGCCTGTAATACACAATGTTGCCTGCCTTGGCACGAGCAGACATTGTGTAGATGCTGCTACTGATGCAGCTGCTGCTGTTGCTGCGGAAGGGGATGCATCTACCCAGTGGGCTGTCACAGTCATATAGTCCTTCGTTTGCCCAGAACCACTTGTCCACATGTCCGTGGTTAAGTGGACAGTGGGTACAACCGCATTTTTAAGAGCACTGAGGACACTTGCTCGTACTTCTCTGTACATCTTTGGTATCGCCTGCCTAGTGAAGGGGAATCTCAACGGGATTTGGTACCGGAGACACAATACCTCCATCAACCCTCTAAATCCCACTCCACTGATGGCGGACACCGGGCGCACGTCTAACACCAACAAAGCAGTTACAGCCACAGTTATACGCTTTGCAATAGGGTGACTACTATCGTATTTTGTGGTCATGGCAAATGACTGTTGGACGGTCAATTCTTTTTTGAAAGACGTAGCGGTATTACGACTTCCCCTCTGGGAAGATGACCGACTAACAGCAGCAACAGCAGCAGTGGCAGTAGTAGGCGTACCGCTGCAGGATTCCTCGGATGAATCCCGTATAGAAGAGGTCCTAGGCCCAGTTCCTGAACTAACCACTGAACTATGAAGGTTATTCAGGTGACGTATAAGGGAGGATGTCCCTAGGTGGGCAAGATCCTTACCCCTGCTTATTTGAGCTTTACATAAGCTACATATGGCCATACATTGGTTGTCTGGATTTGGATAAAAATAACTCCAGACCGAAGAGGTGCATTTTTTGGTCTTCTGACCAGGCATGACGATGGGCTTTCTCATCCCATGGACATCAGCTGTTTCCCCCCCTGGTGCCTCATTTACAATAACCACATCACCATCCTCATCATCAAGTTCCTCCACAGCGCCAGCTACATTAATAGCCTCCTCCCGGTGTACAACATTGACACCTTGATTATCCAAATCTGGATCTACACTGTGGGTGATCCTTCCAACATATGCAGAGGGTGTGCTGCAAATGCTGGATGGAGTCACCTCTTCCCGTACAGTGATGGGAAGGTCAGGCTTCACAACCACCAACACCCTTGGACTCGCCTTGGGGATTTGTGATGTCATCTGTTTAGAAGGCAGAGTTCTTTGCTGTTTTGTTGTTGTTGCTGACAGCATAACTCTCTTAATTTTTTTGTAGGGGGGGAGGAGGAGGGCTTAGATCCTTGGGTGAAGCTGGACCACTAGTCATGAACACGGGCCAGGGCCTAAGCCGTTCCTTGCCACTCCGTGTCGTAAATGGCATATTGGCAACTTTACGTTTCTCCGCAGATGATTTTAAGTTTCTCTTTTTGCTACTTTTTGAGAACTTGGGCTTTTTGGATCTTACATGCCCTGGACTAGGAGATTGGGCATCGGGCTTGCCAGGCGACGTTGATGGCATTTCATCGTCTATGTCATGACTAGTGGCAGCAGCTTCAGCATTAGGAGGAAGTGGGTCTTGATCTTTCCCTACTTTATCCTCCAAATTTTTGTTTTCCATTATATGTAGCACAAGAGAGCGTACCCTTAAGCCACACACACTCGTCAAAGCCTTTAAAAATTATATGCGGCACAGGAGAGTACCACTGGACTTATACTGCTGAATCAGTGAACTTTGTAATATAGCAGTCCCACTGGACTTATACTGCAGAATCAGTAAACTCTGTAATATAGCAGTACCACTTGACTTATACTGCTGAATTAGTGAATTTTGTAATATAGCAGTACCACTTGACTTATACTGCTGAATCAGTGAACTTTGTAATAGCAGTACCACTGGACTTATACTGCAGAATCAGTGAACTTTGTAATATAGCAGTACCACTTGACTTATACTGCTGAATCAGTGAACTTTGTAATATAGCAGTACCACTTGACTTATACTGCTGAATCAGTGAACTTTGTAATAGCAGTACCACTGGACTTATACTGCAGAATCAGTGAACTTTGTAATATATCAGTACCACTGGACTTATACTGCTGAATCAGTGAACTTTGTAATATAGCAGTACCAATGGACTTATACTGCAGAATCAGTGAACTTTGTAATATATCAGTACCACTGGACTTATACTGCTGAATCAGTGAACTTTGTAATAGCAGTCCCACTGGACTTATACTGCAGAATCAGTGAACTTTGTAATATATCAGTACCACTTGACTTATACTGCTGAATCAGTGAACTTTGTAATATAACAGTACCACTGGACTTATACTGCTGAATCATTGAACTTTGTAATATAGCAGTACCGATGGACTTATTCTGCAGGATTGTTTTGGGATATTTTTTTTTATTTTTTATAATTACTTTTTTTGTGATTTTTTTTATAACTTTTTTTGAATTTTTTTTATAATTTGGGAATAATGGGGAAATAACAATGCCCTTAGAAGGACAGAGCACAGGACCCAGCACCACTGGACTGAACAGGACACAGCACAGGACCCAGCAGCACCACTGAACTCAGAAGGACAGAGCATAGGACACAGCACCACTGGACTGAACAGGACACAGCACAGCACAGCACAGCACAGAACTGAACAGTTTAACATTAGAAAATGAGTGGAGCGAAAGAAGACATAACAGTAACATTAATAAGAGGGAAATTAGGAAAAAATAAAGAAATATTTATTCTAGAAAGTAAATTATAAAATAGTAGATTATAAATTGTAGCAAGAAGTTAAGGAGGTAGAAACAGTGTTATTAAAGATGAGTAGTAGAGTAGAGTGGTTATAAAAAAAAGCAAGCAGAGAAAGTGGTAATAAAGCTTACAGTAAATTGCAAAGTGAAATTTGAGTCAGAAAAAAACAACACATAGGATTGGTAAAGTGACAGAGTGGCTTAGACATGAATAGCATAGAGGAACGGTCACTGAGGGGGGTTGGGGGAATTACAGGCAATATTTCTACTACAGTGTGGGTGGTAGCTCTCAATCCAGATGGTCTGTTGCCCAAAATACAGGACAGGGTCACCTGTGCACAGCACAAGCACCTGGATCACCAGGACAGCAAACTGACCTTCACATCAGCTGAAATTTATGTGGCTAAAACAGGTGGTACCTCCAACAATTAATAACATTCACTACCAACAGTGCACTTTTCCAGTTAAGTCCCGGATAGGAAAAAAATATATAATAGAGCATTATGGGTGAAAAGAGAGGAAGACATTCAGGGACTACCACAGAGCAGGTTTGGTGCCAAGAATCTGTCAGAATCACTAGGTGGAGTTGATGATACCTGCCAGCAGTTGGCTCTACTGAGTGCTGAGGCGCGGAGTCTAACACGCCCCTGGTTTTCTCCAGGAACCCCCACAAGGAGGTATGGACTTTACTGCAAGGGACATGCAGGTCGCGGCCCTCAGTATCAGTCAGCTGGCAAGGCAACAATTGAGGCAGCGGTGATGGGCCACCAGGATGCAGGATGGAAGAGTAGTCAGCAAGCCGGGCCAAAACCAGAGGAACAGATAAAGCCAAATCAGAAGCAGGAGAATGGTCAGGAAGCCGGGTCAATACCAAATATCACTCTAAGACAGAATCAGGAACCAAAGGAGAAGTCAGGAACAAGCCGGGGTCAGAAGCCAATAAACAGTAACACAGGAACAAACGCTGGAGCAAGGCTGAAGACCAAATACTCTGGCAAGCAAATGGTCTCAGTGAGTTCCTTAAATAGAGGAGAGAGATCCCTGATAGGTGCATGGATATCGGCGGGGAAACGGCAACCAATCGCTGACAAGTCACAGGGCGTCGGAGCGTGGAATCTTGCGCATGTGTACCGATGGCGTCATGTTCCTAAGTAACGGTCGCCAAGCTCAGCATATGCATGCAAATAGATTGGCAAGCATCTCTAAGCAGCAGGGTGCCGAGTCAGCAAGGAGACAGGCGTCCGTTTAGAGGCAGAAACAGGACGGCGCCTGACAAAAACTTTGGGCTAATATTGGTTTCTAAACCCTAAACAAAAGTGTAAAACCTACAAAAGGTAACAGCTAAATATGAACACTAAGGTATCTGTCAAAATTTCAATTAATAAATAGGTAGAATAAATAAAATAATGAGATGACAAGGTATTCATGTATCATTGATGAACTCTTTATTGGACGGCACAGAGCACAGTGTCACACACCAGCAACAGTATCCGTTTTTTACTTTCTAGTATCTATTTGAACAGCACTCTGTGCAGTAATCACTGCCAGACTTTCAGGTCTTTCTAGCTCTATCTTTCCTTGCTGTTTGCTGCTGTTTTATAATTTCCTTTCAATTTAAACCTGCCCCTTTGCTTGTGACCTCGATCTTTGGCTTGCTTTTGAGTCTGCTTTTGCCCATTGATTTTGTGCTTCTGTGCTGTATTTTCTCAGCTATTCAGATCAGGGGTAAATGTATCAAAGTGCGAGTTTGCCAGCGTGTTTAAATCACGGCAAATCGAGTTTTGAAAAAAAAAACTGAAATGTATCAAGCTGTTTTTGGCAACCTGGCTGGCTGGGACTTGTAGTTCCACAAAATAAAATGGCGACCGTTTATTTTTTTCATACTTTTTTGCCGTATTACCCTACTACCCACAGCCCAGGGGCAGTAGGAAGAGCCCTAGTGCTATCAGCACTGGGCTGGTTCTTTCTAGGGGGGGGGGGCCCGCTCGTTTTTTTTCGGCAGACCCCACTCTCTAGGGAATCCAGCCCAGCGCTGAACAGTCTAGGGTTGGTTAGTCATTATGGCAGGGGGACCCCTGCCGCTTGTCCCCCTGCTATAGTGCCGCCAACCCTGGCTGGTTTGCCTAGTGCTGGTAAAGTGAAAATCGGGGGGGACCCCACGCAAAATTTTTCCCCGATTTTCACGGGACCAGCACTAGTCAGGCAGCACTAGGGTTAAGCATGAATAGTGGGGGGACCTCACGCTTTTTTTTTTTTAAACTTTTATCTGTTCTTTACCATTTTAACACTGCCAGGGCAGTGTAACAGTGATGTGTTTCTAGAACACGCTGCTATCAAGCAGCGTGTTGTATCTGGCGTGTTTTGAAGCAAACTCTCCTGCGTTTGCTAACTCGCAGCTTCATACATTTGAGAACTGTATAACTGCAGTGGCAAACAGTCGGGAGTTTGATCTCTGGTGATTTTGCAAGTAGCGATTTTGACAGAAGCAGAACTCTGGCGATTTTGCATGAAATCTCAGCTTCATACATCGGCGAGTTTCAACTCTCCCGAGAAAATCGCTGGAGTTGCAAAATCGCACTTTGATACATTTACCCCCAGGTATTAATTAGAGGACTGTGACCTGTGGGTTAACGGCAACAAAGTCCATACCACCTTGCAGGGGTTCCTGGTGAAGACCGGGTGGTGCATTAGACTCCGAGCCTCGACATTGCCAATGCCATTCTTGACTGACGAACAGGAATACAATTCCCCTGTTTGAAGGGTAAGAGTACACTTTATCCAATGGATTCCACTGGTTATCCATCTCCCCGTGACCTTTCACAGCAGTTGATTGAACATGTGGAGAGACAGGAGAATAATCAGAATAATCAAATTGCAGTCCCTGCAATGTCTCTCTCTGCATCTCGATGCTCTGCAGCCAGTCTCAAATGTCCTTGCGACTCCTACTTCTTCAGCACCTGACGCACCATCAGGTGGGGAAGTAGCGCCTCAACTCCATATTCCATACCCTCCCAAATATGATGGAGACCATAAGAATATCAGGGTATTTCTCAATCAATACTTCATTTTGAGCTCCTTCCTGGAAATTTTATGTCTAAAAAGCTAAAGTTTTCAATACTTTATCATTGAGTTTTTCAGAGACTCATTATATAATTTTGTTGTGATAAATTTGGATAACATCCTAATATTTTCTCCAGATGCGACCTGCGGGTTCCCAACAGCAAAGTCCATACCACATGCTGTGGTTCCTGGTGAAGACTGGGGGGTCTGGTAAACTCTGCGCCTTGACTTTGCCAGTACCAATCCTGACTGATGAAGAGAAATCCTATTTCCCAGTTTGAAGCATGAAATTCATGAGTTTATCACCGTTTTTAGCTATTTAAAGCAACCTTATAAGCATGCATATGATTTATATTAACTGTCTCCCACAAACCCTTATCTCCTTTTCAAAATTCTCTAGAGGGGAGACTAGAATGGCTGCCAGTCATAAAATGGGTCAAACATATGAAAAAAAATAAGTTTTAATTATAGATGTGCACAGACCCCCCATGTTTTGGTTTTGGTTCTAAAACCATCTTCGTGTTTTGGATTCAGTTTTGGACAAAAATCTTTATGTGTTTTTGTTTAAGTTTTGGATCTGGATTTAATTAACAATACTGAAAAATAGGTAAAATCATGTGATTTTGAGCTGATTTTCTTCATGGTAACAACTTTGGAAAAAATGTGGCAGCGAGCTATGTAACTGCCAAAATATGGCAGTTTAATAAAAGATACAAACCCTATGAAACATAATGGCACAGCAGTGTGCATAAAGTGTGTAATTCTATTTGGGTATTACCTCTTGCTTCAGTTGGTGGCATAGCAGGTCATTTTTTGGAAGCTGTTTCAATGATCTACATATGATCACTGAATGCTGATCTCTCATAATTTAAGAAATTCTGAACAACCAGGTTTTGTGTGCAAAGCATGCTACAATCTCCATGACACATATTGGCAGAGCACTAGCTGATGGTATGGTGGTTTTCAATAAGTAGATAGATGAATGTGGAATGCACCCAAAAGAAAATTAGTGAGAGAAAGACCACGCACACTATATATATTTTTTCTTTCTAAATTTTTCGTTTTGTATTAAACCTACATGTCATATATTTTCTTAAAAATATAGAAACTCATTAAACAGAATGCCTGCAAAGTACAGAACTTGTCAAAATGTATTCACAGCTAAAGTTTTGCGTGGCAAACGTTACTGAACAATTGTAACAAAGCGCAAAATGAGAAAGACAAAAAATAAACAACACACCTACAGTGGTAAAGTGCCAAACACAAAACAAACTACAATAAAGTCTTATTATTAAAGCTATTCAATCTATAATGTGGACCAAACTTTTCACTTAGGTCCAAATTTTGCATTGAAAGGTTTAGGGCTCTTTCATATATATTAGTGCTCAAAGTATATGGTGTATATTGAGTGCTCCGAAAATAAAGCAGACTTTGGGATCAATGATGTCTTGGTTACATATTACTACATACTAATGTCCAACACTCCATGAACACTGCATGCAGTCTTGTAAACGTGCAGTGATCGCTTTCATTTGAAACCAGTAATGTGTCATTCTTATGGCATGTGCACGAAGGCATTAATTTCTGGATACCTTGATGTGGTCATCTTCACTGTAGCTCCAAATATTCTCTATTTTATAAAACACAACATAAAAACCATGTAGGTTCTTAATCATAAGAGCAAACTAATCAACAATGTACCCCAAATCCCCAAAAGCTGCAAAGCCACCATCTCCTTGGCTTAGTCATACTAGTCAGTGGGTATGAGGTTTCCCCAAAGTAGCCAGTAATAGCCAGTGAATGGAACACAGTGCTTTGGTATTACCACCTCATAACAAAATCTTAGCCACCAACTAGAACCCAGGTTCAGGAACTTGATTTGGTAATTTGGCTGACCCAGTCTCATTCGGTCACAGTGGAGCTGAAAACACTGAAAGCCACTCAGAGAAAACTTAGCCTGCTTGGTCTCACTGCTTCACATTTGAGGCAGGAATGAATGGAGCTGCGGATGCACACTACAGTTTCATCGTGGGCTGCAGCCAGTCCACACTGAAGGGACAGCCATACAGCAGCTGTGTTCCTTCAAAGAAGAATCTTTTGGCTATGGCGGATGCTCTGTGCAAACTCTACTTGATTATTGATAGAATTTTCAGATCTGATGTAGTGTTGACATACAGGGAGACCATAACCAAACTAGCGGTCAGTCCACACAGGATGCTTGTAAGAGTCTCTATATCCAAAATCCTCAGAGGCCATCCAATGCCAGCTCACACTTCTCAGTGCTCCTGCATACCACTATCATGTAGCCACAATGTATCTCATGGCCACCAAAGTGGGAGATCACTAGCTCTGCAAGGCAGCTGACGGGGTAGCATGGGTAGGCAATGCCAAGATTAAGGCCACTGAAGGTCATCATTTATTCTAGATTCGTACAGCTTGCCAACAGACTGAAACAATGTAATGATTTTGTTTACATAGATCTCTTGGGGCAGATTGCCAATGAAAACCTCTGAATCATGGGGTGGTATTTCCCAAACCCAGCCTGCAGGGGGCACACCATATTTTCTCTGTGCATTGACTTATACAAGGTTAATATTGTAATTTTTAATCCACTGCATATGTGCAACTATTCATAGAATCAAGTCAAACCTGGTTGTTTCTGTTCATTGTCTTCTCTTCCATTCACAGTAAATCAATCTAATTGAACATTCTACATTATATTTTTAATGTTAGACCGCATGCATAATGGAAAGTGAGGAAGTCATTAGATGGTAATGGCATCAGTAGACATACAGACAAGTAAATAAACGAAGGTGGGCTGCACCCAGAAGAAAAATGGTAAGAGACAGACCATGTACACAATATTTTTAATGTTAGACCGCATACATCATGGAAAGTGAAGAGGCAGTAATCACAACTCATTAGACGAACAGCTGCTGCATCAGTAGTCATTTTATAATAGACCAAGGCCATAATGTAAAATAATGTAAGAAAGAATTGTTCTTGGGCCCACACAACCTTATGTTAAAAAGGACATGAACAGTTTAACTAATCAAGCACTTCAGCGACAGGGACTGCCACTTTTGTGGCTGAAGCATTTGATTTGTTTGTGCCCCCACAAAAACGACCATTTTGGTTGTCGACTGTTGAACTTGAGAATAGATATGTATTTTATCAATTTACTAATGGGAATTTGACTAACAGTGATCATCTTCATCAACAATGACAATTTCATCACTCTCATCATCATCATCATCACTGATGTCAAGATCATCATCACACAATATTAGTTCATCCCCACTGCAATCTAGAGTAAAAGATTTTGTTTGGAATTGGTGACAAGAATGGGATTGCTCACACAATTTGTAATTTATTTTGATAAACACCAGTTTTTCTATATTTTTGGGAAGTACTCTTCATAGGCGATCAATCACAATCATTCAGACTATGCTAAACACTCTGAGCTCACACTGGAATTAGGCAGCTTAAGTACACCATAGCTAATTTGTACAAGGTGCTTCAAATTGCCTTTTTTTCCTCTCGGAATTCAAAGGGATTGTCTGAGATGCTAATTTGTACATTATCATTGAAGTAATCCTCCACCATTCTACTAATACAAGGTGTATCAGTTTTAGACATGGTTGAGGTGTCAATATATTTAGGCATTTCTTTGAAGCATGACCAAATGGCATAATAACCTTTCACATTGGTGTACTGTGTTGACTCATTATCACTGTGATTCTTAGAACAGGGACGTTTATTCAGGCAGTAGCATCTGAAGGAGAAACTGAAGCAGGAGACTTGAGCCAACAGCTTGGTGACAAGGAGTTGTTTGCATCTGTGAAAATTTGTGTCAGTTGGAAAGAAACACATTATATATGACTTGAATCTAGAATCAAGCATGGTTGCCAAAATGTAGTTATCCAATTTCACAATGCAGCAAACTCTTGGGTCCTCGTTAAGTGAATAAGGAACTTGATCTACGAGCCTGACATACTTTGCAGAATCACTAAGTTCCATCTACTCCTTCAGCCTCTCCAGCTAATTTTACAGTAGTTTGATTAGGGGTATGACATGATTCAGGCTGGCGGTGTTTTAACTTACTTAATTTGTTACAATTTCAAATGGTTTCAGCAGCTTGAATAAAACAGAAAGGATTCTCCAGTTGTTGCGGTCACTGAGAGCAACTATCAATCTGGATTGGCACAGGCCTTCCCCTGAGTCTAATGGACTCCCCAGTTTTTACCAAGAACTGCTGCAAGGCAGGATGGATTCTTTTGTCGGGAGCCTGTAGGTCGCATCTCTTAGGATAGCCCCCTGATGTGATGGAGGGTAGATGGATGGATGCAACTGGAATCATGGGAGAAGTAATCTTGAACTGCAGAAGGAATAACACTGCATCCCAAACGATCCATAAAGATAATAGTGAGTTTAACCAAAGGTATACAACTATCAGGTATCTCACAGAGAGAGGTCAGGAGAAATCCGGGTCAAATACACAGGTAGTCTAAAACACAGGGAGGTAGAGGACGCGTGGTCAAAATAACAACATTGATCAGATACACACAGAGGTACATGGTACACATAATAATACAGGAAGCGTGATCAGTGAACAAGTAAGGTCAGGTACACAGAGACAGCGCAGTAGTTGGGGTGAGCCAGGAGCCTTAGTCAATGAATAAGCCGGGTCGGATACACTAGTAGCGTGGTACACGGGTAAAGCAGGAATGGTAGTCAGACAAGCCTGGAGAAATACACAAGGAGCCGGGTAACCAGTAGAAGCCCAATTGGAGCCAGAGGCAGGGCTTAGAAACCTGTTGCTCAGACACAGGCGATGTGTTAGAGAGGATCTTATATACAGGCCCAACCAGAGGGGGGAGTGTTAGGGGGGGAACTTTCCCCCGGGCCTCTGACTGGCAGGGGGCCTCAATATTTTCCATCTTATTGTCTTTGTGTTATAATATATATATATAATTTGGTAATTTTCAAGTAATAACATTTCAAAACTAGCACCTAAACATGTTAATTGGTTAAAGTGGCACAACGCACAGCTCTCCAGGCATGATGCAGCTATCTACACAGACACATGAGATTGTCAAATGTCCTTGAGATTTGACGCGTGTTAGTCACTTGCAACTTTGCAAGTGAATAGTTTGTTCAAAAATAGTAAACTATTATATGTTCAACGTTTACTCTTGGAACTACAGAATTGGCCTGTTAGGTAAGCTCCTGAGAGAGAGCCGGAAGGAGAGGGAGGAAGAGTGATGTCTGAGCATGGGGGTAAGGCTGTATGGACTGAGCTGCAGCTGTCAGACTCACTGGAAGGAGGAGGAGCTGCAGCCAGAAGACTCACTGTTTTCTGAAGTAAGTGTTTTTGCTAGGGTAGAATTAGGGTAAGTATGTGTGTGTGTGTGTGTGTGTGTGTGTGTGTGTTTTTGTGTAGAGGGGGGGTGCAAAGGAAATGCTGGGATAAATTAGGTAGTGGGAGAAATTATTTGGAGTGCTAGAAAATGTCAAGGGCATGAGTGGAGCAATTTGAGATGTGAGGTTAACAGTATGAGCAATGAGGGGAGCAGTGTGATGTGTAATGGGGCAGTGAGAGCCGTTGGGGAGGGATCAAGCGTGACATAAAGCCTTTAACACCCCATGTATTTGTGTATTCGATTTCCAGAAATTTATAATTGTAATTTTGATAACAAATAATAATAATAGTAATTTTTATACAATTGATGTTTCAGAATATTAAGAGAAACCATACAATGTGGTCAGGAAATTTGAAAGTGGGGCAATGGGAACAGTCAATGGAAGGTGAATCTAAACAGTTAAGGCCAATAACTTAATTTGTTAAATCAGCAGTGATCCAACAACAAGTGCTTCAAGATCAGGAACTTCAGGTTCAAACCCAGTTGAAAGTGAAACCAGCTAAACCACCACAACTGCAAAAAAAATACAATTCTATTCCAAATTCAATGCCTGAGGCTGAAGTTCAACATGTGAATATAGACATTTGTTTCAAAAAGGAAATGTGCTAACAGTGATACTGCCGAGTCCGCCAACACCGAGACAAGCAGCAGAACATCCAGTTTACAATCCAGAAATTCTACTGCAAAAACACAGAGAACCAGAAAAGCAAGAATTAATTTCTGCTGAAAGTTTTACCACGATCAACATTGATATTATCAAGAAAAGTGATGCTGCCCAAATGAAGTCATTTCTTAAGATTCCTAGTTTTGAAATACCAAATAACATTCCACGAGACACTAGTAAGCATGCTTTGCCTTATCATCTACTTAAGAGTAACCTTGCGCACGAGACTGATTATGTTGAGGTCTAGCAAAATAATCTCTCCACTGTGCGCCTTGCTTCATTTTTAATAAAAATGCAGCAAACGCTTTGGCTTTATCTACTCAATCCGGATGGACCTTGGGTAGAGGTTGGAAGAAATTGTACGACTGCATACAAAACGAATTTATTAAGCTGTGTGGGTCATTCTTACAAGAAACAATTCTTGATGAAGTTAGAATTGCAAAATACTTTGCTATCTTAGTTGATGCCATTCTTGATAGTTCTCACAAGGAACAGACCGCTCTGGTGATTCATTATGTAAAGATTGTAGAATGCTCAAAATGTTCAATTAAAGAACAGTTTGTCAGGTTTAATAATTTCACAAAAAAAGGGAAAATAAATTGCTGATCGAAATTTGGTAGAACTAAAGTTGTATTTTCAAGAATGTATTGGCCAAGCCTACAACAATGGATCTAACATAGCTGGGAAATACAATTTAGTACAAGCAATTTTGCTTAATCATAACTCATAATGTATTTTCTCCAGCTGTGGAAACTACACACTAAACCTTGTAGGTGTTGACTGCGCTGAATTCTATAAGGAGGCAATAACTTAATTTGGAACTGTGCAACAAATGTACAATATCCTCAATTCCTCTCCACAAAGGTGGGAATTTCTGAAAGAGCATCTCCCTGCTTCACTTCATAATATATCCACAACTAAATGGTCTGCACACATAATGTATTTTCTCCAGCTGTGGAAACTACACACTATGCATCTCCTTGCTTCACTTATCCACATATATCCACAACTAAATGGTCTGCACACATTGATTCTGTTAGACCAGTTCACATAATTTGCATTCTTTGGGAACGGCTTTATCAAATATTGAAATTCTCAATCTCACTGCACAAACTCAATCAGAAATTCTGTCAATTAAGGAGCACTTGTCGAAATAGGAATTTATTCTAATGTCATCTTTCTGGATAAAGCTATTTACAATGATCGGCCAAAATATCCTCCTTATTGAAGCACACAATGCTACATTGGACGTTGAGCTGGACAACATCTAATATCTCTAATACAAGACATTGAACAGATGCACAATAAATGGGATGAGATTGTCATAGGCTACAAAATTATAGAAAAAAACATTGAGATTCCAACAGAGTTCTCCACCAGTTGACACTCACCTACTCAATCCGATGCCGAAAAGCACTATAGGGTCAATGTTTTTTATGTAGTTGCAGACTCTATTCTGTATGGTCATCGATTTACTTCATTGGAAGTAATTTGTAACTTGTTTAAGTTTCTTTGGGCGTACAACACAATCATCATCATCAACATTTATTTATATAGCGCCAGCAAATTCCGTAGCGCTTTACAATTGGGAACAAACATTAATAGGACAATACTGGGTAATACATACAGACAGAGAGGTAGGAAAACCCTGCTCACAAGCTTACAATCTATAGGACAATGGGAGTTTGAAACACAAGGGCATGTGCTACATCATATTGCACAATGGACCAGCTAGAATGCAAAGGTAAAAGTATTGAGTGGGCTGTGTGTGTGGCAATGTTGGTCAGAGGGTTGCTGTCCTGTGTTAGCTGTGTAGAGGGTTGTAATAGGGTAATCTAGAGAGATTAAGATGGTGGTTGAGGAATATCATAAGCTTGTCTGAAGAGGTGGGTTTTCAGAGAACACTTGAAGGTTTGAAGACTAGAGGAAAGTCTTACTGTGTGAGGGAGGGAGTTCCACAAAGTGGATGCAGCTTGAAAAAAGTCCTGTAACCGAGAATGGGAGGATGTGATGAGAGTGGAAGAGACAGACGTAGATCTTGTGCATAACGGACGTGTCGAGTTGGGAGATATTTTGAGACAAGTGAGGAAATGTATGTCTGTGCAATTTTGTTGATGGCCTTGTATATTACTACAAGAATTTTATATTGGATTCATTGAAATACAGGCAACCAATGTAGAGACTGACAAAATGGCTCATCAGAGGAGGAACAGTTTGCAAGGAAAATCAATCTTGTCGCTGCGTGCAAAATAGATTGTTGGGGTTCAAACTGACTTTGGGAAAACCAGTAAGGAGGGAATTGCAATAGTCGATGCGGCAGATGATAAGTGCATGAATTAAGGTTTTTGCATTGTCTTGTGTGAGACGTGTGTATTCTGTAAAAGTTCTTTAGGTGTATGTAACATGATTTAGATATAGAGTTGATATGTGGAATAAATGACAATTGTCAGTCAAGGATTACACCTAGGCAACGAGCTTGAGGGGTGGGATTTATGGTCATGTTATCAACAAAAATAGAAATGTCAGGCAGGAAGCTTCTGTTTTTGGGTGGGAATATTATTAATTCAGTTTTTGAAAGATTGAGTTTGAGTTGGCGAGAAGTGATGCGAGACAACACAGATGGTGAAAGATCAGGAGAGGATAGATAGATTTGTGTAACAAGAGATGATACTGAAATCCAAAGGAGCTTATTAGTTTTCCAAGAGAAGTGGTGTAGAAAGAGAATAGCAGAGGACTTAGCCTTGTGGTACTCTAATTGATAAAGGAAGCAGAGCAGAGGTGGTTCCAGAGAAATTAACACTGAAAGAGCGATTAGATAGGTAGGATGAGAACCAGGATAGGACAGTGCCTTCAAGACCTAGGGATTGTAGCGTTTCTATGAGGAGAGAGTGGTCAACAGCAGAGAGATCCAAGAGAATTAGAAGAATTAGAAGAGAGTAATGGTTATTACTTTTTGCTGTGATCAAATCATTGACAACATTGGTCAGCGCAGTCTCTGTGGAGTGTTGAGAGCAAAAGCCTGACTGAAGAGGATCCAATAGGTTGTTTGCTGTAAGAAAGTGTGAGGCGAGTGTAGGCAATTCTCCCGAGAAGCTTGGAGGGGCATGGGAGCGTAGAGATGGGGCAGTAATTTGCGAGATAGTTAGGGTCAGAATTTTGTTTTTTTAAAATGGGAGTAATCACTGCATGCTTGAATAGTGATGGAAAAATACCAGTAGAAAGAGATAGATTACAGATTTTAGTTTGAGGGGGAATGAGCACAGGAGACAGGGACCTACCAATTTGTGAGGGAATGGGATCAAGAGGACAGGAGGTAGAGTAGGAAGATGAGAAGAGAGTAGAAACTTCCTCTTCATTTGTGGGATCAAATGAAGAGAAAATGTCATAGGGTGCTACAAAGGAATTGAGCTGATTGCTTGTCGAGGGAGATGATACCATTTCAAGTCTGATCTTATCTATTTTGTCCTTGAAATAGGAAGCAGGATCCTGGGCACTGATGGTAGTTGGAGGATTTGGGGCGGGAGGATTCAGAAGAGATTTAAATGTGTTAAAAAGGCATTTGGGGTTAGAAGCCTGAGCGTAGATGAGAGATTGGAAGTATCTTTGTTTAGCAGTGTCCAGAGCATTTCTATAGGAGTGGTAGATATCAGTGTATGTGATGAGAGGTACAAGATTTACGCCAGTGACGTTCTGCTTTATGAGAACATTTTTGTAGAGTTCGTGTTACTTGATTGTGTGCCACATTTGGCAACGAAGTCTACGCGAAGTATGTACTGTTGCTGGAGCCACTTGATCCAGGGCAGTTGCTAGGGTTTAGTGAAAATGGGGTACTGCCCAATCAGGGGAGGAGAATGTAGAAATTGGGGAGAGAAGGTGTTGGAGAGAGGTGGAAAACTGTTGAAGATCAATAGAGTTGATATTCCTGCGGTTGTGAGGAGGCTTGGAAGAGTTTGACACTAGGGAGGGTAAAGAACTGGGGGTGAGCGAGTAGCTAATAAGGTGGTGATCTGAGAGGGCAAAGAAGTGTTAATTAAATCAGAAACTGAGCATAGTCTAGAGAAAACAAGATCAAGACAGCGGCCATCCTGATGAGTAGCGGATTCAATGCACTGTGAGAGGTCAAGTGAGGATGTTAGAGAGAGTAGAAGCAGCAATAGAACGTGGATTAGAAATAGGGATGTTGAAATCACCCATGATGATGGTGGGGATGTCAGAGGATAAGAAGTGAGGGAGCCATGCAGAGAAATGTTCAAGAAATTGTTGGTGTTGTCCAGGGGCGCAATAGATGACAGCAACACGCATAGAGAACGTGTTAAAAATCTTAACAGCTTGTACTTCAAAAGATGTGAATGATGGGACATTTGGTAGAACTGTGAACGTGCACTGTGGGGAGAGAAGTAGTCCGATTCCCCCTCCTTGTCTGCCTCCTGGTCTGGGGATGTGGGTGAAATGGAGACCACCATGTGAAAGAGCTGCAGATGAGGCAGTGTCTGATTGCGTGAGCCATGTTTCTGTTATTGCTAGAATGTTGAGGTTGTTTGAGAGGAAGAGATCATGTACAGAGGTAAGTTTGTTACAAACAGAGCGTGCATTCCAAAGGGCACATTTAAAGGACTTTGGAAGAGAGGGGAAACAGGTGATGCATTTGAGGTTTGCTGGATTTCTGAAGTGTTCAGATATATGCGTGTTGGAGAATTGAGGGGGACCTGGATTAGGTGATATATCACCAGCTAATAGAAGCAGGGAGGAAGAAAAGTAGGAAAGATAATTGTAAGATGTGTGTCCTTTTAGTTTCTTGAGACAGGGTGAGGCTGTTAAAGTTATTGAATTTAAATAGGAAAAGAGTTCATGAGTGTTCACTAGAGGTGAGTGAAGTAATGAAGGGGCAATGTGGACAGAGGTGTGTGTTGCAGGATGGATGAGGGATGATATAGTCCTAAAGATAATGCCATGAAAAGAGAGAAAGAAAAATATTTTGGCAAGCATTGGGATTTATGAGTAAGATAGAAACAATGAGGGAATTAAAGGAATTACCTAATTGCAATGTCCTGTGTAATCAGATCAAGCAGTGCAGAGCTAGGCTGCAGCAAGTGTAGTATATTCCTGGATGTCTGAATAGTATAGAGGAATGATGTGGGGAGCCATGTGGGGGAGTGGGTGGAAGTGTTGATTGGAGAGTAATAAAGAGCAGGTGATTGGGTAGCTAAGTTTTTGCAGACTCATGAGAGAGGAGAGTGGTTGAAAGACAGTATCATTTCTTCCTACTTGTGATGGCAAACAAGGCTTAAAGTAGAATTGAAAGTACAATGCTGGGGCAGGGGACTGAAATAACTGTAGCATGGGTAGGGAGGACTTTGCAGTGAAAACAAACTGACAGATAAAACAAACTTTCATGAGATGAGAAGAAAATAATATCAGAGTCCAAAACAGTCCTCATGTTGCATGTAGCTTATAGCCAGGGAGAGTTGAATACATCAGAGGTAGAATATGGAGTTTCAGATGAATACTGACTGTTGTCATTGTGTAGCTGTGATAATAGGCAGATTGTTCTTCTCCTGTTTCTTCCTGTTTAACTCCGGTATAACTCCGAATTATGCTATTTAATTTTTCTACACCTGTAACTAACACACTCAGAACTAGACACACTAACTATGCAGCCATCACTGGCTTACAGTCATTCTACAATGAATATATAAGGTTAACAAACACATATGATCAGTGTTCTTCAATCAAGCCCTCAATAAACTCCCCCAACAAACACTAGCAATAAAAGGTTTAAACAAACAGTGAAAGGACAGCATACCATTAGAAATAAAAATGCACTTTGTTAATTCAGATCAAATTCTGGTGCAAAGAGGTTGAAATAATTACCATTAGAAATAAAAATGCACTTTGTTAATTCAGATCAAATTAAAGAGAGGAAGCAGAGAATAGACACTTCTCATAGCCTGGTATAGAGGTAACAGATAACTAATAAGATGTCCGGGATAACTCCGGACATCTTATCCGAAAACTTTCAGGAACAATACAAGAAAGATTTTGCCCAAGATTTCAGCGGCAAACTAATTTTCCTGAAGCAAATTTCTAGAAAGCAAGCCAAAGGAACTTCTTACAGAAATCCTAGAACTAGGACTTTCCGGGGTGTTTCCCAACATCACAATTGCTTTGTACATTTTCTTCAGTTTGCCAGTAACTGTTGCTATCATCACTCAACTATGGAACAAGAGCGATTGAATGGGCTGGCCATGTTCAATATTAACTGTGAAAGTTGGATTTTTGCAAAGTGATTGCTGCATTTGCAGAAAAAAACAGGTAGAATAGACCTTCTAATTTGAAATCTCTAATAATCCAGTACATCTGTAAATGTATACAGTATTTTATTTGTAAATTTTAATAAAGTTATGCATTGAAATCAATTTAAAATACATTTTTAAACTGTTGGGTTTTTTTTAAGAAAGAGGGGATTTTACCGGAAAAAACCTTTTGCCTTGATTTCAGATCCGAATCTGGCGTGTGGTTCGATTCAGAACCCTAAAATTAGGACCTGTCAGATTTCTCTAAAGGGGAACCGCTCATCTCTATTTAGTTTTACTAAATAGATATTCAGCATATGTAACATGTAAAGATAATAAATATTTTTACATACAAGATTCTTTCAGGCATTTATCAAGTATCTGGGGCTGATATGTAGAGGGACAAAGTGTCAGATTTCCATTACCCTAAGGGTTAGAAACATTGGGGAACACATGTCTGTTTTTTGTGGAAATATGCATTTCTGTACTGCACATATGCACCATAATTGAATATGCATATGCCAGTATGCAGATTTTGGAGTTCTTCCACATAAGACTCGTTATGACTGGAGAGGTGGAATAGGGGAAGGAAGGGGCTGGTAAGCATAGGACTAGTTCATTAAGGGCCTATAGACATAATTGCAACTGAAGTATATCCTGACATA
This sequence comes from Mixophyes fleayi, assembly GCF_038048845.1. NCBI lineage: Eukaryota > Metazoa > Chordata > Amphibia > Anura > Limnodynastidae > Mixophyes > Mixophyes fleayi. The sequence goes on along the minus strand of NC_134403.1, from coordinate 246,045,333 downwards.
GACCTATTGCGGGTGCTGGTGGGAGTGTTGCAAAGAGATGCAATTATTATGATCACTCACCAGTACTAATTTGCCATTTCTGACTGGATGATTGTAGATTGACCTGTCTAGCTGATAATACTTCATTCATTAGATTGGCTGTTGTATTACATTAAGTCCCCATCCTCTATTTGCATTTCTTAATTGGTATTTGGACTGAGGCAAGAAAAAAGACTCCCATTTCATGTGTAAAGGGGAAAACAACAAATGTTTGTATGTAATTGAATTAAATTTAGTATGTATTTTTTTTTAATATTTGTTTGTATTTAATAATATATTAAAGGGTAAATGGGACTTTCACATTTATTAATAACAGTCCAGACACTATTCTGTTTTGTGTATATGACACTTTACCACATTAAAATATTATATACAAATGAGGTAATGCATCTTACTACTAACACTACTATCACTGTCAAGCCGCATCTTGATGATATGTCTATGCTATGCGAAAGTATACTCATGACGTAAACTTGGTGCAAATGCTAGTGATGTACAGCTTCGAAACATCTAGAGATGTGATCAACTGAGAATATGTACATAAATACGCATTTACTTTATGTGTGCACATTTTCCTACTTACATTCAGGGTGCAAATGCATCCACATGAGCCCCATTGTTGTTTTTTATCTGTTAAATGGTGGGGAAGGTAATAATATATACCAATGATCTCTAACACAGCTGTATTTTAAGACAGGTTTACAAGCTAAAATCTCCATGTTCAATGGCTTGTAAAAAGCCCAATGTTAATGAACAACCATCATTAGCCTTGAGACGTCTGTTCCCCATGACCCCACCACTTTGTTGAACACCCCTTTTCCCCATGTCCCCATAAGCCTGGCCACCCTGCCGCATTTCTTGCCTATGCTTCAATGGTGCTTCTATCTCTCATATTCCTCTCCCTACCACTTCTCTTCTCACCATTCCATAACATGAAAACTTTAGCACACTCTGTTTTTTTTGTCCCCTCTTTTCAAGTACATCTTATAGGTGTTATCACTTGTAAAACTACAATTCTCAGCATGCCCTTGCATCGAGGGCCTTCTGGGACCTGTAGTGTCACATAGTAAACTAAAATTAAATAAAGACACCTACACCATGATAAAAAATATTTTATTATAAAGACTCATCCATTCCCTTGTTAGCATCTTAATTCTATGTCTAAATGAGTAGAGGTCATCTTTTCTTCAGTGTTCCAGTAATCCATTGGTTAAAATATTACAAAACCTTTTAGTATAATGAGAGACTTGTTCCACTAGTACTTGCAACGTGAATGAGAGAAAGGAGGCCTATCCACAACTATCCATTTAGTGCAGTTGTGCTCTGATTTGCTGGAGTGTGAAAAAGGTACTCTGACTGGAAAGTTGTGTACCTCATGTGGGATAAACTATCTGCAGCTAAAAATAGAAATGTAAGAGCAGAGCCGGATTAAGACCCAAAGGGCCCTAAATAACATATTAGCTTGGGCCGCCTTGGAAACTTAATTTCTCAAAAAGAAAATATATAAATGGGTTAAGGTAATCTGGGCCCACCAGTGATCATTGGGTTCTAGACGGGAGCTTAGGTTACCTAATAGATGATCAATCTGGTTATGGATAAAAGGGCAATATTGCACCCTACATTTTACATGCACATTTGGGCTGCAAAATTGAGATTAGATTTAAAAAAGTCTTCATGTTAAAGTAAATGAACATAATAATATTTGGGTATTGCTGAATAAATAAACAAAACACAAGCAATCATCTGTTTCCTATAGGTTATAGATCTGTATTTTACCTTTATGTAAACTAGTGGTGTTACTACTAGGTTCTCAATAAGGTGCCTAGACCCGCAATACAATAGAACAACTTGTACTTTTATTGGATAATAATCACACTGTGGCTGCTTCTCTGGGTGCTAGAGCTCACAGAAAGAAAAACAGACATAACATAATCCTCTTGACCAGCGAAGTAGCTTTAGTGAGTAGGGAAACTGTTTGAAATGACAGTTGTATTAGAGCAGCGGGAAGTTGTTGAGTTGGGTCCAAGGATTGCAAGTTCTATTGAATGAATCTGATGAATTCTTTAGGACACCGGTAATCAATTCCATCTCATATCTGTACCAAATTTTTGAACTGAGGGGGCAGTGCTTAGAATGTGTCTAACAAGTTTATTACAGAATTTTGGAACATCTGGAACTAGAAGGGGCAGTAAGAAATACTTAGGAAGCAGAGGGAAAATTTTAACTTGCAAAATGTCTGGGTTAATTAGTATTTTGCTTTCCACAAGTCAATTTGGATAACACAGTAAAAAGGTGTAACAAGATACATGTGCGTAAATGAAAATATTTATAAAATTATATATATCTATAATATAAAAGCCTAGCGGCGTGTGTTAGTCTGTGTGTGGGAAAAAAAAACCAAGCTGCAGCACCACCTGCTGGGCGGAGTTATACACTGACCTACTAAATTCTTAGCATTATCTAATATATAAAAGTAAAAGCCTAGCGGTGTGTGTTTGTGTGTGTGTGTGTGTGTGTGTGTAAAAAACTATTTTCTCAGAAATGGCTCATCCAATTGACCTGAAATTTGGTATACTAACATTATTTGACAAACAAATTAGAATAGTGAAGTCAGTTAACTTCCATCATCACCCCTTCCCCCCGTGGGAGGGGTAGTAAAGGCTAAATTTACGAGTTGAGGTAATTTTACCTCATGAACACACATTAAAAAGGCCGCTTGTGTCGGGAAGTAACCCTCTTCCCCTGAGGAGGCCTGGGCTAGGCCCAAATGCATGACAAGAACCTTTTTAAGACCTTAAGTAGCTTGATTTGACTAGAATGCATGAGTATCATGCACGGGTTAACTTGTATATATATATATATATATATATATATATATATATATATATATATAATTGTACAACACACAAAAAGAAAAAACTTGTCAGCACTACAGAATAAATAATAATGATGAACCTATAAGCAAACTTAATAGAGAGAGGTGACTGATGTCATAGGAGATAATGTACAGTGTAGTAAATTGTACACTTGCGAGCAGGACCTTCTTACCTCTTTGTCTGTATGACCCAGTATTGTTTATTATTGTGTTTGTCCCCAATTGTAAAGCACTAAGGAATTTGCTGCCACTATATAAATAAACAATGACAATGATGATGTAATCTCTGTAACATAAATATAAGGAATAAAAATGAATAAATGGCTGTTTTTACTCTCCTATAAATATATGAAATTAACATGTACTTTGTCGAAGTCGTATAATTGGATGAACGAAAGTATATTGGTTAATATTGTCTTATTGGTCGATTGCACTCAGTATGCCACGCTACACGTGGCATATGGCGATCGCAAGGTAAAATACGCACGAACACACTCGCATTACATCATTTAGTTATTTATATAATTCACATTGATATTGGTTCCGTTACACTGTAATTTATGAGCAGATAGTATTTAGTTTATTATTAGTTTATATAATATGATTAAATGTACACTTCAGTGTTATTTAAGGTTCAGGTTAAAGGAAATGTCTCATGTCTGATATCATATTAATCCCCTTTACATCAACAGCTGTCCGGTGCATTTGGCGAAGAGATCGCACATTGCATACTCTAGTTATTGATGAATGGGAATAAACCTTTAATATGATACTGACCATAAAATGCTAATAAACTAATTGTAACTGGAGATTCAGGCAGGAAGAACAGAGCTCATCCCCTGGAGAGATGACCCCCACCTTTGGATTCCTTAGATTGAACCAGCCTATGACCTGTTTACCCTGGACCCATCGGAAGTCTGGACCTATAGAAGCAAGCCACGCCATCTCTATTGTTCACTCTGTAACACTGACTGTATATATAATCATAGCTGCACCCCCACTACCCTCAGTCTACTCTGACCACAGTATTCTAAACAGATATACTGTTCACTGGGGCCCATGGTAGCGCAGCGATAACAGCGGTATGTATTTATCTTTTGGTATTGGCTGTACTGTACTGTATTATATTACAATCACGTATTGAACTGTTAAACTTTACATCTGCTAAAATAAATCACTTTGTGCGTTAGAAACACAATACAATCGCTTGGGCAATGCTTATTTGAAAACGATAAAATTACTTTAATAACTTCAATAATGAATATAGTGCAGAAACTAATTAAAGAAATATAATAATGATTTAATAAAGTTAACATCCAATAAAAAAGACAGCATTACACTATTTCCATTGTTGACAGCATGTGGGCAGCACGGTGGCAAAGTGGTTAGCACTTCTGCCTCACAGCGCTGGGGTCATGAGTTCAATTCCCAACCACGGCCTTATCTGTGTCAAGTATGTTCTCCTTGTGTTTGCGTGGGTTTTCTCCGGGTGCTCCGGTTTCCTCCCACACTCCAAAACCATACTAGTAGGTTAATTGGCTGCTATCAAAATTGACCCTAGTCTGTCTGTCTGTGTGTGTGTGTTAGGGAATTTAGACTGTAAGCTCCAATGGGGCAAGGACTGATATGAAGGAGTTCTCTGTAAAGCGCTGCGGAATCAGTGGTGCTATATAAATAAATGGTGATGATGATGATGATAATGATATGGGCTAAATAGATCATAGTATCTCATTAAGTGGAATCGATATAAATAATATAACAGTAGTTCTTAAAAACTCAATTTAAACTGGAGACAATATAAAGCTAGAACAAAGTTTTTAGATTAGGAGTGTACAGAGTACTTGGGGGACAATAAAGTCATTCTGAAATACTAATGTTAGCCCAATATAAATGTTGTCACCACTCCAGGGTTTTAGGTATCCAGCCCCACAAAATCCTGGGAAGGAAAGGTTATAAAATCCATCAAATACATAGCCACATGCAAGTATTAATTGCATAACACACTGTCCCAATATTGAGTGTGTGTGAAGGTTAGATTTAGCTCCAAGTGTTCCAAGAGTGTTCTATTGTCCACTTGGGTTACTGAATTGATACTTGTCTTCTCTTTAGTATACTTTAGGAAACACATGGGAACAGTCTGCATACCCTTGTAAGAATCTGCAATATAAGAAGCACTTCAACCATATAGTAAATAATAAAAAGTTTACAAATTATCATATAATGTTTTTTGATTTATTTTGTGAATTTTAACAGATAGATCTGGCTTGTAGAGCAGGAATAAACACACTTAATTAAAAACACTTGTAGAATCAAATGTGACTGAAGAGTCTTAATGTGCATATTAAATAAACACTTTTATAATTATATGACAATATTCAACATTGAAACCAAACGTAATTGTTTACATACATGCTTTGTGTATCAATTTAAATCCACATAAATAAACATATATACAACCATTGGCGCTACTCAATAAACTCAGAGAAACATTTAATCAATAGATCATAAAAGTTCATGAAGTTCAAACTTTCTTCACTACTTTCTCAATATCCTTTGATGGCTAAAGAACGTCACCACTCATTCAATGAAATCTTGGAGGAAAGAGGAGGAAGAGAATGATAGACAAACAAAATAGTAAATTCTTAGTTGTAGTCCTAATATATACCCATTCACTAAAAAAGTGTGACTTTTTTATTATTAGCTAATTTTATTAGCTTCTAAGCACCATGTAGTGTATGTTTTCACTTCTTGAGAGTAAACCCCTTTGTGTATGTTCTTACTCAAGATCCCAGTTTTTCTCGCCCGTCACAACCTCAAAGGTGTCATAAAAATATTGCCATTCTTCTTTACCAATTTAGTATTTGATGGTCTCATTGTCATATGTCGATGTAGTTCAATGCAGTACTAAAAAATGAGAAAAATCAAGATAGTGTAGCACCTCACAAAACCACATTTATACGTAAAAATACAAAACACGGAAGCCCTTATGTTTTAAAACAGTGAGAATTAGCCTCCTACCAGATTATCAGTCAGTCATCGCTCTCAACATGATCTTAAAACGAGGTCCCCATACTGCGATAATCCAACGAATCTCCGGCACAAAGGACGTCTCACCACATCTTGTTGAGTTCTCACCAACGCGTTTCAATCCAGTTGGATCTTTCTCAAGGTGTGTATACAATCAGAGGTAGCTTACATCTGGTTGTCTGGAGTGTTGCAAAACAAATCTGATTGGCTATTCACACATTGACTCCTTGAGCTCAGTAAAGTTTATTAATTCATGATGCAGCATCTCAAGATGGATGTATCATCATTCTCTTATGGTTTTTATTTTCAATGAATTTGAACTAGGAGTGAAGAATTGTATTCCTTATGTTAAGTGCCCCTAGGGAATTCCACACAATGCTGACAGGACTGTGACTGATTTCACATTATGACAGGGGGCATCAGCACTCTTGGTCTACAGGGTGACCAGCCCAACTTGTCATAGCCTTATGCTGGTTATGGCTTTTGCAGAGGGACCTCATGCTCTTTGTCTCCCTTTAATTGTAACCAGACCAGTCTTGATGTTGGTTACTTATTTAAAGGAGGGAATATAAGCTATTTATTTATTTGTTTATTTCTTCTTAAACACTAAGGGCCTGAGTCATGAAAAAGAGCAAAGCAAAAAAAAAATTGCTCCTGGACAAACCGTGCTACAATGCAAAGGGTGAAAATGAGTTTATTATTTTGCACATATGCTAAATGCTGGCTATTTTTTCATCTAGCACACAAATATTGTCCCCCATAATATATACCTCCCCCATTAATTCAACTTGGTTTTGCCCAGGTGCAAGTTATGCTTTGCTCTCCTTAATGTCTCAAGCCCTTAGGGTACAGCAGTAACTATCATAAAGTTGATGATAATGACTCTTTTATCTTTACATTGGCCACAATAAGATACACTCTATTTTGAGTTACACATATCTTAATGTAATTTCACAGTTTTGGTGCCATACGTTTGCTGTTATGTTCAAGGCATTAAATTGCAGCCTACTCTAAATCAGGCTCATAATGATCAAAATGTGACGTGGATGTAATAATAAATCCAAAAAGATGAAGGGAGATAAGTGTCAAGGTGATCAATGTGTAAACATTGATTCCGCACTTCGCATGTACCCTCAGGGGACATGGTTGTAATTTAAAAAGCCAGTAGGGCTCACTTTGACGTAACCTTCTTAAATGGGTGGGAGCATCCATATGCTGAATAAATGGAAAATTAAATATGGATACCTATTGTCATTTAAGAAGATTAGGTCAGAAAGAGTCATTACATTTTTATGATATAAACAATGTTCCCAGAAGAAGTAAATGAAGTATTGCATCTGTCAGTTTTTTAATTTACTTGTTTACTCATTGATCCCATTGATTCTTCCCTATTTTCCCTTTTTATCTGTGTTTAATACAACATTCAATTCTTAGTTTGATCAGTAAGCATTTTATATTGATAATATACTATTTATATCACATATTGAATATTCGTATTGAATATTCATTGTTTATATATTATATTGATTAAAAATATTTTACATTGCTAATGTATACTACCAGCATGCCTGATAAAAGAACTGCAATGTTCTGAAATGTGTTGCACTTGCTAAATTAGATTTATTCCCATAAGTCAACATCCTTTATCAGTATCCATGAGGATACTGTTTGCTAAACAACTTTCATTGGGGTTTTAGGAAACATTTTCATCTACGGGGTTGGCATTCAGCCTTATTTAATGTTCTTCTTCCTAAAATGGTAACCCTTTATCTGTTATTAGTAAGGGTGTGCACCGGCCACTTTTGGGGTTTTGGGTTTTGGGTTTTGGGTTCTGATTAGCTTGAGGTTTTGGGTTCTGATTTGTTTTGCCAAAACACCCCACGAAAGGTTTCGGTTCTGATTTTGGGTTCTGATTTTTTTTTTTAAAAAAGCATAAAAAGTGCTAAAATACATATTTTGGGTTTGTTTTCACTCCTACACTATTATTAAGCTCAATAACATTAATTTCCATTAATTTCCAGTCTATTGTGAACACCTCACACCTCACAATATTGTTTTTAGTCCAAAATGTTGCACCGAGGTAGCTGGATGATTAAGCTAGGCGACACAAGTGGGCGGCACAAACACGTGGCTCATCATAGGTGGCTGTGTAGGCTTGAATGGCTTTTTTGCTGCTCTTCCATCCTCTGCAGCATATAGAGGGTGGAGTTCAAGCACGTCACTACCTCTTGTTTTAGTTGATGGCAGGGCAGCTTCATGCTTTTTTGATGTAGCAGGAACAGTGAACGTAGTTTAATATCTGATACTAATATTTATGCACTGCAGGAACAGTGAACGTACTTTAATATCTGATACTAATATTTATGCACTGCAGGAACAGTGAACGTACTTTAATATCTGATACTAATATATTTATGCACTGCAGGAACAGTGAACGTACTTTAATATCTGATACTAATATTTATGCACTGCAGGAACAGTGAACGTACTTTAATATCTGATACTAATATTTATGCACTGCAGGAACAGTGAACGTACTTTAATATCTGATACTAATATATTTATGCACTGCAGGAACAGTGAACGTACTTTAATATCTGATACTAATATTTATGCACTGCAGGAACAGTGAACGTACTTTAATATCTGATACTAATATATTTATGCACTGCAGGAACAGTGAACGTAGTAATATAGATTGCAGTTCCTATTTTTTGGACTGCTTAAACAGTGAACGTAGTAATATAGATTGCATTTCCTATTTTTTGGACTACTTAAACAGTGAACGTAGTAATATAGATTGCAGTTCCTATTTTTTGGACTGCTTAAACAGTGAACGTAGTAATATAGATTGCAGTTCCTATTTTTTGGACTGCAGGAACAGTGAACGTAGTAATATAGATTGCAGTTCCTATTTTTTGGACTGCTTAAACAGTGAACGTAGTAATATAGATTGCAGTTCCTATTTTTTGGACTGCTTAAACAGTGAACGTAGTAATATAGATTGCAGTTCCTATTTTTTGGGACTGCAAAAACAGTGAACGTAGTAATATAGATTGCAGTTCCTATTTTTTAGACTGCAGAAACAGTGAACGTAGGTATTGCAGTACTAATATTTCAGGACTGCAATAATATATTGCTCTAGAATTTTTTTATACTTTTTAAATTATTTTTTAACATTTTTTTTTTTTTGTTTTTGTATAATTTTTTTTATTTTATTTTTTAACATTTTTGGAGTTTTTAATAATTAGACAATTACTATGGACTTAGCACAAAAATGCACAGGACTAAAGCACCACTGGACTCAGCAGGACAGACACTGGCCAAAGCACCACTGGACTCAGCAGGACAGAGCACAGGACAAAAGGACAACTGGACTCAGCAAGGACAGAGCACTGGACACATGAATAAAGCACCACTGGACTCAGCAAGGACAGAGCACTGGACACAAGCATAAAGCACAACTGGACTGATCACGCAGGAGCACTACTACCCTACAACCTCCCTCTACCCCGATCACAGCCCAAATTAAAGTGGCGGCCGCTAGCGGGGAATTTATGCAATCCGAGTCTCGCGAGAGCCGACGCGAGACTTGGACGTCAGAGCCTCAGTTTCATTTTTTTGGCGCCGGAAATACCCGAACAGTGCTCGGATCCCGTCGGATCCGCATTATTCAGGTGGGCTCGGATTAGCGGAATCCGAGCTCGCTCATCCTTAGTTATTAGTGCTATTTTATTCAAAAACGACCTAAATATAATTAATTTTGCACTCTGCTTTCTTCTTTCTTCACATTTGCATAACAGAGTCTATTGTTAAGAGAATTTTTATTTTCTTCTCGCTATGAAACATAGACCTGGATCCAATACACCATGGAAAGAACACACCCACATATATCATCTACTGACAGTTTGTTACTTATTGGAGATGTTAAGATTATTTCTGAAACCACAAAACTGTGGGCCTACAGTGCCAAAGATGTTTTGTGTTGCCATGTGTCCTGATTAAGTGAATGCACTCAATTTTGCATGACATGCATGAATTTTGGATATGGCAATGGCAGCATCTGTAAGGATACAGTGTTAGGAACCCCTCCAGCCAGTAGAGCAAAACCCGGAGTCTGCTCTGAAGTCTGGTGTTCACTGTTGCCCCTAGTGGTGGGGAGAGACTTGGCTGCAGACAAACAGAAGGTCGAGAGATGTGTACCAGCTAATGAGAACCCAGGAATAGAGTGTTATGGCGGACAGCAGCGTGGGGTCCAGGCAAGAGTCGGGGCCAGCAGCAGACAACGTATCCAAAGGACAATCCAAGGTCAGGGGTCACAGGCACAGGTTCAGGATCCGGGGACAGGCATAAGATCAGGGTCACTAGCAGAGGTTCAAAATCCGGGTTCAGGCAATAGATCAGGGTCAGAAGCGCAGGTTCAAAGTCCAGGGACAGGTAAAGGTAAACAATCTCTGGTTGCAGACCAAACAAAGGAGCAAATAGCAGGTAGCAGTACTGAAAAACAGGACGCTATAACCGGCAGTGCCTTAAATACTGCAACGGACCAATGGGAGCCAGACTATAATCAGCCCTAGAGGCTGTCATAGCAGGTGTGTGGCTGTAGGTTAGTGCGCGCGTGCCCGGCTGCTGCTAATGCCGGGATGCAGCGCAAAGAGACTGAATCGACCCCCCGGAAGTGATGTCTCGGTCGTCATAGCGACGGCCAGGACGCAGGTGAGGGTCCCGGTGGCTGGGCACCGACGCGGCTGTAACAGTACCCCCCCCCTTGAGGAGGGCTCAAGGAACCCCAACATCCTGGCTTCGTAGGAAATTTTTGAAAGAATTCCTTCTTGAGTCTCTCAGCGTGGAGAGGCTTTTGTGGTATCCAACATCGCTCCTCTGGGCCGTAACCCTTCCAGTGCACTAAGAACTAGACCTGACCTTGCACTTTTCTCGAGTCCAGGATTCTCTCCACGATGAACTCATCGTCACCTTTCACAAGCAGAGGCCGAGGTCTATTTGCAGAGTGATGATGGAACATGCTGGGAGGAACCGCCTTTTTCAGGAGGGAACAGTGAAAGGTACTAGGAGTTTTTAAGGATGGTGAAAGTTTGAGTCTGAACGCCACCGGATTGATTTTTTTTTCGATAGTGAACAGTCCGATAAACCGAGGTCCTACTTTCTTACATGGTTACTTCAACCTGATGTTTCGAGTGGACAGCCAGACTCGATCACCCACTTTTAATAGACAAGGACCAGGGTGACGATCAGCGAGGACTTTGGACCTGCAAGAGGCTTGACGTAGAGTAGAGTGTAATTTTTTCCAGATGTAGGTTAGTGCGCGCGCGCCCGGCTGTGCTAATGCCGGGATGCGGCACAAAGAGACTGCAGCGTCCCGACCGTTGCCTAGGCCGGGACTAATCCCCAGAAGTGACGTCCCGGTCGTCATAGTGACGGCCGGGACGCAGGTGAGAGTCGCGGTGGCTGGGCACCGCCACGGCTGTAACATGAAGCATTTATCTTGTTCTGATGGAGCCCCGGAAGGGGGGGGGCAGGTCATAATTATTTCAGTCTTGGAAATATTGAGTTTAAGAATGCACTAGGACATCCAAGATGAGATGGCAAATAGACAGTAGGAAACACGAGAAATAAGAGAAAGGGAGAGATTGAGGAATGAAAGATAGATTTGGATGTCCTTGGCATACAAGTGGTACTGGAGGCCAAAGTAATGGATAAGGTCACCAATGGAGAAGTTATAGCGGGAGAAAAGTAGGGGAGCAAGAACAAATCCCTGGGGAACTCCAACAGGTAAGGAAAGAGGGGGTGGTGGAGTTAGGTGTAGAGACTGAAAAGGAGCAGTTGGTGAGGAAAGAGAAGAACCAGGAGAGGATAGTGTTACAGAGGCCTATAGATTTAAGAGTTTGCAAGAAAAAAGACTGGACAACGGTATTGAAGACTTCAGAGAGGTTGAGAAGAATAAGAAGAGAGAAGTGTCCCTTATATTTAGACAATAAATGAGAGTGGGGTGTTTTCGGTGCCCCATTTGTACCACTTGTAGAGGTATGATGGCTGATCATATTTTCAATCACACACAAAATGGACAGAAAACTCCTATTCTTATCCTATGACATGCATTTCTGTTAAATTGAATTTGTCACTGAATTTGTTATATATACATTTTGATGGGCCCCTATTTACTCATGTACGTTGGCAAGGCAACCAGATGCTTTTGTGACGGAACTGGTAATTTATATGTCTTTTATATATTCTGCTGTAAATACAAGCTGCAGTAGCAAACCTGTAGGACAATATTTTCCGGAAGCCAAGCATTCTTCGGCCACTTTGAGATGCATGCTCATTGATTGTGTTCTTCCTCTAAAATGAGGAGGTGATCGAGTCAAAACTCTACTTCGTAGAGAAGAAAATTGGAACCACAGTTTGGAAACATATTTTACTAAAGGATTAAATTATCCTGTATCCAGCCTTTTACCTTTCATTAGTTGAACTTTTATTTTTGAATCAAAAGGTGCACTCATACTGACTATTGTTAAAATTTTGGATATATTTTATGGACTATATGAGATTGGACATAATGCTGAATAAAACATTTTTTACATATGGATCATATTGCTACAGTGAGAAATGGCATGGTTAGAAAAATCTTTTGCTCTATATTTGAATGTTCACGTTAGATTAAACCCTATGATACTCCTCCATATGAGAAGAAAATTTATTTATATCACAATCTATTCATGTTTTGATCACGTTGGGTTTCTTGCGTTTTACAATATTAGCATGTATATGAATTTGTTTTGGTTATTGATAATTTATATCATTGTTCTGTACCAATATTATTATGGCTTATAGAATGCCTATGTGCTCTATATTCTAACCTATAATAATGATGCTATACATTCCTCACAGTCCTCTGCAAGAAGTTCCATTGCATTTTGCATTGATGGTATTAGAAGAATCGTAACTTTCCTAGCCCGTGTTCCTCAAATTTCAATCATTGTGAAGTGGCAACAAAGTTTCTTCTCAAGCTCAGCAAGCACTATGGCAACATGATTGTGAAGATCAAAAGTGTCTCTAAAAAAGTAGTTAATAGCATATTGGAGACTTCCCCTTCCCCCTCCCCCTCCCTTCTTAACCATGTGGCATTGTATTTTTTCACATCTGCAGTGAAAAGTAAGAGCTGAGGCATGTTCCATTTTGACTCCTTCAGAGTTTTTAAGGCAGCAGATGATATCAGTTCATTCCATCTTGTCTCATTTATCTTCTTGAAGTTGTGCCTATGTTCCACTATAGCAGTGCAGCCCTCCATCATGCTTTTATTTATCAGCTTTTCAAGCCATTGCCAGCCTGAATTGCCGGCAAGGGAGTCTTGAAGTTACTGGTTTCATTGTCGCAGCCAGCTAAAAGTTTCACAGCAGTTACTACATACAAAAATTTTGACGGAATATTAAAATGGACATTTTCCTCAAAGGACTAACTCTCCTGGTATGTAACAGAAGCCTTCCTATTTCTCAGAGTTTCTGAAGGATGTACTCATGTTTACCAACATCTGATCAGATCCAATTATAGAGAAGCTGTCCCATCTGTACGATTCGTCTGCCATCTATATATTAATAGCATTATATAAGTACAACTTTTATGAGTGACTTATTTCTATGATGTCGTTGTCTGAGCAGGGCACATCATATACCAAATTTAAGGTCTTGGTCTGTAGATTTGCAGAAAAATATTGGTGTTGTAATCGGTTGCATCGTTATTTCTAAATTACAGTTGCTGCAGCCCTGTTGGGTGTCCTGGAACATGTGACCTGCTGGGTGGTCTGGAAGCAGTGATAGTTATGTGCAGCTGCATATATCAAAGTGATTTGCGGGGACCTCAATCATGACTGCTGTGTTATTTCATTATTCACTAGCTAGGGAAACCCAGCGGGAACCGCTTTAAGCTTCGTTTACAACAAACATGCCAAAAGGCCACCCTTGAGTACGTCGACATAGTGGAAGTCTTACAGGTCGCCCAGAGCATGCAGTTTTTGCAGTCAAGAATATTATCATCACAATCAACGTATGACAAAAACAACTGATTTTTTTTTATTGAAAAAGTAACTTTATTTGTATAAAAGGTACAAAAAACACACTATACATTACATTCAAGTGTATGCAGTTCACTGTGAAACATAATCATTCATACATTTTAGTACAATACAAGGCATAAAGTACAAGATATGACATCCTACACTATACATCGAATACTGCACTAACCATGCAAACTTAAACAACATAACATATTCAAAAAGCAATGGAAGTGAGGGCACGGTAGGTGAGAGGGGTAGGATGGGGAAATCAGAAGCCCGAAGCTTTATTGGGGACAGACACAAAAATAGGGAAGGGTGCATAAATTAAGGCAAGATATTCAACACAACTTCAAACAGTGATGGGGGAATAAAACAACTGATACACCGCTTGCATTGGACATGACGTATTTGCCACAATGCTACTCTTTTGGTCCTATGGACGTACAATGTATGAACTGTGGTGACCTACACTTTTACGTAGAGGAGATTAAAGGCCTTTATTCATACTGCTGTCACAATGGAAAAGTTTATTTGCCCAATGTGGTTGTTCCACCATATTTAGCAGAACTGTTTATGACAAATACCTTCAAATTATGTACTAATTATCTCTATAATATCCTCATTAACAACTCTGCATTTGCCTTCACATCTTTCAAAGCTAAAACTGCTGAGTTATCTTTCCACGGACCATACACCTTTAAAATACATGGTGCTGTGCATGATTTAATAGGAATCTTGCTTCCAGATACTGCGTTTAAGTCGGTTACTGCCAGGTTTCTCTAGTTTTTAGTTATGAATAATATTTCATCTTGGATCATGACATTCAAAAGCTTCCAAAACCCATTGTTAATGTCAGGTGAAAGAGACTCAGCAAAGGCACACAGCAATTGGAATCTCTGGACTATGGACTGTTTTTGCCAGGTTTTGGTTTATCTCAATTTTGGCTTAGTTTACATTTAGTCATGTGTTGCCATAAACATTTTTTTACAAAGATGCCTTGGCAATTGACACAGTGGAAGAGATCTTCGGGAACTGCATCTTTTCTTGGTTGTTTCGATGGAATCAGAACTCCAAACCTTGTCCTCTCAGAGTTGTGTGCACAGTTGCCTCTATTCCAAAGATGTTCACCTTTCCTTCGAGTACTTGGGAAATTGAGAGCCCTTGCCACTTCAGTCTCATTACTATGAATATGCTCAACATGCCCGGCTGTTTTTAGACAGACTTCTCACAATATAAGCACTACTGCTTTTTGTTATATGTTCTGGACAGACACTACATCAGATTTTTGGCCTTCTGTTTTTAAAACGCATTTGTTATCAGGTAGAGATTCGTGTATATAACAAGTTTCTGTAGTTTTTATTTTTGTACCACTTCCCTGCAATGGTGTCTCCTCCCTGATGTTGCTGGTGTCTGAACCATTCTCCTCTGAAGGGTCAGGCAGGGCCGGATTAAGGGGGGGGCACAGGGGGCATGTGCCCCGGGCCCCCCTCTCTCAGGGGGCCCCCCAGACCAGCTGTGGCTCTTTTTGCTGCCCCTAAATGTCAGTCTACAGAGGGCAGCACAGGGTTCCGTTTTTAAGTGCTCTGTCGGCACTATAAGCACAGGTAAGCTTTTGCTTTTTTTTTTTTGAGTGTTCTGGGCTTCCTTAGCTGCGTGTAGATGACAGTGTGAGGAGGAGCAGAGAAGAGCTGCCCTGCCTGTCTGTGGGGGATAAGGTAAGTTAAGATCTGCTGTGTGTGTGACTTTCTGTGTGTGTGACTGTGTGTGTGTGAGACTTTCTGTGTGTGTGTGTTTGTGTGAGACTTTCTGTGTGTGTGACTGTGTGTATGAGACTTTCTGTGTGTGTGTGTGACTGTGTCTGTGTGTGTCTGTGTGTGTGTGTGTGTGTGACTGTGTCTGTGTCTGTGTGTGTTTCAGCCAGAGGAGGAGGTGATTATGAAAATGAAGGGGATAATTGTGGACAAGGAGAGGGGGTGATTTATGGACAAGGAGGGGGGGGTGATTTATGGACAAGGAGGGGGGGGTGATTTATGGACAAGGAGAGGGGGTGATTTATGGACAAGAAGGGGGTGATTTATGGACAAGGAGGGGGGGTGATTTATGGACAAGGAGAGGGGGTGATTTATGGACAAGGAGAGGGGGTGATTTATGGACAAGGAGAGGGGGTGATTTATGGACAAGGAGAGGGGGTGATTTATGGACAAGGAGAGGGGGTGATTTATGGACAAGGAGGGGGGGTGATTTATGGACAAGGAGAGGGGGTGATTTATGGACAAGAAGGGGGTGATTTATGGACAAGGAGGGGGGGTGATTTATGGACAAGGAGAGGGGGTGATTTATGGACAAGGAGAGGGGGTGATTTATGGACAAGGAGGGGGGGTGATTTATGGACAAGAAGGGGGTGATTTATGGACAAGGAGAGGGGGTGATTTATGGACAAGAAGGGGGTGATTTATGGACAAGGAGGGGGGGTGATTTATGGACAAGGAGAGGGGGTGATTTAGGGACAAGGAGAGGGGGTGATTTATGGACAAGGAGAGGGGGTGATTTATGGACAAGGAGAGGGGGTGATTTATGGACAAGGAGAGGGGGTGATTATGGACAAGGAGGATGTGATTATACAAATAGAGGGGGTTGCAGAGTGACAACCCAGGAAGGGAAACCAACGCTGATGAGAAGGGGATTGAAGATGCTAAGTAGGTGGGGAATGAGGAGTGAGAGGGAAGATAGAGGATTAAGATGAAGAAGAGGATTGAGGAGTGGGATGTTGGGGATATAAATGGAGAACAGAGAAGTACGATGTGCTCAGACCTAGATTGTCTATTTATTGTGGACCCTCTCTCCATGCCCCAGGGAAGTAGCATTTCTAAAAGTGGGCATTATGGGAAAAATGACAAAATTATGGCCACTCATTCTGTTAGCTCTCCTAAAGAGGACATACACTTACTTTATATGGAAACGTATAATGTACAAAATGTAATATGCCTCCATGCTAGCTCTGTTGCCTTGCAACAAATCAGGCCTGCTAGTGCTTAGCTGGACTAGGCTGTTAGGGATAACCAATATATACTTACATATAGTAAGGTTATTTTGTTAATTATTTGTGGAGTGATTGTGAGGTATTTAATGTGTGCTTGAGTTTGGGGAGAAGGAGTGCTATTTATTAAATGTGAATATGAATTATAAAATGTTGGCAATGGTTTTGAAAAATAGGTTTATTTATTACATGTAAATGCTATTCATTTACACCAGGCTGTTTGGTGGAGAGGGAAATAAGTTTATTAAATGTGTACGCTATTAATTTAATGTCGGGGCTGCTTGGGGAAAATAGTTCTATTATTAAAAGTGAATAGTATTAATTTAATTTAATTCCAAATTTGGGGCTGGTTGCAGGGAGGGAGGCCTAATTATTAAAGGTTGTGCTACTGATTTATTAACCGGACTCTTTGGGGACTCCTAAACTTTATGTACCTGTTTTTGTTTCAAAATAGGCCCCGACATTCCAGAATCTACACAAGCAGCAACTGAGCTTAAGACACCAGCAGCCACAGGTGGTGAAAGTGACAACAGCAGGTAGGAGAGAGCAGGGCCATCTTCCAACTGTTCTCAATATGGTGGGACTGTCCAGAATTTGGGTGACTGTCTCACTTAGTTAGGATTTGGTCTAACTACAAGGACAGTTGGGAGGTATGTCCTACTTCATACTGTTATTCTTGTGAAGGCAGAGTTTTGTGCATCTAACAGTAGTGCACATAGCATTGCCTGTTTATTTGTTTAAAATGAATATCATATTCGACAATATGGGGCCCCCCTGTCTTAAGTGCCCCGGGCCCCCCAGAACCTTAATCCAGCTCTGGGGTCAGGGACATACTTTTCTCAACTGCAATCCAGGCTATAATCAGAGCCTCCACTAATGCAACTTAGGATATTGAAATTTAGAAATCAGGTCTGTGTCATATCTGCCTTCCAGCAGGAGAAAGTTTTGTAATCAGGGGGGAAAGATGTGATCCCCTTTTCTTCCAGTGCACTGAGGATCCTAGCAGTTCTATGACATGGCAGATGACTTCATGTAATCAAACGTGTGCATGAGCTTGCAGTTCCAGTAACAGACAATTATTAGGAAATTTAGACTGTAAGCTCCAATGGGGCAGGGACTGATGTGAATGAGTTCTCTGTACAGCGCTGCGGAATTAGTGGTGCTATATAAATTGATGATGATGATGGTGGAGTTCCCCTACAAAGCATAAACACACACACTTCTTGTCTGAAAAAAGTGACTCCTTGGGATGTACCAGATTTTGATGCAGGGTCTATTATGAAGGTCTCCTGCATTGACTAACATAATAATCATTTTTGTGGGGGTCTTATTTTGTGTCCCCACTATGGCTGAGGTCCCCACAATGTTGGTGTGTAAACAAGTCTATGTCCCTAGAGACACACATAAACACACTGGGGTCCATTTTGTCAGGAGTCAATAAACCTGCAAGAATGTTTTCGGACAAAACCCACACCAACACCTTGAGAACATGCAAATTCCACACAGATAGGACCCTGGGCAGAATTGAACTCATGACACCAGCACTGAGACACAGCAATGCTAAACACTGCGCCAATGTGTGCCCCTAAATTGCAAAAGTCAAATAAACAAGTTTTAAAAAAATCTGTATAAGATTAAAAAGGACATTTTAAATTATTATTATCCTTTCTTTCTATGACGTCGCAAGGTTCCCGCAGTGCCATACAAAATACAAAATACAATTCAAACAGTAGACAAATGTCTCAGCTGTATTTTTAAGTTCAGTTTTTTATACCAACACATTATTAAATAGGTAAAGCAATCCATTTTGTCTTTGCTAACAGGCATATCATACCAAAGTCTGTCTGAATGTCTTAGTAAATATTTTCCAATGAAAAATAAACTACAAAATGACCAAACGTAAATGCATTGTATAATGCTCATGAATTTATCTATGCATAAAGTTCCCATAATCAGATTTTCTGTTAAAAATGCAATCTTTTAAAAATTGCTATTGTTCTCTCTTATCCATTAGATATTTTAGATGTCAAATCATTTAATCCAGTGTATTTCATTAGGCCTACTAGCTGGAAGTCTGCTGAGCATCGCAAACATTTTAAAAGTGCCACAAAACTTAAAACACAAGTTGAGGCTCATCTGTTCCCTCTATGCCCCTAAATTTTGATGAACTGTTTTCTTTTGCTGCACTATGCTGCAAACAAAACATAACAATAAAAACCTTATGTAAAATGTATTCACAGAATCATTTTCTCTATATCTTAAATTTCCACTGCCTTTTAATTAAAGGGCTGCAAATCTTTTTTTATTATACAATTATATGGGGAAGAAATACAATAAAGACTGATGTTAATGATCCTCAAAACATACATTCTAAGGCACTGTCTGGTGCACACAATTATTCACAAGAATGGTTTCTGATTTAGATTGGGGGACTTTTTTTGGAGGTACGCTTGTGCAGGCTCTTATTAATAAGAATGTGCATCCTTTTTTACAGATTTATACATTTATAAATCAATTACTCACCCCTCTCCAAAAATGAAGCAATTTTAATTTGCTCGTCTGCAAAGAAAGTAAATCTATATTTTTTTTATTCAAAGGTGCAGGAAATTCCTTTTTCAGCTGACATTCTCACTTGCAAAAAAAAAGAAGCAGTATTAGAAAAAGCATGCTCAGCTGTATTCACTGAAATGTCTCACTTCAGCCTCTGCCTAATAGATATTAATTGAATTGTGTCACATGCTAATGACTTCTATACTTGAAATTACATGCTTTCATCTTTTAATTGTCATGTTTGAGAATTTTCTTAAGAAATGCAAATTGTTTGTGTGTAGACAAAAGTTTGAATAATCATCAAAGATGTATGTCAGTAAGTAACAAGGGACTTAGAGCACCACGGAACTCGCTGGTGCCATATATATATATATACACTGTAAGTATCTCTTCCAGGGTCTGGCTGGGTAGGGGGCATCCCTCTGGGTTGGTCCCATAGTGGGTTGCCTTGGGCCTGGTCATTGGGCTGCCTGCATTTTCTCCCTTTAGGATGCTGAGCCGAGTCTAACCCCCCAGGCTAAAATTTGCCAGCCAGCCCTATATTTATATGTATACATTCAGTATATATAAAGTCATAAGAACGTGTTGAGGTACCGTTTACTGGATTAAATGGCTGCAATGTAGACAAACCAGCCAAGGATAACAAACCAGTCAGGTTTGACTAGCCACAGCTAGTTTTATTCACCTGTCACAATATATATATATATATATATATATATATATATATATATATATATATATATTTAAAAAACATCTTTTCCACAGCAAGCAGCGAACTGACAGGGTGTGTCTGTATTCTAAAGACAGCACTTGCAACAAACTCTCTTTTAAAGACGAGGTGGGGGTGTCATTTGTCCATCAAGTTAGGGCTGTGGGAGGAGTGTAAACTATTTAAACCTGTTTGTTTCATTGCTCAGTCGTGTCAGATGCCAGATAGTGGGCAGTGGCTAGGATGTTGGTCTCTGTCTATGTAGAGTTAGCGCCACAAGAAAGAGGGCGGGACTCTGTGCTATCAATTTACTTTACCATCCTGACAACAAAAGCAAGACAAAAGGCAAGAAGGTTACCACATGTGCATGTGTATCACCTGAAGTGTGCTATTGTTACTATATATGTGTATATATATATATATATATATATATATATATATATATATATATATATATATTGATGCATTTATACATACATACACCACACACACACATTTCCTCTGTTAGAGTTGACATGCTCATACAAAATTGCTGTTGGCACTTTCAATGTTTGCTATTTTCCAGCTAGAGGTCATAAGCTGCTCATCAACTACTTTTCTTCTTTGAAGTAAAATAATAGCATAGGATCTGCTCTAATAATAATAATAGTACTCCTAGTGCTGAAAGGATGACATAAAAATAGCAGTGTAGCGGCCACAGTTTATTGCTACATGTGTTCAAAGTGGAAAATAAAGACCAATAATGCTGTACATTATTCAATGTATTTTTGTTAAAATAAACCACTTTATTCTTATCAACAAGAATATATAGCCAGTTGAGAAAACAAAAGAAAACCAGGTAAAGAAAACCCCTGACTAAAATTTAAAGTGCCTGATTGGAGCAAGTCACTTGAGGGTGTGTACTCAGAATCTGATATCTGAAACACAGATACAAGTGTAAAAATGATTGTAATTGAATTTTGCCCTTATTCACTCACTTTATTTCTCACCTAGATCCTGGGTCTTCATCTGTAGTAAATCCAGAGATCCTTGGCTTGGCAAATTAAAAAAAACCCTCATGCGACACAATACTAGCTCCTAAAATGAGGAGCAAATGCGCAAATATATACAGTATAACATGGGGATTTCCCACAGCTTGAACGCAAGCACTCAGATCAAGCTGTGGGAAATATAATATAATATTATAAACAAAGAAAATATAAGATAAGAGTTAGAAGACAGGGGAGGTTGAGACAGTTTAGACAATTGAGAGGAGAACAAGAGAGAAGGGGGATGACATGTAAGGAAGAAAAACAATGAGGGGTATTTAGCAATAAAGTATATGAATTGAGAGTATTGTGACAGACTAAGAAGATAACCATCAATACAAAAGAAGGATAAGCTATAAAGAAATCTCGGACCACAAGGTCAGGTGTGAGAGATAATTGTAGTAAACAGTGTGTGTAATTTTCTTGTTAAATTATAATAACCTTTTACCTCACTCACTGCAGTAAGACATACTTGCCAACTCTCCCGGAAAAGTCCCGGGGGAGCTGGCATTTCTCCCGGATCCAAGATTTCACAGAGAATCGCGTCATTTGACGCAATTCTCGGTGAATCACGCCATTTTGGACAGTATGGTTTCGCGGGGGGCGGGCCAAAATGACGCAATTGGCCTTGTTTCTGTGCTCTTAAGAACTTTGGGAGGATGTAAATAGATGCAGTTGCGGCATCATATCACAATTTTATCTATTTGGGCTGTTTTGGTGAAACCCCAAAAACAGAAATAAAGGCTGCAGATTATAAAGAGGCGTATTAGACCCCTAAAACTGTCACGTCCTGGTGTAGGATGATAACACTCGCTGGAGATAGCACTACTGAACTTGGAAGCACAGAGTCTAATGCGCCCCTGGCCTTCTCCAGGGATCCCTGCAATGAGGTTTGGTCTTAGCTCATAGGGATGTGCAGGTCGCGGTTCTCCATGACAGTCGTAGGCGAAGTGTAGGCGAAACACAGTAATAGTCAGACGAACCAGGGTCAATACCAGCCGAAGGATGAAGAACAAATCAAAACCAGCGGATAGTCAGACAGGCCAGGGTTAAAACAGAGAGTAGAATAGAGCCACATCGGAATCCAAAAGGGAAGTCAGGCAATACAGGTTCAAACCAGGAACGACCAGGAACAGGAACAAACCAGGAGAAGTGGTGGATCAGAACCAAAAGGTGCAGGAACACAAAGGAAGCAGAAAGAGAGGGAGGCTGATTGGGACCCCCCCCCCCCCCCCCCCCGAGGTCAGTGACGTCACTGACCGCCAACAGCTGCCCCAGAGCGATCCCCGCTGTCCAGGAGTAAGACGGCGTATGCGTCCCATGGGGAAAGCTGGCCAGAGAGCTGCATCTTGTTGCTAAGCAACGAGGTGCTCCTGGCCGGAAGAGGTAGGCGGTCGTCCCTGAGCAGAGAGCAGGTTTTTTTTGCAAAACTCTTGTGAGTTTTGGATCGCTTTCATTTGTATATATAGCTTGCCCTCGTTTTCTCAAGTGCTATTTAAGAAGACACAATTTGTAGGGAGGAGATTATCTACAGTGCTCTGCTGATAAAAATATTGTTCAGGGTGAACCAGGAACATAGAAAATAAATATAATCCCATCATTGTTATAAAGCAGTTCTGTAGAGAATAGTCAGCTACAATAGTTTGCTAATCAATTGCTTTTCATTTTAATGGTATTATACTTTACACAGACTACTGGCTAATGCATTTCATTGCATATAGGTAATATTCAGTATATACAGACAGAGTTAGATATGATTCTGAATTAGCTAGTGTATTCTTTGAGAAAAACAGTGCTTTTGCTGTCAGACTATTAGCAGCAGAATCCAAAAAACAAACATATCTCTTTCTTTTAAAGTGAAAGTTTCTCTAGTGAAAGCATTCCTGTATGGGGCAATGACAAGTGAAATAATTGTTAAAAAAATGGGTGTTTGCGTGGGAGATTTCAATGCTTTTATATTTTTGAAGGGTCATTCAGTGAAATCTATATTTAAAGAAGGATGTTAGAGAGAGTCAGCACGCAGATAGACCCCTCAAAAAAGGCTATGGATTCTAATCTTTTCAATCTTTAAAACTTTTATATTTTGGAAGGGTCATTCAGTGAAATCTATAGTTAAAGAAGGCTGTTTGTCAGGGTTAGCATTGCTGCACACCCCAAAAAAGGCTAAGTATTCTAATATTTTCTATGTTTCAATACATTTATATTTTGGAAGGGTCATTCAGTGAAATCTATATTTAAAAAAGGGAGTTTTGTTAAAGGTTTTTCTCTGGCCATTTTCGACAATCAGTGACGGCATGTAGAACATTGCAGTGGCTACAAAAATAAATGTCATCTGCCATGCCGCCAACCGAAGCAAGCCATTGGATAAATTGAATAACAAAAAAAAATTAGTATAATGTGCAAGATATAAAATGTTGAAATGCTACGCACACCCTAAATTTGAAAGTTTATCCAGGCATTATGGAGAGTAAAGAGGTATTAACAATTGTCATTAGATGGACAGAGGCATCAGTAGATATTTACACCCAATTTTAGACAGCTACCTAATTTGCTGCCGCTATATAAATAAGTGAGGATACTGAGAGGGGTTGGGTACGAGTCATGAGTGCTGAATATACCGACACCGATGACTCCGGCCGGAGACTTTAACGTCAGCGCGACTTGAATCCCTTTTCATTTAAAGCGGCAATGTCAAACCCGGCAGGTTAATAGTTTAAACACTTAACTAAACATTGCTGCTTTAAATTAAAAGAGATACAAGTTGCGCTGACATTAAAGTCTCCTGCCGGACACCTCAGTAGTCGCAGTCACTTGCGGTCAGTATCCTGCGCTGATCGGACATCTCTAACATCGATCTGCAGGTAAGTCTGCTTCTCTTAACATCGTTTTTTAACAGGGTTGCATTTTTATTGAAGGAGTGTTGACTGCAAGAGTCTGCTGGAGGGTATATACTACCATTTATCCTGTATCTTGTGAA
Organism: Mixophyes fleayi; assembly: GCF_038048845.1. Lineage (NCBI taxonomy): Eukaryota > Metazoa > Chordata > Amphibia > Anura > Limnodynastidae > Mixophyes > Mixophyes fleayi. The sequence goes on along the minus strand of NC_134403.1, from coordinate 246,021,023 downwards.
CGTCTTGTGGTGTTGTGCTGTTGTAATAAAGCCTTATTTTGGATATACTCTGGTCTACCTGAGTAAGTTGAACCCCACAGAGGATAACTGCCATCCCAGCTAAGGGTGGTATCCTCACAGATGATGAGAGGGCACAATGTTAAATGGTGCAATTAAAAATGGTATTTTCCTTGGAGTGAGGTACATATGTGCACTTCTGAATTAAATTAGGGGACGGGTAAACATTTATGTGGGAGGGAGGGTGGAAAATCATTGCCCCGGGGTAAGCTTCGTCCAACCCCGGGGCAAAGGGGGCTGTCTAAGACTTGTACCATAGGCGGTCCCAAAGAAGTGATGTGCTCACACTGAAGCCAGGGCTGCTTCCTGGCTGGTATAAGGCAGCTGGGGCATGCAACTTGTTAAATTAAATTATTTCTGCATCCTGAATGGACGTGGGGGGTATGCGCTTGGCCCCATTTATCCTATCTCTGTGTTACCAGTTCCTGCTCATAAGCTTTTACCACTTCGAGTTAAGTCCTAGGGGAATCCGAGGACCAACTCTACGGGAAAGGCCCCTACTATAGATGAAGACTTCTCCTGCTAGTTCCAAAAGCTTATGACAGTTGCTAGAAAGCTGTAACATAGTAAAGGATTATATCCTGGGACCAGTGGTGTAATGGCAATCTGATATTCCACAGTTTGATTTTGCTATTAGTTGATAACTGACACAACTGCTCTCTCTGCCACCATTTTTATTTAAATAAGAACTGAGCTTTTGCTAAATTTACATTGGTGTTGGTGTAGTTATTGATTTATTCAATGACAGTAATAGTAAGTCTGAATATGCAAAGGAGGTTTGGGTGCAATGATATGGAGATATCAACACTATTTAGTTTATTCTTGTTTGAATTGAATTAGAGAAAGCAAATGCAATGATGGCAAAGTTACAAAGTCCTTCATTAAGACAATTGAAAATTGGGATCAATGTAAAGGGATCATTAGAAAATAGACTGGAAATGACTGGAAATTAATGTTAGTGCTATAAATAGTAATATAGGAGCAAAAACAGCGCAAAATGACATTATGTTACCTATTTTTCACAAAACCAAAGCCAAAACCTTTCGCGAAAGTTCGACAAAACTGATAGCAAAGCTGAAACACGAAGTTGGGTTAGAACCGACACTAGTTTCGAAACCGAAACACGAGGGTCAGCGCACCTCTCTAATACATATTCAATAGACACTCAATGTAGGGTATGCATACTAAACATCCAGAAGGCCTCCTTATTACACAGTAACTTTTATTCTGCTTATAACTGATTAATTTGAATTGCTTATTGGGGGATGTGCTACCATGGCATCCTAACCATAACATTATAACCAACCAGTGGTAGTCAGTATCACGATACTGACTACCCCGACACAGAACAGAACGACATGAGAATTACGAATTAAGACTACACTGACCTGTGAAAAAACCTACTTACCGGAATGCAAAAGACTTCACATCACGACTCCCTGTCTTGGCAGCTTGAGAAAGTCACGTCATCAGGAAATGTGACTTGCCTTAAAGCGGCGATGGACGGACCCGCCTGTCAGTTATATAAAGTAACTACTCTTTTAGGCGTTAAGGTTAGGGTTAGGGTTAGGATTAGGGTAAACCCTAACTCCTAACCCTAATATCCCTAAGCCAAGTCGCATTTCCTGATGACGTTTCCTGAATAGCTAAATTGTAGCATTATTTACATACTATATTTTTACATGTTGTTTATTTATTATTTTTTATATGTGCTATATATTTTATATGGGCTATATGTATTTTTGCACCTATGGATTTTTTGCACTTTCAGTCGAATCAAGCATTCTTTAGACTATATATTAATTTTCAGCTTATTGGACTCTGTTCAATTATTTTAGAGATATTATCATCTTAATACTATTGAATTTATATATATTTTATACATTTTTTATATGTGTGGTTACTTTTTGCATCACAGATCATGTTCTAATTGTCTTTTAACAGTATTGTTACAAGCTGCTGGTCTTACATTATTGACTGTATGGACACGAATGGTTATTTAACTATGATTTCCCAGTTTTAATATGGCGGCCATATTTGACATATTAGTAATGAAAAATGAATGGGCTTTGTTTTGCCCTCATTAAATATGGCCACCGTACCTAATAAGAATAAGAGATGTTGCTATAAATAATTCGTTATTATGTTGTTTGATCTTCTGGCATGTTATTTAGTCTCTATATTATGAATAATTACAATACTGCTCGGTTAATTGTACTTGCGTGAGTATGAGCGGAGGGTGCTGCAATTTTCGTGTAGGGGGGTAGCGGGGGCGTGCCGCGATTTTCGTGTGGGGGGGTTGTGGGGGGGGATGTTGTGATTTTCGTGCGGGGGGGGGGGGTGCCGCGATTTTCGTGCGGGGGTTGGGGGGCTTTTGTGCCATGAGTTGAGAGAGCCAGGGGGGAAGAGGTGCAGGGAGAGGACTGAGAGCCAGGGAAAAAGGGGTGCAGATAGAGGGGTGAGAGCCAGGGACAAAGGGGGTGCAGATAGAGGGGTGAGAGCCAGGGAAAAAGGGGGTGCAGATAGAGGGGTGAGAGCCAGGGAAAAAGGGAGTGTAGAGAGAGGGGTGAGAGCCATGAATAAAGTGGTGTAGATAGAGGGGTGAGAGCCAGGGGGAAGAGGTGCAGGGAGAGGACTGAGAGAGCCTGGGAAAAAGGGGGTGCAGGAAGAGGGGTGAGAGCCAGGGAAAAAGGAGGTGCAAATAGAGGGGTGAGAGTCAGGGAAAAAGGGGGTGCAGATAGAGGGGTGAGAGCCAGGGAAAAAGGGGGTGCAGATAGAGGAGTGAGAGCCAGTGAAGAGGTGCAGGGAGAGAACTGAGAGAGCCAGGGGGCAAGGGGGTGCAGGAAGAGGGGTGAGAGCCAGGGAAAAAGGGGGTGCAGATATAGGGGTGAGAGCCATGGATAAAGGGGTGTAGATAGAGGGGTGAGAGCCAGGGAAAAAGGGGGTGCAGATAGAGGGGTGAGAGCCAGGGACAAAGGGGTGCAGATAGAGAGGTGAGAGCCAGGGAAAAAGGGGGTGCAGATAGAGGGGTGAGAGCCATGGATAAAGGGGTGGATTTCTGTGTGCACCCCTATGGGGTGCGAACCGAAATACACAATGTTGCGGTACCGGGACCTGTGCGACCGCGAATTATAATTGAATATGCCCCTATGTATTGCTCATTATTACGCTGTAATGTTTCTTGCATATTTATCTGTACAGAGATTTTAAATTAAGAGGAAAAAACACTGCTTGTCATAAATTTTATCTGTGATTGTGTCAATATATCTATTTTTGTTTGCATTGTAAATGGTGTATTAAGCTGCTCATGGGACTCACACAATCAGTATCTGATATGCTGCACCAATTTTTATTTGTGAATGAGTTTTTGTCTGGGCACTAATGTTATTTGGGGGCACTATTGTGGCATAATATGATTTGGGGGTACTATTGTGGCATAATATGATTTGGGGGCACTACTGTATGGTATATGATTTGGGGGCACTACTATGCCATAATATGATTTGTAGGCACTACTGCATGGCCAAATATGAATTGAGGGTAATACTATGTGGCATAAAATGACCTGGGGGCACTACGATGTAGCATAATATGAACTGGGGGCACTACGGTGTGGCATAATATGAACTTCTGCCAAAGGCAAGTCTCTCATTGTTAAATATGATGGGGACCCAAATAAGTTACTGTACTGGGGCCCAAAATTCCTCGTCGGCCCTGCCTGTAGGTCAAGGGAGTAGACGTCTCCAGGTAAATAATCTACATTTTTCCTATTTAATCAAACTGATGGATCACATCCAATTATCTCTCACCCAAGTCCTCTATCCCCCTTAATTTATATACTGTGTTATTTAAAATGAATAGAAAAGACGCATATCCAATTACTGTGGTAAAAAAAAATATTTTTCTCTGACATTTTGCTGTAGTTGGAAATACTTTTAATGCGGCCACGTAGGTTCAAATGATCATTCAATATTTATGTTTTTCTGATATATTTGTGAGAGAGCCATTCCATCTATGTGGAATGATTCATGAAAATTCTGACTTTACTATTTAATTGAGGGAAAAGGGTACCTGTTACCTATATGTGTGTAAGTACTCTGTTGTTTCTATTTTGTGGCAGATTTGAAAAAAGCAAAACATTGGTTTTCTACAATGGCGCCTGTGTAATTGGTGGCATTGCTGTAGTATGGGGTGGTGTGGCGATGGCATTGTTGTAGTGTTTTGTGGCTTAGTATTGCTACTAAGTAGGAGAGGGTATTTCTGTAATGTGGGGGGTGATGCTGGTTGCTGTAATGTGGAGGTGATGCTGGTTGCTGTAATGTGGGGGGTGATGACGGTTGCTGTAATGTGGCGAGTGATGTCTGTTGCTGTAATGGGGGTGATGCTGGCTGCTGGAATGTGGGGGTGATGCTGGTTGCTGTAATGTGGGGGTGATGCTGGTTGCTGTAATGTGGGTGGGTATTGATGTAGTATGAATGTGTGGGGGAGGTTATTTATTGCTGTAATTTGGGTACTAATAATGTATTGTCATGGTATTTATTGATGTAAATGGGGTGCTAACAATGTAATGTTTTAGGGTCATTAGGAGAAATAAATACCCCCCCACACACACACTAGATCATGTTGTACTGCACCAGCAGCGCACATTGCGCCAGCATCAGTGTGCAACAATATAGTGCATGGAGCCCGCAGCAGGTGGGCCTGTGCGCTTTAAATGCCAGGGCTGATTTTTAGTCCCAGTCCGGCCCTGTTTGTGGTACGCATAATTAATGGTGATGGGATATCTATTGTTCTACCACTGGTCAGACAATATTTTTGTATTTCTCCTTTTTCTTTGTATGTGTGCACAAGATTGGAATAAATATACATGTCCCAAGTGAAACTATCCAGAGTCCTGGTTTGAAGAGCACTTTTCAAGTCTAGTTCTGCTACGCCTTTACTTCCACACCTATGGTTTTTTGGATTAATTTCCTGAAACTACTACACTATTAGGCACCCATGTGTCCTTCTGCTTTGTTTCTCTGATTTGTTTTCGGCTGTACCAACCATATTTTTGAAGGAAGGCAGCCTCCTTACAAGGAAGAAATGGATTAAGGTTGGTTGGCTTTTCGCTGTTCCTCCATCCTCACAAGCATATAAAGTGTGGATTTCCACCTTGTTACCACCTCTTGCTTCAGTTGGTGGCAGGTCAAAATAAATTGCTTTTGCAGCAGCTGCAATTTCCTACATGCTGTTGCAGAATGCCGAAAATGTCCCGAAATTTGTCGGGCCACAGACAGCAATTCCTGCACGTCCCTGTCATTTTCAAAAAGCTCTGTGCCACCAAGTTGATTGTGTGAACAAAACAGGGAATGTGATGGATTTCACCCAGCTGTAATGCTCTCACAAAATTGGTGGCGTTATCAGTACTCAAGTACTTTAATCACTTTGCCGGGTTCGAAGAGTTATCAACATCTTGAAATCAGATCACTACATTTTGGCAACTGTGCATGATCCCAGATCTCAAGTGATGCAATGAGCCTCTGTTCAGCAAGCAGATAGCTCAAGAGGTACAGAACATGCTGACATCTCCTCTCTCAGTTTCATTGGAAACTGCTGCTAGGAAAAAATTAGCTTTCCCAAGACAACCAGTGGTGATGCAGATGAGTAAGCACAACATTTTGACATTTGGTCTGGTGTAAAAAAATTGGCTAATAATCGTGACAGTTCTGTCATAAAATGAACTACAAATTCCATGAGGAAGACCATTACTAACAGTTACATAAAAGTACATAGACTTCTGTAATGGTGGATTTCAACGAGGATGAATTAGTATTGTGTGAGGATGATGTACACACTGATGAGGGTCAGGATGATGACAGTGTATATTGCAGGTTTTGGGATCTAGCTGAGAGAAGGGAGCTAGCTGATGCTAGTATGCTTGTTAATATTTTGGGTAAAATGGCATGCTGGCATTTTATGTTTTTTCTATAATAAAGTTTCACCTCTATTAGAGAGGTGTTTTTTTTTTTAAAAAAATGTAAAAGCTTTTTTTTACATTTTTGTTTCCCTGACTTAAAACTATTGTGTTCTTGAACATAGGTTTTAGCAGATGTTGTAGAGGGATTAGTATCATCATGACTAGTGCCAGCAGCTGCTTGATGCTCCTGGTCTTCTGTGGACTGATGTCAATTTACATTGATGGCACAGTACATCGATTAACAAATATAATCAACACATTTTGATGTCTTCATCTTCAACATGTGATAACAAACAGTGGTTGAAGTGGTAAAACTATCAAATTCCATTCTCTTACATTTTCCATGCTGCCACTTCTAAATCTCCACTCTGATCACTGATAACAAGAGATAAAAATAAAGTCAGGATACATGATCCTGTAATAATTCACATTATGAAGCTTTAGTTGCATTATTCTATCAATTTTAAGAGGAAGATAAATACTTCCCTTAACATTTCTAAAATCATAATTTAAGGCTTAAGTTAGGGACTTAGTGGTTAGAACTTCTTCTACATAGTGATGAGGTCATGAGTTAAATTCTCAAACAGGCCCTTAATGATGAGATTAAGATGGAAAGTGAGATCGGAGAAATCTGCCATTGACCAGACCTGCATGTGAGACTGTGGGTGATAGCTCAGAGACACAAAAAGGATGATTTCTATATTGCATGTTACATGGAATCCATAAAATACATTGCAATACACAGCTATATATATGATTCCAAAGGGGAATATATGTGTTTTTAATAAGAGCAGTGTAGCTCCTACCAATAGTTTTTAGACACTAAATTAAGTAAGTTCCATATTATAAAATTATAAATTGTTGCTGTAGGTACCCATCTGAAAGAGGTAGAAGTGGTAGATGGGCATCCACAGTTTGATCAAAATGCAGACTTCACACACATACACATACAATTTAGTGACTCCAATATTCAAGACATGAAAACTCATCTCGCTCATCTATATTAGACCATACATCAACTAGATTTTTATTAAAACAATTACTCATTTGTAACATTGCATTTGTCAGTGCCCCAAGTGCAGTTGCAACTGAGCCAAGAGGGAGTCAAAAACTATGAGCATGAAAGCATGTTAAATGGAAGACTGCGATGTAGAAAAAGCTGAGAGTGGGAAAGAGAGTGGCAATCCCACCATGAGAGTATCACTCATGAATCCAGTGATATACTACCACATATGAAGTGACAAGATGATTACTACTGTTATGCTTTGCAATGAGACAAAAAATGCATCAAGATACAAAGAAATTTTAAAATGTAAAATAACTTGATTTGTGACAGAGAAGAGAAAATAAAGCTAGCTCATTTATGATTTCAATCACACATTGATTTAATCAGTACACCTGTTTATTGTTTGCTACTTTTGAGCCACAAGCAGTGGGAAAGACAAAACTATAGTTGGATGGACTCAGAGACATTACAAAGTAAGTGTTCAAACCAGAGCCGTAGTTACATATTTTAGAGTTCTGAGCAGAGTGAACACTGCGCCCTCCCCCATTTGGTGAAAGTAAATATTATAGTACCCATGTTTAATAATTCGGCCTCCTTTCCATACCTTTCACAACATTAAATTAATAATGTTTACATTCAAAAAATAAGCCCCCCCCCACCAGTCCCAACATTAAATAGCATTCCCATTTATTATGTAAATCTATTTACCCACCACCACCACCACAACAGACATTAAAATAATAGCATGCCAATGTAATATATGTAGATCTATTTCCCTCCACCACCCCTAACATTAAATTAATAGCATTCTCATTTAATAAGCAAACATATTCCATCGCCAATAGCAGCACCAACAGTAAATTAATATACATTTTCCAACCCTTAACCCTTTCCCACTTCTGCTAGCCTAGACATTAAAGTTATAACACCGCTTATAAAGGGACATGCATTTAATAAAAAGGCCTATTTCCCCACAAGCCTCAAAATCATAATTAAAGACTTACAAATTTCCCCCACATTTAATCTAGACTATTATCACTAATAAAGACATCATTTTTTTTAATATATTACTGATTTATTTTTTATAGTTTTATTTAATTACTTATGTTTTGTAGTATTTATGTGGCATATATTTATAGTCAACAAAGAAAATCCTTCTCTCCATACCGCAGCCCCATGCACCCCCCCTTGTTCTCTCAGGCCCTCGCTAGACCCCTATTTTGTCCAGCCACCTCTCCACCCTGTTTTCTCCATCCTCCTAACCCACTTCTCTCTAGTTCTTCCTCCCCTGTTTTCTCTAGCCCTGTCTCCACCAAGTTTTCTAAAGCCAATTCTCCATCCTGTTTTCTCCACCCCTTCCCCCTTTCTCTCCAGCTCCCTCCCCCCTATTTTCTATAACTCTCTCTCCCCCATTCTCTCCACCAACTTCTCCCTTGTTTTCTCCAACCTCCTTTCCCCCTTATTTCTAGCCCCCTTTTTCTCCATTTTCTTCAGCCCCTTATTCCCCATTTTTTCCCATCCCCAGCATGTTTTCTAATGCCTCCTCTCCCTGTTTTCTTTAGTCCCCTCTCCCCGATTGTCTCCAGCCATCTTCTCCTTGTTAAGACTTAAGTAATTACTTTCTCTTTTTCTTCTTCATTCCCACTTCTCAGCTGCTTCTTTTTCTTTGCCTAACTGTTTCGTCTCAGCTCTTCTCCACTGACAGCATCAAAATGTCACAACCAGGCCCTTTCAGAGGTTCATAGAGGCCCGAGAAAACTCAAATTAAGAGGCCTGCCACCCACTCTTTCTTTAAAAAAAACCCCTGTCACGGTTCCAACGAGGGACAGCTGGATCCTGGTGGTTCACTGGAATTGACGTGACTTCAGCTAGGGGCGCGGAGTCTAACAAGTGAAATGGTGTTCACCAGTGATTCCCGCAAGGGAATATGGACTTCGCGGCTTCCACTTGCAGGTCGCGGCCCCCTAGGAAGTTCCCAGCGCACCACGAGAGAGAGAGAGAGCGTAGACTGATGTAGGTAGTATGCGTTGCTACTGGCAACTGATGAGAAGATGAGCCAAGGGATGTTGCTAGATAATCTACCGGATAGCCTGCTGCGTTGCCACTGGTAGTGATAATGAGGTGTAACCAACTCCAGGAGGGAATAGCGGAGTATACTGTGGCGTATGAGCCCGGAGGTGCAGGGACTCGGAAAGGCTGAGTAGGAATCCCCGGGAACTTGAGACGACACAGGAGCTGTATTCAGTATGGGTGTCAGAGACTGACTGAAAGAACCACCACAGATTTCAGGTCAGGAAGGCATTAAATAGTGTAGTTCCAATTAGGCAGCCAATAGAGGGCAGTAGTACCAGAGAAAAGGTTTAGGACGTTCTGCGCATGCGCAGAACAGTGAATGCCGATCCAGTAAGTAGAGAGACAGTGCTGGAGGAGAGCTGCAGCGTGGAACTAGGTAAGTGAAGCTCTGGAGAAGGAATCAGGCGGGGGGGACAGCGGAGACCCGGTTACACACGCTGGCTCCCGCGCTGGACAGCGGGAGTGCAGCGTGTGACAAACCCATTATAAATGTATTTTAAATGTATTTTAAATTTATTTTAATGCTTAACTTTATTACAATTTACAAATAAAATAATGTATACATATTCTGATGCTCAGTTTCTGAATCCTTAATACACCTTTCCCCCTCTCGGATCATCACCCTATTAGCTACATGCTCACTCTTAGTACTTTAACTTCTTTTTTTGTCAAACTTTACTAAGCCTCCTCATACCCACAGAAATCTTAGCTCTATTAATCTGAAATAGTTTTCCACCTCTCTCCATCACCTTCTCTCCCCAATCAGCTCCCCTAATATAATATTACATAATTTTCACCAAACCCTAGCAACAAACCTTGATTAAGTGACTCCAGTGAAAATTCATACTTCACGTCGACTTCGATGCCAACCGTGACACACAAAGTAAATTTAAACATTCAAAAATTTTCCATAAAGCAGAACATTACTGGTGTAAATCTCAAATCTCTAATGTTTCCTCACATTTACTTCTATCTACCACTCCTATTTAAATGCTCTGGACACTGTAAAACAAACATACTACCAATCTCTCAATCTCTAATTCCAAATGCCTGTTTAACACATTTAAATCTGTTCTCAACCCTCCCACCCTAAAGCATCCGACTACTATCAGTGCCCAGGATCTTGCTTCCTACATCAAGTACAAAATTGATAAGATCCAACTAGAAATGGTATAATCTTCCATGCCAAGCATTCAGATCAATTCCTTCCCAGCACCTTCTGACACCCTCTCTTCATTTGATCTCACAAATGAAGATGAAGTGTCTAGTCTCTTCTTATCCTCCCACTCTACCGTCTGTCTTCTTGATCCTATGTCCTCAAAAATCGGCAGATCCCTGTCTCCTGTGCTGATTCCAGCTCTATCTAAAATCTGTAATTTCTCTCTTTCTACTGGTATCTCCCCACCAGTATATAAGCACGCAGTGAATATGTCTATTTTTTAAAAAAAAAATCTGACCCAAACACTCTCTCAAATTACCATCCAATCTCTCAGCTTCCATGCCCCTCCATGCTTGTAGAGAAACTTGCCTACACTATCCTTTCTGCAAACAACCTATTGGATCATTTTCCGTCAGGCTTTCACTCTCAACACTCCACAGAGACTGTGTTGAATAAGGTTGTCAATGATTTGATCACTGCTAAAAATAAAGGCCATTACTTTCTTCTAATTCTCCTGGATCTTTCTGCTGCATTTGACACTGTTGACCACTCTCTTCTCATAAAACCGCTACAATCCTTAAGTCTTAAAAACACTGTCCTATCCTGGTTCTCATCCTACCTTTCTAATCGCTCTTTCAGTGTTAGTTTCTCTGGATACACCTCTGCTCCGCTTCCTTTATCAGTAGGAGTACCACAGGGCTCAGTACTAGGTCCTCTGCTGTTCTCTATCTATACCACTTCTTTTGGAAAACTAATAAGAATATGCACATATCTTACACGAGACATTGCAAAAACTTTAATTCATGCACTTATCATCTGCACATTGATTATTGCAATTCCATCCTTACTGGTCTTCCCCTAAACAGACTCAAACCCCTACGATCTATTTTGCACGCAGCTGCCAGACTGGTTTTCCTTGCAAATTGTTCTTCCTCTGCTGGGCCACTCTGTCACTCTCAACATTGGTTGCCTGTTTTTACAGAATCGGATCTAAAATTCTTTAACTAGCATACAAGGCCATCAACAAAACTGCACCATCATACATCTCCTCACTTGTATAAAAATATCTCCCAACTCGACAACTCCGTTCTGCACAAGATCTCCATCTCACATCCACTCTCATTACATCCTCCCATTCCCATTTACAGGACTTTTTTGAGCTGCACCCACTCTGTGGAATTCCTTCACTTGCACAATAAGACTTTCCTTTGTTTTAAAAACTTTCAAGTGTTCTCTGAAAACCCACCTTTTCAGGCAAGCTTATGCTATTCCTCAACCACCCTCTTATCCTAACTGGTTACCCTATTACCAGCCTTTACACAATTCATACAAGACAACAACCCTCTGACCCCAAACCAACATTGCTGTGTGACTGATTCACACAGCATACAAATCACTTTTTACCTTTGCAATCTGGCTGGACCAATATGCAATATGTATATTTAACCTCTTGTATCTGACTCCCATTTTTCTGTGAAGAGTTTGTATGTTCTGCCTATGTTTGCGTGGGTTTCCTCCAAACACATACTGATAGGTTAATTGGCTGCAAACAAATTGACCCTAGTCTATGTGTGTGTGGTGTGTGTGTGTGTGTGTGTGTGTGTGTGTGTGTGTGTGTGTGTGTTACGGAATTTAGACTGTAAGCCCCAATGGGGCAGGGACTGATGTGAGTGAGTTCTCTGTACAGCACTGCGGAATTAGTGGCGCTATATAAGTGGTGATGATGATAATGATAATGATTTACCTCTTGTAAGCTTGCGAGCAGGGCCCTTTTACCTCTTTCTTTGTTTTACCCGGTATTGTTTATTACTGTGTTTGTCCCCAATTGTAAAGCGCTACGGAATTTGCTGGTGCTATATAAATAAATGTTGATGATGATGATGTAGTGGATTATTGGAGATTTTTAAATTAGAATTACTTATCTAGCTTTTTTCTGCAAATGCAGCAAATTTTCCAATACTCGATCACCAAATTCTTTTTCATTTTTTTTTAAATGATTAAACATGACAAACCATTTTAAAATTGAATTTTTTTAGTATTCTATAATCTTTACACAACGAATCACCAGAATGGCCTGTTCCTTGTGAGAACTATCAGGTGTGGCATCAACTATGATAGCGAAGTATTTTGCATTTCTAATTTCACAAACAATTATTTCTTGTACGAATGACTCACACAACTCAATAAAATTGTTTTGTGTGCGCTTTTATAGATAATGAACTTGTAGGCGTTTTCGGCTCTCTTACGATTCATGTTTAACATGCCTCCATAAACTGCTAATCTCTGCTCAGAAATATAAAGAACGACATTTGGTTGTACAATTTCTTCCAACCTCTACTCCAGGTCAATCCGGATTGAGCAGAAAAAACAGAAATGTTTGCTGCACTTTTATTAAAAATTAAGTGCACAGTGGAGAGATTGTTTTGCAACACTCTAGTACAGTGTTTCCCAACCCTAGTCCTCAAGTACCCCTAACAGTGCATGTTTTCCCTATCTCTTTGCTGAAGCACAGGTGTATTCATTACTGACACATTTTGAAAGATCCACAGGTGGTATTTATTATTTCACTTGTGACCTGTTAAACCTGCACTGTTAGGGGGCTCTGAGGACTAGGGTTGGGAAACACTGCTCGTATAACCAATCTCTTAGGCAGGTCTCACCATTCGGAAGGTTTTTCTTAAGTAGAAAATAAGAAAATAAGTGTCTCGTGGAATGTTATTTGGTATTGCAAAACTAAGAATCTTAAGAAATTACTTAATTTTGGCAGCATCACTTTTGTTGACAATACCAATGTCGATTATGGTAAAACTTTCAGCAAAAATTATTTCTCATCCTTCTGGTTCTCTGCGTTTCCTACTGTAGAGATTCTGGATTGTAAATTAGATCTTCTGCTGCTTGTCTCTGTTGGCGGTATCGCTGTTGGCACATTTACTTCTGGGCAAATGTCTTCTTTCGCATGTTGAACTTCAGCCTCAGGCATTGAATTTGGAATAGAATTGTAATTTTTTGCATTTGCGGTGGTTTCTTTTTTAGCCAGGTTTGAACCTGAAGTTTCTGATCCTGAAGCACTTGTTGTTGGATCACTTGGGTGAGGAGCGTTTTCTTGTACCAGTGATTTAAAAAATTAAGTTATTGGCCTTAACTTTTAGTTGGCTTAATCAATTGGCTTCCATTGATTGTTACCGTCGCCTTTTAGATGCCCTAACATCGTATGGTTTCTCGTAATATTCTCAAACATCAATTGTATAAAAATTATTATTTGTTATCAAAGTTGCAGTTATAAATTTCTGGATACCAAATATGCCTATGCATGGGGGTTAAAGGCTTCATGACATGCTTGCTCCTTCCCCCTACCGCTCATACTGCCCCATCACACCTCACTGCTCACCCCAGAGCTTACTCCCTCCCCCCACAGGTGACACTGCCCCATCACCGCTCACTGCTCACTCCACAGCTGACTTCCTTTCCCCACAGCTCACACTACCCTAATACACCTAACACTGCTACCCTCATTTCTCATACTGTCCACTCACGCATCAAACTGCTCCCTTCATGACCTTGAACTTTTCCAGCAGTCCAAATAATTTCTTCCACTACCCTAATTTATCCCAGTATCTCAATTACCCCCCCCACACACACACACACCCACACTTATCCTAATTATACCCCAGCAATTGCATACGCACACTTACCCTAATTCTACACCAGCAATCATAAACACACACTTACTCCAGTCTTCCTAGCTGCAGCTTCTCCTTCTCCTTGTGAGTCTCACAGCAGCTGGTCAGTCTGTGTAGCCCCGCCCCCATGCTCAGACATCCCTCTCCCACTCCTTTCCTCTCCTCTCCTCTCATTCTGACAGCCATACAGGAGCTGGAAGGAGACTGCAGGGAAAAAAGTGTATGTGCTGCTGTTCTCTGTGCCAATTTAACCACTTAACATGTTTAGGCGCTAGATTTCAACTTTTATTACTTGTAATTTACCAAATTAGCAACTGGATAACTGTAAAAATAAAACAAAAACAAAAAAGTCGGAGCAATAAAACAATAATTTGGAAAATTTTGAGGCCCCCTGCTAGTTGGAGGCCTGGGGAAATGTCCCTCCCTAGCAAACCTTCCTCTGGTAGGGCCTGGTCACAACGCTGCAGGGAACTGGGAGCCCTTTCTTCTCCTTGTGAACAGGTGTTGAAATGTGGTGCTGCCCTGTGACAGCACAGCATTCATATACACCTGGAGCAGCATGGGCAAGTAGTGGATGTCTGTTGTGCCCTGGGCAGTTGCACCGCCTGCACCACTCTTGCTACGACTCTGGATCAAACTAACACCTCCTAAGTAAGCAGGATAAAATGTCTGCAAGTAGGAGTTAAACCTTTATAGTTCCCATGTATGGATTTGTTTAGAGATGAGCAAAGTTGCTATAGAATTTTGTGGCAATCGAATTTTGTAAATGAACAAGATAAAGTCCCAGGAATACAAAATTTGAGTTCCATGTTTGCGTTGCTATTTGACAGTCATCCTGCCCAGTGTTTGTAAATTCCATATAATTTATAGTCTCTATATAGACTTGAGAAGATGACAGTGTCAACTTGTTGTGCTCTATGAATGGTTGGAGTATAATAAGTCCAGGAGGAATACAAATTCTGGAATATCTTCATGCAGAAAACTTATGGCCAAATTGTGCTAGAGAAATGGTCAAAATTCCAGGTCCAAATGAGACAGTTTTGAAAATTTTGCCCACCTCTAAGTTTGTCACTTTCCCCGCTAACAATAAGCAGGATATCTTGGTGATCAGATAATTTTGGTGTTGAAACTGTGCTAGAAAGAGAAACAGATGAAGCATGGACAGATATTAACAAAATAGCAGACAGGAGACATATTATAGAGTCATCTACAATGCAAAATAAACAAATAGCACAAAAGCTGCTTTCTTCTCCTGTTGTGAAACATTGAAACATAGAATTTGACGGCATGTGATATTGCATGCAAGTACCAGAGGCATTTGGCTTTATGTCTATGAATTTATTCAGCCAGGTATGTATTTTATGAAGGGAGGTAGCTTATTTTAAAGAACTAACATATAAAGGAATTTGATTTTACAAAATACACAATTATAAAATTTAAAGAAAGACAACTTCAATTGGGTGGGAAAAGTCTGAACAAATAGGCAACTGCATTGCTCACCAATGCAAATCCAGATGCATCAGTGCTAGACAACAACTAAACTGCACTGTCCATCCATAAATGTATTCTACTGATACATGAAAAAGAGGAGATTGTACAAGAGAAATAAAGATGAAGAAACCGGCAGAAGCAGAAGCAGAAGCAGAAGCAGGTGCAACAGGATGTAATGGATCAGAGCAGAGCTCTGTGTAATGGTGTTTACAGATACACACAACTCATTGATTGCTGGCACCTGCAGTGAGTAACTGATCAGCATCCAGCTCATACATCACGGCCAAAGCTGTAAATTGTGCATATTAACTGGGACACGTACAACACATATTACCAGACACACACTGAAGATGTTGCCTGCTTTAACCGTTGCCCTGACAGAGGGATTTTTAAAACACTCTGTGGCAATGTGTTTTATTCCTTGCTGAAAGGTGGTGATTATTGCATGACATTGGTAGTCTATATGGCTCTCTTCACCCATACCACCTGACAATATTTATCTGGTCCTGAATTAACTTGGGCTCAATTTATTAGCTGATGTAAAAAGCTTGTCTTATAGTAGTTAATCAAATGAGCCCAGTTTAATTTAATAAAATAAGTGCTATGGTCGGGAATAAACAAAAACCTCCTGAATGGAATTTATCATTTTGACATCTGAGTTTATGCTTTATTCCCACAAACACTAGAACTGACCACAGATACTTATCTATAAAAAAATGTAACCTCCTTTTCACACAATCTGAAACTTGTAATTACTCATGTTTTGGTATGTTTTACTTGGCTCTGTGGACATCTAGAATAGTGACACATAGAATCCAGAATTTGGCTCAGGAAATAGTCAATAATTAAAGTAAATTTTGTTTGACCAGACCATTAGACTAGACACACATATTTTTGACATCATTTAATATAAATTTGAATGTGACCTGAGCTACTGCAACCCTCAGGACCACCAAACATGGTTATCTATACTTTTTATTGAAAATTGTATTAAAATCAAATACTGGCAGCTAGCAGTTTACTGAAATGATTATACTACAAAGTTTGCCCACAAATGAATGTAGAAAGTTCTGCATTTTGGTTTTTAAATAGAATTTACAGCTATGCACAATATCTATATCATTTTTATACACTTTTGTGTCTATTATTGTTAGAAATGGACAGGCTCGGTTCCCCAAGATCTGAACCCGCCCGAACTTGGCCTATCTGACTACCGAGCCGAGCAGGTTCGGTACTCTCCCGCCCATTCGGATTCGAAATCGAGGCAAAACGTCATTGTGACGTCATTAGATCTCAGAGCTCGGTTCTCGCGATATTTGAAATGCATAAATACCCGCCTCCACAGCAATCCATCGCCATTTGACAGAGGGAGAGAGCAGGGTTAGGTCACAGGCTGTATTAGAGCAGGGACAGAACAATTATTGTATACCTTATTCTTTCAATTATTATTGAAATTCTGCTAACAATTCTTTTAGCAATTGTTAGAGCAGGAAGAGAGGAAGATAGAGGAGGATTTTTTTTTTAATATTTTGCACTACAAGTGCTTTGGGGTGTCTCATATTCCCCAGTGTGAAACAATATTTTTTCTGGCTGCAAAAAGTCATATCTAGCAGCACTATCTATTGAATATTTTGCACTACAAGTGCTTTGGGGTGTCCCATATTCCCCAGTGTGAAACAATAATTTTTCTGGCTGCAAAACGTCATATCTAGCAGGACTATCTATTGAATATTGTGCACTACAAGTGCTTTGGGCTCATTAAAATGGATTCAAAGCAGTCCACATATGAGCAGGATCAGCAAGCAGGTGCTGGCACTAGTCCTGATGGTAGTGTTCCCAGTACGTCATCTGGTAAAGCCTATGTAAAAAGTACATAATCTTTTTAAATGGGGCCAAAAAACAGTGTTGAAGCGAAAAAGAAGTGTAACTGAGGAAAAGTTAACTGCCGATAAAAAAAAAATTGCCAACATGCCATTCTACACACCCAGTGGCAAAGAAAGAATGAGGCCTTTGAATTTTTCTACTAGTGCCAGATCAATAAATGTTACTGAGCCTTCTTCTTGTACGGTCACTTGTGACCAAGCAAGACCAAGTAATTTGCAGTCCAAAAGTGGTACACAACTACTGTTACGCGTGAAAGCCGAGCTGCAAGTAAACAGTAAGGCAGTAGAGGAAAATATATACTCAGAATCAGAAATGACACCAATCTGTGGAGAGTCCATCCAACAGTGGTATGTGTAATTGTGAGCATTCTGATAGTTTACCCATAAAGAAGGGCCCTGTCAGCAGTTCTGCTGATGTGTGCTTGAACAGCCCGAGTGCAGCCAGTGATACACCAATTGAGGATGCCACTTTGAAATTAGAAGAGGATGAGAGGGAGATTTGATTAGGCGACGAGGGCGCTAATGAGGATGTTGATGAGAATGAGGTTGTTTGTGTAAGTCCTGCACCAGTGGCAGCAGTTCTGGCACGTGACAAGAAAAAGGCCATTGTTATGCCTGGGCATAAAACAAAAAAATCCACTTATTATGTGTGGAATTATTTCTACCCATATCCAGACAACAGTTGTATAGCCATTTGTAGTGTATGTCAAGCCACAGTCAGTCGAGGGAGGGACCTTAACCATCTTTCAACCTCATCTATGTTACGCCATTTGACGAGAGTTCATGGCAAAGTGTTGGGAAAAGCTGAAAGTTCTTCCAAAAAAATTACAAGCACTCCACCATCAGCTAGGACCTTTCAGTCACCGACATCTCGACGGCTACAAAATACACCCACAACACCATCCTCATCAATATCCTCAGTAGTATTCGGAGTTAGACCTGCATCCCACTTAGTAAGGCTGGATGACTCCTGCACTATAATTGATTCCTCTGAAGAAAGCATTAGTCCCACTGTTGCTGCTGTTGCTGCTGCTGGGGGTGAATCGTCATCCCAGAAGAAGGCCAAGAAAAAGAGCAGTCCTACATTACAACAATTAACTGCGAAACAATCATTTGCTAGGAGAAGCAAATATGACAGCAATCACCCAGTCGCCAAGCGAATCACAGACGCCATGGCTGCCATGTTAGTGTTAGATCTGCGTCCAATATCCACAATAAACGCATATGGTTTTTCACAGTTAATTGAGGTTTTGTGTCCGCGTTACAGAATTTCATCGCGACACCATTTTTCCCGTAAAGCTATTCCACAACTATACGAAAAAGTGTGTAAAAATGTAGAGATTGCGCTGAAAAATGCAATTCTGCCCACTGTCCACTTAACCACAGATAAGTGGAAGTGGGCAAACCAAAGACTATATGACTGTGACAGGCCAATGGGTTGGTCATTCGCCTTCACCAGCAGGAACAGCAGCAGCATGTACACCACTATGTAACATTTGTCACAGTCAGGCCACTCTTTGTATCACCGGCTTCACTAACAGGCATACAGCTGACAGTTTGTTATGAAAACTAAGGGATGTTATTGATACATGGCTTATACCACTTGGACTCTCCCCAGGATATGTCATTTCTGATAACGCCAACAATATAGTGCGAGCATTAAAGCTGGGTGAAATCCATCACATTCCCTGTTTTGCTCACACCATCAACTAGGTGGTGCAGAGCTTCCTAAGAAATAATCGTGAGGTGCAGGAGATGTTTTCGGTGGCCCGTAAAATTTCAGGCCATTTCAGGCATTATGCCACAGCATGTAGGAGATTGCAGCTGCTCAAAGAACAGTCCGGGGCAGGGGATCTTCTTCCGCTGCTCCTGGGTCTGCGCGTGTCGCGCGGCGGCCATCTTTAACTCCCTCGGCCGCGGCAGTGCAAAGTGATGCAGGGCTTCAGTCCCCTTCGGGTGGGGAAGGTGGTCAGGGGGACATTTTACAGGCCACCGGGGATGATATACAGAGGTCCTCTTATAGAGGCCTGGGCCCAGTGATTTTGGACCCACTTGTTCCCCCGGGTCAAACTGGTCCCGTTGGGGAGGTGCACAGCTCAGCCCCCCTCTCCCCCTTCAGTCAGCAGTATTCGGTTCAGCAATCCCAATTGTTTCATAGCGGGGTGCAGCAGGTTGACCCCCCTTTTGCCTCCCTTCCGTGGGGCCTTGGCTCCCGTTTCCCTCCCCCCCTCCCTTTACCGCAAATTAGGGATTCCCCATCCCTCAGGGCCTCCCCCCTCCTGTTCTCGGTGGATGCTATGGCTCAGGCAGGGGCGAGTATATCCTCCAACAGGTCCCCGGGGTTGTTGGGTCCTGCCCCGGCGAGGTTTCCTCCTGGGAGCAGAGGATCTCTCCACCAGCTCCCCCCTTCAGCGTATGCAGCTCCTAATCGTTCCCATGGCGCTTACACACCAGAAACCTGGCCTTACCAACCAAGGCCCATCCATCAGCGCAGGCAGATGAATCTGCCCCTGCTTGGTCATTGCCATAACCCCCTAGTGGCTATGTATCGGGGGTGGAGGTGGGGAATACGTGGTCGGCCCCTTAACCTTCTTTATCTGGCCAGTACTATCATTCCTATCAGGAGCCCTACTTGGGTAATGCGGCCGTTGTTTCTGGTATGGATTCTCGGTCCCCCTCGGCTACTCAACGGGGTGATAGGGGTCAAGGGCCCCCCCCTCAAGCGGGTTTTCTGGGTCATCTCATGAGCACACCCCCCTTGCCTGCCACGGCCGGGGTCTCGCCCCTGGATTCGTTCAACCTGTCTCCCCCACGTACTAACATGTCTTCTCATCCAGCCTCACAGGAGCGGCCGTCTTCAGCAGCTGTTCAGACGGGCGTGGTCGGGACAGCGCCTCGGTTACAGCAGGGAGAAAAAGCAGAGCAGCCGGCAGTCCAGCAAGGGTCGCACCAAGGCGGTTCGGAGGAGGAGGGCAGAGCGGGAGCAGTTCAACAGGAGGTGAGTATGAAGGTTCAACTGTCTGCAATACATACATGTCTGATTCGAGCATCTCAACCACCAGCGATGAGTCAGCTTCATCTTCTCCTAGACAGGGTCAGCGCAAGCTAATTAAAATACTAAACACTCATTTTGGGGGAGGGAAGAGGAAGAGCAGGGATAGCGTGGACACCATTTCCCCCGCACCGACAGGAGGCCCACTAGTGAAATGTGAAAACACAGCCTTGTTGATAGGGATTAGGCGCAGCATGAGGCATAAGATAAAAATGGGGTTACTATGTTGATATATTCGAATTGACGGCAGACACGCAAAAAGAGTTGGCGGCTGCGTGCGCAAGAGGGGGAGTTGGTGAGGATGCGTACAGGAATTTTTCTAACTGGCTAGCGGGGTATTGTGTTTTTTCGGCTTGTTATTTAGAGACGAGACCAGACGCAATTATAGATGTCTGGAAATATCTCCATTTGATTAACGAAATGCATAGTTGTGAATGTCCTGGGACCTGGAGGTCATATGATAAGCTTTTTCGTGAAAAGGTGCATGGCCAACGCTATATGCCTCTGGCCTATAAGGATGTGGAGATCTGGATGAGGTTGAATAGATACCAAATGGGAGGGGTTCACATGGGGTACAGCCCTCCGCAGTTAACTAGGTTTCAGTACGGGGGGAGACGTGGTGCTCCCCTGTCCTCAAGGAATCGGTGCTTCGCCTTTAGTAACTCCTCATGCGTGAGGTGGAAGGCATGCCGATACAGACACGCCTGCTCGAATTGTAGAGGAAGCCATCCCCTCAAGGACTGCCCTAGGGGCACCGGTGGCATCGGTAGGGGACGGGGAGGGGGCGGGGGGTGCTGTCTAAGGCTGATTCTGCCATCATATTCCCAATCCTTTGTAGGTGGTTGGCTCTTTACCCGGATGCGGCCCAGGCCTCTTTCCTTAGAGAGGGTTTTCGCCTCGGTTTCTGCCTCCCCATTGACAGTGGGGTGACAGGGACCGCCGCCAAGAACCTTCGTTCCGCATATTTACATCCTGACATTCTGGCAGAGAAGGTTGTAAAGGAGATAGGCCTGGGGCGCATGGTGGGTCCTTTTTCATCCCCCCCCATTCGGGACCTAGTCATTTCCCCGGTCGGTATAGTCCCAAAAAAGACCCCAGGGTAATTTAGATTAATTCAACATTTGTCTCACCCAGCGGGCAATTCAGTTAATGATGCGATTGACCCTACACTCAGCTCAGTGGTGTACCAGTCCTTTGACAATGCGTTAACCATAGTGAGGGAGTTTGGCAAGGGAGCAATGATGGCTAAATTGGACATAGAAATTGACACAATAGAAGGTTGTTGTCGTTTACCCTCTGATAAAGTGGTTA
Organism: Mixophyes fleayi; assembly: GCF_038048845.1. Taxonomy (NCBI): domain Eukaryota; kingdom Metazoa; phylum Chordata; class Amphibia; order Anura; family Limnodynastidae; genus Mixophyes; species Mixophyes fleayi. Next base: position 245,999,352 of record NC_134403.1, on the reverse strand, counting down.
AGTTACAGTCCCTGATTGAAGAAGTTATGGTGGCCCCGGCCTGCTCCTTGCGGAAAGTTCAATCTCTGTTAGGATCCTTCAATTTTGCTTGCCGAGTGATACCTATGGGCCGAGTATTTTGTAGGAAACTAGCAACGTCAGGTTTTCATAGTCCCCATTCCCAGGTACGGCTCTCGGAGGAAATTAGGGAGGATTTGTGCGTATGGAGACGGTTTCTAGCGGTTTTCAACGGTATAAGAGTATGGCCAACACCCTCAGTATCTAGTACATCATTGGACCTACATACAGACGCATCAGGCTCGAAAGGTTTTGGTGCATTTTTTCAAGGGGAGTGGTGCGCCGCACCTTGGCCGCGGTCATGGGAGGCTGAGGGATTGGTCCGGAACTTGTTAGCGTTAGAGTTGTTCCCCATAGTCGTGGCGTTAGAGTTGTGGTCTGACCGGTTGCGCGGTAGGAGTGTGGTATTTTGGTGTGACAACCTAGGTGTGGTCCAGGCTATCAACAAGCAGAGCGCCTCATCATGCCCGGCGATCAACTTGTTGCGAGTCTTGGTGTTGAGATGTCTTGAGTTTGACATTAGTTTTCGGGCACGACATGTTCCTGGCATGGATAACCAGATAGCAGACGCTCTTTCTCGCTTTGACTGGCAACGTTTTAGGTCTCTGGCCCCGCATGCCCGCGTGACAGGCTTACAGTGTCCCCCTTGTGTTTGGCAGATGATCCGGTAGGGATAAGATGGCTAGCGGAGGCGTCCTTGACTCCTGCAACCAGAAGGTGTTATCAAAGGGCATGGGAACGTTGGTTGGGTCACCAGGCGTCTTTCAACAGCAACATGTCAGGTCAGATTCCCTCTATTACGGGCTTTATGTGGAATCAGTATAACGAAGGGGTTTCTAAAGCTAGGATGGGGTCCCTGTTAGCCGGTATTTCATTCATGGCTAGACTGAATGGTAGACAGGATCCCACGCAGTCATTTATTATTGCAAAGGCTTTGAAAGGATGGGCTAGAATACAGCCCATAAAGAATGACACTCGCCGGCCTATTGACGGCCAAATTTTAGCTAGGATGATCGAGGTCTTGCATAATTTAGCTACGGATGATTACGAGGCTTTGCTGTTTGGGTTAGCTTTCTCAGTAGCGTATCACGGTGCTTTTAGAATTAGCGAGCTAGTAGCTAGATCTAAGAATGACATAGGTGGAGCTTTGCTGGCTAGGAATGTGATTTTACAACATAATGTGATTCGCTGTAAGATAGTTAAGTCAAAAACAGATCAGTTAGGCAGAGGCCATTGGTTAGCAATTACAGAGCAGCAAGGAACATCTATATGCCCGGTCATGCTGGCCAATAAATTTGCTAGTCTCCGACCCACAGGGGAGGGTGTGTGGTTAATGCATATGGATAAGACCCCATTAACTAAATTTCAGTTTAACGCCTTGTTGAAACGTGCTCTAGGGGAAATAGGTCTGAACCCTGTGGACTATGGTACGCATTCCTTCAGGATAGGGGCTGCCACTGCCACTGCAGTTAGAGGTGCATCTGTCACGGAGATTCAAGCGCTAGGGAGATGGAAGTCGCAGGCCTATAAGAAATACATCCTGCCTGACAAATGAGCCTTTGAAGGGGGCTTCTATACGCAGTCTTGCATCTCCTCATGTCTCTCAGTATTCTCTATTGCTTTCCTCTTATCTTTTCTTCTCTATCCCTTGGTGACTCAGGACTATGCTGCTCGCTGTGTTGAACGGGGGCGTGAAGGGATTTTCTCCTCTTGTTTCCTTGGCAAGGCCTGATTAGTATGTGTGCCTCCCAGCGTTATAAGGGGTTTTTACCTTCATGTGGGTTACCAATTTTCCTTTTCCAAGGAGTTTAAGAATTAAAATAAAATAGTTTTGAGAAATAAAATAAAACTAAATAAATAAAATTTTGAACAGGGCCCTCATAGAGGATTTAAACGTCAAGCTAATGAAGGAGGTTTCTTCCGTTGCAAATACTCCAATTGAGCGGGGATGGCCCCTCTAGTAAGTTGATAACAGATTAGAATAAGTTCTGTTGTTAGTGGTCATTACGGTTCTCAGATATGGGTATGATCTGATGAGACGATTTATTTTGTTCCAGGTTCCACGGTGAAGACGACGCGAATATGGGTCGTGGGGCATTCGTTTATCTTTTGGGCAGCGAAACACAAATTAGCGGATAGGCGGTCCGGTTTCACACACCCAGTTGACATCCGGTGGTTGGGTAAAAGGGGCATAGTATGGGCGGAGTTGATTCCCACGTTAGGTAGGGAAATAGAAAATCACGGTACCCCCGATATAGTGGTGATTCATTTGGGAGGTAATGACGTAGGTAGAGGTAAATCCCTGGATCTAATCATAGACATTTGTGAGGGTCTTGCACAAATACATGCCCAATGGCCTTCAATGAAGGTTTGTTGGTCTAACATAATACCTCGGTTGTCCTGGAGGTCATCTATTCCCCCGGCCACATTGATAAGGGTGGTTAAAAAGATAAACGGATATGCGAGGCAGAACGTTAAAAGCATGCAAGGGGTAGTTGTAAGTCATCCAGGGTTAACGGTGGACAAGAGACATCTTTTCAGGGCAGATGGGGTTCATTTGTCGGCAGAAGGAACGGTTTTATTTATAGAAAGTATTTTTTCAGAGTTGAGGGAGTTCGTTTTTTCTTTAGGTGGCGGGCCGCGCGGTCCATAGAACACACGGCTGTGGTGGGAGAGCATGGCAGTCAGATGGTTGTTAAACATACGGTACTTAAGTGTGGGCGATGTAGCCCTGGTTCCCTCGTCGTTATTAAACTCGTTGATGCTCTAGTAAGGAGTATCAGGTTTTGCCTTGAAAGGGTTTAACCAGTTTGAGTTCAGAGGGTATTGAGTTAATTTATAGTCGATAGTACCGGCCAATAGATAAGGTTTTAATCTGGGTTGGTGAAAAGGAGACGATCTTCCACCTTATTGGTTTATGTTGGTTTTAGCTGGCTGCCCTGCTCTTCGCCACCTATATAAAAAAGGTCCAAATTGTTGATAGAAACTTTTGATAGATTTTGATAGAAATAAAATAAAATAAAATAAAGAAAATAAAAATAAATAAAATAATTTCAAAAAATAATAATAATAAAAATAAAAGGACCTTTTAATTTCCAAACTTAAGTCGGTGTCTGTGTCTTTATTTTATGGTTTTAAGTGTTGTGCAAGGTTAACCCGAAAGGGGATTCACATAAGAGGGGAATCAACACTATGCATTTTAGTGTGAGAGAGGCCATTAAGCCGAAGGAGTTTAAAAGAATGTGTTGTGAGCTGACAATGTTACTTACCATTAGGGGTTAAGCCTGTAATGGAACCAGCCAATTGGGATGAGGTGGGAGTGGTCGTGGAAAGAATATATCCAGCAGTGGAGGAGGAGAGAGCTTCCTGTTTCCTGGATCCGGATACCCACCCACCCGCCCTGTTTTAAGTATATTCAGTTGCAATACTTCCTTGTCACAAGGAACGAGGTGTGTGAGTGGTGGGAGAGCATGGCAGTCAGATGGTTGTTAAACATACGGTACTTAAGTGTGGGCGATGTAGCCCTGGTTCCCTCGTCATTATTAGACTCGTTGATGCTCTAGTAAGGAGTATCAGGTTTTGCCTTGAAAGGGTTTAACCAGTTTGAGTCCAGAGGGTATTGAGTTAATTTATAGTCGATAGTACCAACCAATAGATAAGGTTTTAATCTGGGTTGGTGGAAAGGAGACGATCTTCCACCTTATTGGTTTATGTTGGTTTTAGCTGGCTGCCCTGCTCTTCGTCACCTATATAAAAAAGGTCCAAATTGTTGATAGAAACTTTTGATAGATTTTGATAGAAATAAAATAAAATAAAATAAAATAAAGAAAATAAAAATAAATAAAATAATTTAAAAAAATAATAATAATAAAAATAAAAGGACCTTTTTATTTTCAAACTTAAGTCGGTGTCCGTGTCTTTATTTTATGGTTTCGTGTTGTGCAAGGTTAACCCAAAAGGGGATTCACATAAGAGGGGAATCAACACTATGCATTTTAAATCACTTTCAGCCCTATTCTCTGAAAGATAAGTTATACAAAATCAGTTGTTAGTCACCTTGAGTCTGGAGATATAGGTGTGCAAAGACGGTATCAGTCTTGTTGTGTATTGTATGACTCCACCACCATAAGCAGAGCCAAAGCTCGACCACATAATAACTGTGACAGTGGGAGAAAATGCAATTTAATGAAATTCACATTGCTCCTTATGTGATTGAAAGGATAATCAATGTTCTGTTATAGTCAGCTATGAAGCTCATAGCCAAATGTTAAAAGAAATATAGCAGGCTGACACAGATCTACAGTGCATTTCAACACACTGATGTCCTATTTCATTATTATACGTTTTGTTCCTTTATCAATATATTTTGTGTAATTGTGAATTTAAATCTTGTTCACAATTATCAATATTAGGCTGTTCTGTGGTTTAGGAGAACATAATAATTTTACTACAAAATATATGTGTGTGAAACATATATGAATGGAAGTATATACATCAAATGCATTGTTTTACATTTAGCCATTATACCCTTTGATTTTAGACACCAGGGGCCTGATTCAAATCGGAATGCAAGAAACGTTATCATGTGAATACAGTAGTATTTAAGTTACATTACATAATTCCGCCATAACCATAAATAAGTAATAAAGTAGTTTTTTTTGTGGGTTTTGGAGTAATTGCACTCTTTTTATTACATGCATATTTAGAGCAAATTCAAAATGCACATACGTGTATTTCTATTATTGCCCTTATTATTCTTAAAACATTGCTGCCTCTTGACAATGTATTAATATTATCAGTTCCCACTATATTACCTATTTTCACCTGTACTATTCCATGCTAACAATTACTCTTTTATCACAGCAATTGCTATCAAACATGTCTCTTTATTACATCACAAGTTGTAATGAGTTGTATATGTCACATGTGTGCGGATGGGAATTCTGTGCAATTGCACGGATTTGCACAAGTTGGATTTCTGGGTATGCACAGTAAAAATATATCTCACGTAAAATACGCTATGCGAATGGATGAACGTTTCGGATTTGAATAAGACCCTAGATCTTTTATTTCGCCAACCATGATGTAATATGCCAGTAATAATACCCAGCAGCAGTAATATGTCTCCTACTTTTCATTTCTCCTGTTTCTTCAGATACCTCTCTACCGCCGCTCTGTGTCACACACCATGTAGCTTGAGGGTATGCATTAAAAGTTTCTAATTGGCCACCGTCTCATGTGATATCCTTCACTATTTAATCAGCCATGCATCCAAGTGTTAGTGACAGTGGCTCGCCCATGGTGCAGCAACAGCAACCAGTTTTTATAGCCATTCATTTGTCATTACCGAAATTAATAGAGTGGCATCATTCATGAATTGTAACCAGTCTTGGGAGCAAACACCACACCATTTCCTCTTCCAGCCAACCCTTTAAAGTGATGGGATTCACTGTTGCTGGAATGAGCTTTTCAGGATGAAATTCATGGTAATGTAATAAAATAAAAATGGCAATGACATGTTCTTTTTGGTGTTATATTATAAATAAGAGGTCTAGAGAAATGGAGGCCCTACCACTAATGAAGTCATAGACGAATCACGTTGTGTGACTTCCCACAACATATTCTTTAATATCATGCTAAGAAATTGGGAAGATTCCCTTAACAGAGGACAATGTTGGTTATAACATATATCATAACATCATTTGATTCTTATATGCATCTTTTTGTACTTGCACTATATCTTTGTGCCCTCTCCATTTTCTCTAGATGATAGTTAATGCTGGGATGAGCACAGGAGACGGGGATCAAATGGTTTGCAATCATATAGGGTCAATTGGACAGGTAATAGAGTAGAAAGACAAGAAGAGATTGCATACTTCATCTTTATTTGTGGTATCAAATGAAGAGAACATGCCATAGGCTGCAGAAAAGTGTAATTAGGAAGAAGCATACATACTCCGCTGCATGGCATAAGCAAGCTGCCAGAGTATGTATTTCCGTGACTTCATGAGAACAGTAGGTTAAAGCAAGGAAATGAATGACTATTCTTCCAGATCCAGAACAGGTGGCAGACTGTGCTGCTCTCTCTCATCTGTTTTTTGCAGCTTACACCTACTGCTGCTGGTGTTTGAAGCTCAGCTGCTGCTGTTTTGGAACCTGGACTGTTGGCCCCTCACTAAATAAATAGTCCTTATTGCTCCCAACTCAGCCCCACATTCAGTTAATAGCCCCTCAAACCACCCCAATCTTAAATTAATAGTACTGTCAACCCACCACAAGTTAATAGACACTGCCATAAAGTTTCCCCCACTACAACTATCACCTCACCATTAAATAAATAACCCTCACCATCACCCCACCAATAAATTAATATACCTCATCAGGGGCAAATGCAGGATTTGTAAAGAGGGAGTGCCATGCTACGCCACCAGTGGGCATGACCAGCATGCAGGAGGGCGTAGCTATAATTTTAAACAATGCTTGGCTGCTCTCCAACTCTTCCTATCCCCATCATATACATGGGAAATGCTGCATGCACTACTGTTAGGGGCAAGCAGCTCTCTCTTTTCCAGCAGAGTTGTGTGAAGCGGGACATACCTCCCAACTGTAACTGCAGTTAGAAAAAAGTCCTGTTGGCAGATTGTCCTGCCTTCTCTTACCTACTCTTGCTGCTATCAATACTTGTTGCTGGTGCTCGTGTCCTAAGCTCAGTTGCTGTTTGTCTGGATCCTGGAATGTTGGGTCACTGTTTGGAAAAAAGACAGATATAGAAATCCCAGCAATGAGTGAACATAGTAGCCCCCCTTCCCCCCAAAACTGCCTGACATTAAATCAAAATCAACCATGTATAATAATTAGGCCTCCCAGTAATCAACCCGGAAAGTAAATTAATGTTATTCACCTTTAATAAAAAGATCAATTTCCCCCCAAACAACCCCAACATTAAATTAATAGTATTTACATTTAATAAATAAACCTGTTTAATTTGGTGTGTGTTCCAATAGTTTTTCCCCAGGTTATATATACCATATTATCTCAACTCAGTCTCCTCAGGAATATTTCCCGCCTCTCTCTGCCCGCAGTATATATTTTTGTGGTGTCGGGAGCTACCCCCTCCTCGTTTTTCATCAGCCCCCACCTCTGTTTTGTCCAGCTAATTTGCCAGCCATGCCCCTGCCAAAGAGAAATGCCACCCTCCCCCTCCATTTACAGCGCTCCCCATCCCCCCTTCTCTCTCCCCTTGGCCATAATGAAACTCTGTCAACAGCGCAGCAAGCGCTGAATGCTCCAGCCCCCCCCCCCCCTCAAGAGGTACCACGGCAGTCGCTCATGCTGTCGTGGCTCCCTCCTCCAGAACCAGGGGTGATGATGTCTCCCCTGCTGGCCGGCAGTCCAGGGTGGGCGGTGAGCGCTGTGCCAGAGCAAGGGCTCCATCCAGAGGTCAGAGGAGGTCCAAGGTCCCTTCTGCAGCAAACCGAGCACCTAGGACAGCAAGTAAGGTTAGCCTTGCAATTAACCCCCCCTTTTCCAGCAAGAATTCAAGGCAGTGGTTGTGAGGAAAGGCCCACCCTTCACCAATTATTTTTTCCGCCAAGCCCTTTCCTGCCCAGCAATCCAAGGGGATCTGACTGGTGTGCCCGATTTTATAACGACCCCCCCAGCGAGGAGAGCCCTATACCGCACGCGGTAGGAGCCTTCTTATGACGAACCTTATGGGAGGCGGGTACAATGACAAACTTTACAGGCTGAACAGGGGCATGCTGTTACTTACATCCCTCCCCACAGCGGCCCTATTCCCCTGATGAGCTTGCAGACATATAGTCAAGTTGGATATACAGATTGTCTCCCTTTCCCTCCAAGAGCAGTGGATACGAGGGAGTACCGGGGGCTAGACAGGGTCACCAGCTCACAGCCCCAGGCTATTTGGCCCACAGAGTGGGGGGATTCAGCCAGTACCCAGGCAATGGATTCTTGCCCATATATTGAAGACCCACCGTGTTTTCCCCAAGATAGCAGGCCAGCTCAAATTTTTCCTGCACCAGAAGTTATTTTGGACTACCACCACACCAGCTCCGTTGACCCATCCCTATTTTAATCCCCCCTCACCAATTTTAGAGATGACTACAGGTCATTAAGTAGGCGCAGTCCCCATCGGAGTCCAGGCCAGAGACGGTCGCTTGTAAGCAAAGAAGTTTCTTGTGTTCGCGTTGACACATACCTGGTTCCATCCCGTTGTCTCAAGAGCAGTGGCCACGAGTGTACAGGCACGAGCAAGGACAGGCCGTAGGGGCGGATCAGATTTTTGTTCCCCGTACAAACATCCCTGAGTTAGTGGTTGTCCCTAAGGCTTGTCAGCTTCCCTCAGGGGATTCTATGAATGTGATGGCCAAGGATTTTAACATGTCTGTTGTTTCAGCACCGCAGATCCAATGTTGCACACATTACACCGCATGACATGCCCCCCATAGACACCACTAGTGATGAGTCATCGGATGCAGAGCCAGGTCCGTAGACTGTTAAAATTATTGCAGACACAATTAGTCGGTAAGCCTACTTTTAAAGATTTAGTATTGGGTCCCCAGGTGGGAGAGGAAGCAGGCGATATGGGGCAATGTGAACATCAGGCAATCACTTTTGGAGTGAGACCCAGTGTGAGGGACAAAATAAGAAGGGGTGTCTTTGTCGATATGTTCGCGATTACAGTGTCGGGCAAAAAGAACCTGGAGGAAGCTTGTGGTAGGAATGGTATGGGGGAGGAAGCATACAGATCCTTCCCCAATTGGCTTAAAGGGTACTGTATTTTCGCGGCTATCTACACGGAGTATAGACCGGCAGAAAATGTTGACGTGTGGCGGTACTTAGACATCTTTCCCGGTAATAGATTACCCTATGTCACTCACCGGACCGTGAGTGCCTCTTCCCGGACATTTAGGAACCGTGGCCGTCCACCATCCTGAGGGTCTGCGCATGCGCAGCCCTTTTCTATACTTCAGTGTATACCCCTTTAACTTAATTGGCAGATCAGGCAACCTCCCTATATTAAGCACCTGTGGTCACTACCACGTTGCCTGATCTTGGAGTCTCATTCCTCATGAGTCTCTGAAGGTGTTCCTGTATTACTTGTGTATTCAGTGCTGCTGATTCCTGTGGTTTCCAAACCACTTCTACTACTGTGGTTCCATACCACTTCTACCATCAACTGTATCATCATGACTGTTTGCTGAATCCTATCCGCTGCCTCCGTGCACTACAGTCTTCTACACCACTTCAATGTTATTTTATATCAATGTGACTGTTTACTCATTGCTATCCGCTGCCTCCGTGCACTCCAGCTTTTACCTCACTCACCTGCTTCTCATCAAGTCTGTTTGCTGATTTCTATCCGCTGCCTCCGTGCACTACAGTCTCCTGCTTGCAACTCGCCTGTGTTCAACATCGTGACTGCCAGCTGACTACTATCCGCTGCCTCTGTGCACTACAGTCTCCTGCTTGCAACTCGCCTGTGTTCAACATCGTGACTGCCAGCTGACTACTATCCGCTGCCTCTGTGCACTACAGTCTCCTGCTTGCAACTCGCCTGTGTTCAACATCGTGACTACCAGCTGATTACTATCCGCTGCCTCCGTGCACTACACTCTCATCTCATCTTTGCTGTGACTTCCTCGAGACTGCCGCTTTTCATTACCATCTGCTACACTTCGTGATCTACAGCTCCTGCCCTGCGCTGCACTCCTGTTTCCCATCGCTGTTGGTTCCTGTGGTTGCTACTGGTTACCTCCGTGTGCCGCTGAGTCCTGCCGCTGTGGTCAGCGCTATCGTCCATCTCCTGCTGATCCACTCTCCACGCCTTCACGTGTTCCACTGGCCTCTACCCTCCTGTCAGCATTGGATTTGTATCTCTTCTACTACCCTCTGCTGGATCATCTCCATTCTCCTGGGTTTCCTATGAGTCCAGTTCCACGTGTTGCTGACTCCTGTGGATTCGTGTCCCTGTCGGTCTACTCACCTGTGCGCTGCACCTGCTAGACCGCTGCTTCTCCTATCCAGGGACTTCCTATCCAGTCGGTCTCCAGCCGCTCAGGTACCGCTGCAATCCCATCTGACTGCTACTGCTGAACCACGGTATGCATACTTCTCATTGACTGTGCTGTGTATTGCATATCTTGCTGGACTGTGTTTGGTTCTCTCTGGAGTCTGCTATCCGCTGAGTCTATTGCCATCATTGACTGTGTTATCATCGTGCTGGACTACTTCAAGAGACTTTCTAGATTGCAGACCTGATCAGTCATTTACATATATATATTCCTATATTGTGCATATTACTGTGGATCGTGTATAAGGTGCCTGTGTATATCCTGTGTTGCAGTCTTCCCCCGTGCACCTCCTCACATATATATGCAGTGGTACAACTTGCTGATGTCAGACCACTGATCCCTGTTTCCGGTATCACCTGTTCCATTATCCTCTCACATAGCAGTGGTACAACTTGCTACCGCAGACCACTGACTACCTGGATACCTCCACTTGGATTCCATTCCTTCACTCAGACAGCGGTACAACTTGCTACCCGCAGACCGCTGACTCTCATCACCTCCTTGTTTCTGTTGGACATTCCTCCTCACTATAGCAGTGGTACAACTTGCTATCGCAGACCACTGACTACCTTCACGTGTCCTTGTCCATACAGTTCCTTGTGTATCATTACCTCATTATTACCAGTGTTGCTAGTCATAGACTTTCCTGAGCATCTCATCGGCCATCATTTCATGTTCCGTGATCACCCAGCTACCAGAGTACCCTATTACCATCTACATTGCTCTGGTAAGCCTACCATCTGGTGATTCCTGGGTAAAGACTCCTAGTGCCCGTGACAGTAAGATCAGGCCATGACAGACCCAGATGTGGAACCTACCGCCAAAGAGATGCTGCAATATCTGGTTACCCGTATGGAACAACAAGATGTTCGTCAACAACAGTTGCTGCAATGTTATCAGACTTTAGTCGCCCAAGTAACTTCTGTGCCAAAGGTAGCAGCCACTGTTGATCCTTCCGTGTCGTCATCTTCTTCCCCTGTGCCATCCCAGGTGTCTACTGCTTCCACGCTACACCTGCCTACTCCGTCAAAATATGATGGAGACCCCAAAACCTGTAGGGGTTTTCTTACTCAATGCTCAGTTCATTTTGAGCTCCAACCTCAAAATTTTTCTACCCATCGTTCCAGAGTGGCCTATCTTATTTCATTGTTTTCAGGACAAGCCCTGGCTTGGGCTTCCCCTCTGTGGGAAAGAAACGATCCATTGTTACAGGATAGTGCCGAATTTATTTCCACGTTCCGAAGTGTATTCGATGAACCAGGTCGTGTTATTTCCGCTGCATCCAGCATTCTCCGTCTTCGCCAAGGATCTCGCACTGTGGCTCAGTACGTCATTCAATTTAGGATCTTAGCCTCTGAACTTCAGTGGAACACTGAAGCATTAATTGCCGCCTTCTGGCAGGGGCTTTCCGATAAAATTAAAAACGCACTGACTTCACAAGAACTACCCTCCTCTTTAGAAGATTTGATCTCTCTTTGCCATCGTGTAGACCTGAGGTTTCGTGAAAGAGAACCTGAGAAATCAACTTCGGTTCAAACACCTCTTCTCTCAAATCCTCAATTTCACCCAGCTTCATCTCCGGTGATACCCATGGAGATAGGTCGCTCCAAATTAACTTTAGAGGAGAGGGACCGAAGAATAAAGAATAGACTTTGTATCTATTGTGCCGATTCTACGCATATGCTCAATTCTTGTCCCAGGAGATGCCGGGCTCTAACCAATACTGGGGAGATAAGGTTAGGGTTCCTGCAGTCCTCTCCATCGTCTATGAAATCTAAAGTCTGCGCTTTTGATGTGACTATTTCCTTTGCTACCAAAACCTTTGAGTCACAGGCATTGATTGATTCCGGAGCAGCAGGAAATTTTATTTCCAAATCATTAGTAAATCAATGGTCTCTACCAGTGATTACCTTAAAAACACCCATTACTGTGACGGCTATAGATGGATCACGTCTCATCAACGGTCTCATCACCCAGAGTACGTCTCCAGTAACCCTTCAGATTGGTGCCCTGCATCATGAAGAAATATCGTTTTTGATCCTTCCTGTTACGACAAGTCCGATTGTCTTAGGCCTTCCATGGCTTCAGTGTCACTCTCCCCAGATTGACTGGCGCACTCCTCGAGTTACATCTTGGGGAACTGAATGTCATCATCGTTGTCTCTCCCAAGTGGTTTCATTCAAAAGACAGCATTCGTCTATTCCACCAGGTCCTCCTCCACAAGATCCTTCATCTACGGATCTGTGTGATAAAGTTCAGTCTGAACGCCTTCCTCCTCATCGGGCGTTCATGACGTCATCGGACGTTGAAGATGGATCTCAGGAGTCATCTTCAAAAAGTCAAGTGCTGGTGGTTCACGGTCACCATCCGTCTTTTCCGGAATTTCCTGCCCTCCCGCCCACCCAAGTTCCTGCGGTGGAGACTGTTTGTCAGACCTTTAAAAATAGCTGGTCTCAGGTTAGAACCTGTTTAAAGAAGACATCTGTCAAATATAAATCTTTCGCTGATAAGAAGAGGCGGGCTATTCCACCACTAAAAATTGGAGATCGTGTCTGGTTATCCACAAAAAATATTCGTTTGAAGGTTCCATCCATGAAATTCGCCCCTCGTTTTATTGGTCCATATAGGATCATTCAAGTTATCAATCCAGTATGTGTGAAACTCCTTCTTCCTAAGAGTCTTCGGATTTCTAATGCCTTCCATGTATCTTTGCTCAAACCTCTTATTATCAACCGTTTTTCAACTCCTCCCTCAGCTCCGCAGCCAGTTCAAGTTCATCAGGAGGAGGATTTTGAGATTACCGAGGTACTAGATGCAAAAATTTCGCGAGGAGTCCTCCACTTCCTCGTTCATTGGAAGGGCTTTGGTCCTGAGGAGCGCTCTTGGATCAAAGCTGAAGATCTTAATGCTCCTGCTCTTTTGAAGAAGTTTTACTCCAAAAATCCGGACAAGCCCGGTTCCAGGCGTTCTGTGCCCACCTTTAAAAGGGGGGGTACTGTCACTCACCGGACCGTGAGTGCCTCTTCCCGGACATTTAGGAACCGTGGCCGTCCACCATCCTGAGGGTCTGCGCATGCGCAGCCCTTTTCTATACTTCAGTGTATACCCCTTTAACTTAATTGGCAGATCAGGCAACCTCCCTATATTAAGCACCTGTGGTCACTACCACGTTGCCTGATCTTGGAGTCTCATTCCTCATGAGTCTCTGAAGGTGTTCCTGTATTACTTGTGTATTCAGTGCTGCTGATTCCTGTGGTTTCCAAACCACTTCTACTACTGTGGTTCCATACCACTTCTACCATCAACTGTATCATCATGACTGTTTGCTGATTCCTATCCGCTGCCTCCGTGCACTACAGTCTTCTACACCACTTCAATGTTATTTTATATCAATGTGACTGTTTACTCATTGCTATCCGCTGCCTCCGTGCACTCCAGCTTTTACCTCACTCACCTGCTTCTCATCAAGTCTGTTTGCTGATTTCTATCCGCTGCCTCCGTGCACTACAGTCTCCTGCTTGCAACTCGCCTGTGTTCAACATCGTGACTGCCAGCTGACTACTATCCGCTGCCTCTGTGCACTACAGTCTCCTGCTTGCAACTCGCCTGTGTTCAACATCGTGACTGCCAGCTGACTACTATCCGCTGCCTCTGTGCACTACAGTCTCCTGCTTGCAACTCGCCTGTGTTCAACATCGTGACTACCAGCTGATTACTATCCGCTGCCTCCGTGCACTACACTCTCATCTCATCTTTGCTGTGACTTCCTCGAGACTGCCGCTTTTCATTACCATCTGCTACACTTCGTGATCTACAGCTCCTGCCCTGCGCTGCACTCCTGTTTCCCATCGCTGTTGGTTCCTGTGGTTGCTACTGGTTACCTCCGTGTGCCGCTGAGTCCTGCCGCTGTGGTCAGCGCTATCGTCCATCTCCTGCTGATCCACTCTCCACGCCTTCACGTGTTCCACTGGCCTCTACCCTCCTGTCAGCATTGGATTTGTATCTCTTCTACTACCCTCTGCTGGATCATCTCCATTCTCCTGGGTTTCCTATGAGTCCAGTTCCACGTGTTGCTGACTCCTGTGGATTCGTGTCCCTGTCGGTCTACTCACCTGTGCGCTGCACCTGCTAGACCGCTGCTTCTCCTATCCAGGGACTTCCTATCCAGTCGGTCTCCAGCCGCTCAGGTACCGCTGCAATCCCATCTGACTGCTACTGCTGAACCACGGTATGCATACTTCTCATTGACTGTGCTGTGTATTGCATATCTTGCTGGACTGTGTTTGGTTCTCTCTGGAGTCTGCTATCCGCTGAGTCTATTGCCATCATTGACTGTGTTATCATCGTGCTGGACTACTTCAAGAGACTTTCTAGATTGCAGACCTGATCAGTCATTTACATATATATATTCCTATATTGTGCATATTACTGTGGATCGTGTATAAGGTGCCTGTGTATATCCTGTGTTGCAGTCTTCCCCCGTGCACCTCCTCACATATATATGCAGTGGTACAACTTGCTGATGTCAGACCACTGATCCCTGTTTCCGGTATCACCTGTTCCATTATCCTCTCACATAGCAGTGGTACAACTTGCTACCGCAGACCACTGACTACCTGGATACCTCCACTTGGATTCCATTCCTTCACTCAGACAGCGGTACAACTTGCTACCCGCAGACCGCTGACTCTCATCACCTCCTTGTTTCTGTTGGACATTCCTCCTCACTATAGCAGTGGTACAACTTGCTATCGCAGACCACTGACTACCTTCACGTGTCCTTGTCCATACAGTTCCTTGTGTATCATTACCTCATTATTACCAGTGTTGCTAGTCATAGACTTTCCTGAGCATCTCATCGGCCATCATTTCATGTTCCGTGATCACCCAGCTACCAGAGTACCCTATTACCATCTACATTGCTCTGGTAAGCCTACCATCTGGTGATTCCTGGGTAAAGACTCCTAGTGCCCGTGACACCCTATTACCATCCTCTACACTGCTAACGCAAGACAACAACCTTCTGACCAACATTGCAACACATATAGCCCACTCAGTACTTTTACCTTTGCAGTCTGGCTGGTCCATTGTGCAATATGATGTAGCACATGCCCTTGTGTTTCTAACTCCCATTGTCCTATAGATTGTAAGCTTTCGAGCAGGGTTCTCTTACCTCTCTGTCTGTATGTACTACCCAGTATTGTCTTATTAATGTTTGTTCCCAATTGTAAAGCGCTACGGAATTTGCTGGCACTATATAAATAAATAATGATGATGAAGATGATCAACGATATGTTCATCAAGGACGAGAGTCACATATGGAGAGCATATGATGACATATTTAGACGTAAAATGAGCTGCCGTGCTAGTATTCCTCTCGGTCTTAAGGATATTGACACCTGTATGGAGCTGATGCACCCCAGTAGTCACCCTAACATAGCGATTGAACAAAAGCGTTTTCAGGCAGGAGGGAGGACTACAGCACCTCCCGCGCAAAAGAATAGATGTTACGCTTTCAATTCAGGGTCTTGCTCGCGAGGAGCAGGGTGCAAATATAGACACGTTTGTTCCGCGTGCCGAGGTTCCCACCCAGTCAGAGAATATTCCAGGGCCTCCAATGCAGGGGGCAGAGGAAGAGGTAGCCAAGCAACAGCTGCGCAGCAAAGCTCCCTCCCCAATTAACCAAGTGGCGCTGAATAGATGGCTTAGCTTTACCCCAGATTTAGAATTGGCCTCCTTCTTGAGAAATGGCTTCCAGAATGGCTTTCATATCCCAGTTCAGGGTACTTTGAGCCCCCCGATTCCTTGAAATTTAAAATCCGCAGACATCTTTCCCGAGGCCTTAAACAACAAAATTGCCAAAGAGATTAAATTGGGTCGCATGATAGGCCCTTTCGTGCAACCCCCTCTGCACAATTTAGTGGTATTTTCTATTGGGGTAGTCCCAAAGAAAACTCCCGGCAAGTTTCGTTTGATACAGCACTTATCTTACCCGGCCGGCGGGTCAGTGAACGATGGCATAGACCCCTCGCATAGCTCGGTGACCTACCAATCATTTGAATTGACTTTCTTGCTCGTACAAGAGTACGGGCGGGGCGCGTTATTGGCTAAATTAGACATCGAAGCAGCATTTCGATTGCTTCCACTTCATCCTACCTCCTTTAAGTTCATGGGCTTTCGTTGCAAAGGTGGGTTCTACATAGATCGGTGTCTCCCCATGGGTTGTGCCGTCTCCTGTGCATTCTTTGAGAGGTTCAGTTCGTTTCTCCATTGTTGCATTCAGGCAAGGACAGGACACAAAGGAATTGCGCATTACCTGGACGACTTTCTGAAAATAGGTAAGCCAGGATCCCCGCAGTGTAGGAGCATATTGTCGTCAGCGCAGGATTTGTTTACGGTGTTAGGTGTTCCTACAGCCCATGATAAAACCGAGGGCCCCACGCATTAGTTGTCATTTTTAGTGATCGAAATTGACACTCATGCAGGTTATTGTTGTCTTCCAGACGACAAAATTGCAAAGATGATTGAATCAATTGGCATTTTTCAGTCTAGTCGGTCGACGCAGCTTCGCAAATTACAGTCCCTGTTGGACCTGTTTAACTTTGCTTGTCGGATCATCCCTATGGGGCGGGTTTTCTGTAGGAAACTCCAAAGGGCCATGGCAGGGAAAGTAAACCCTCACGCCATCATTCGTTTATCGCGGGAAATAAGGGAAGACTTGCTTATCTGGTTGGAATTCCTTCGGAATTTCAACGGTAAGAGAATATGGCCAACCCCTCCTATGGCGAAAAAACGATTAGATTTATACACGGATGCGCCAGGAGAACAAGGTTTCAGTGCTTACCTCAACGAGGAGTGGTGCGTGGCCCACTGGCCTGACACATGGCGGCAATTAGGTTTAGTACACAACTTATTAGTTTTGGAACGGTTTCCTATTATTGTGGTCCTGGAGCTTTGGGCATCGCGCCTGGCCGGCTGCCATATAATTTTTTGGTGCGACATTCTGGGTGTTGTTCAATCGATCAACAAACAGAGCTCATGGTCCCAACATGCCATATCCTTGTTGCGGCATCTGATCCTTTGTTGTCTCGAGCATGATATTACATTCAGAGCAAGGCACGTGCCAGGCATTGAGAATGGCATAGCGGACGCTTTGTCTAATTTTCCGTGACGTAGGTTTATGGCATTAGCTCCAAGAGCCAACCCTCAAGGGACTCCATGTCCTTCTTGTGTCTGGCAGATCATCAAGCTGGCATAAAAGGACAGGCAGAATGATTATTGGCGGTACCCACGAGACGAGCCTACTGGAAGGCGTGGCGAGATTGGTCGAATTTTCTGGAATCTAGGAAGACTTCAGGGTCAGAGCAAGGAGAGTCGATGTCATTGTTTATGTGGGAGCGATACAGAGCAGGGTCATCAAAGACAGCTATGTCCGCTACCCTGGCAGGTATATCGTTTATGTCACGGCTTCATGGTACCCACGACGTTACAAAAAGTTTTATAATTGCCAAAGCTTTGAAGGGGTGGTCTAAGGAGAGGCCCATACCACCAGACACCAGGAGGCCGGTAGATATGAGGATGCTGAATAGTTTAATGCGGGCCGTGATTTCCATTACCCATGATAATTATGAGTTACTTCTGTTTAGAAATGCATCCTCGTTAGCATTTTTTGGAGCATTTAGAGTGTCAGAATTAGTAGCGCAATCCAGAACACGATGGTCCGTGGGTTTGCTAGCTCTACACACAATAGTCCAAAGAAATCAGCTTTTATGTAAAATTAGCAGGTCCAAAACAGATCAGGCGGGTAAAGGTTGATGGATTCAATTGCAGGCTCAAAAGAACACGGAGATTTGCCCCATTATGTTAGCAACTCAATACGCTAAGATTAGACCCAAGAACGTTGCATTGTTTTTAGTTCATCAGGAAGGTTCCCCTTTAACTATGTATCAGTTCCAGACCGTATTCAAGAAGTCACTGATATGCCTAGGTTTTGACACCACACTTTATGGTACACATTCTTTCCGCATAGGTGCGGCAACCTCCGCTGCATTGGCAGGCTCTTCAGTATTGGAGATTAAAACCCTAGGCCGATGGAAGTCTGCTACATATAAAAAATATATTAGGCCGAATGTTTAACTGTTACGTTTTGTCTCCTTTGTTTTACACTCTTTTGTCGTCTCTATTCCCTTTCTCTTACTCGGTTGCCCATGGCTCCTCTGCTTGTCGCTTCTACGTGAGGGTGTGAAGGGATTTTCCAGTTTTTTCCTCACAAGGCCTGATTAGTGGTATGCCTTCGGGGTTTTCGGGTTTTTACTTTTACATGAATGACCTCCTTTTCTTCTTCTACTTTTCTACGTTGCTTTTCTGAATATTGACAGGTGGCGCAGTTACCCAAATGTTGTTTTCAAATACGTCACCTCAACCAGATAGAATCCTGATCGAAAGTAATTTATTTTGCAGGTGTCCAGAGAAAGATAAAATCCATTTGGATAGTTGGACATTCATACGTGTTCTGGGTGGCCAAATACGAAAAGTGTCTAGATCACTCTGAATCCCCTGCTGCCCGTGGAAATTTATTGGTTAGGGAAAAGAGTGCTTTGTTGGCGAAATCTTCTTCCCTGGCTGACGGAACTAATCAGGCAGTGGGGTCCGCCGGATGTACTAGTCATTCACGTAGGGGGAAACGATCCGGGGCAGGGGAAATCTCTAGATTTGATTATTAACATCCGTCAAGACCTGAATGTCATTCGAAAGAAATGGTCGACCATGGTAGTAGTTTGGTCCACATTGATTCCCCGTTTGAGTTGGAGAACTAACATTCCCCTGAAGATTATGGGTAACCTAGTTAAAAAGGTGAATCAGATAGTGAGAAAGATTGTGGTCTCGCTGGATTACTTCGGTATTGAGCACGGGTGTATATCTGTAGATCAGGCCCATTTGTATAGGAAGGATGGGGTACATTTAGTTCCAGGAGCCGTATAGATTTTCATAAAGACCATTTATAGTTCAGTACAGTTGCCAGCCATGTTCACACTTGGTTCAGCTATCAGTCGTTAGCCGTGTCGCAGTGCACTTTCTCCACCACCAGTTCAGATAAATAAACTGTGTTCTAATTTTGCCATGTATTACAGTCTCTGTGTCGTTATTTTAGTTATGTTAAGTAAGTAATGTAAGATTATACAAGGTATGGGGAAGGTTTGAAATGAGTTATCCAAGTTATGATGGTTTATGCTGGCAGTGGGAGAGAAGGGGGCGGGGACAACAGCAGGGGAGAGATAGCCGTGAACAGTGTGAGAAACAGTCTGCTCACAATCTACAAAGTGGCTGTTCCTGGGGGCAGGGTCCAGCCACCTAAAGCACAGTGCCCCAGGCTGGAGGAAGGGGGAGGGGGGTTCCAGGCACAAGGAAATCCTCCCTGGGTGTGCCTATGCTCATGCCCTACTCATCAACACTAAACACATTTCCTTAATAGTCCCCACACACTTACCTTCTTATCTTCAGCTGCATGCTGTAGGAGTCAGACTCTTCTTTTTGCCTCCTTTGCTGCCTGCGAAAGTTGGATGGCATGCAAATGCCAGGAGATATGCTGGCTGCCTGTGGCCTTGGAAGTGTGAGAGGGAGGAGGCAGCTGGTAGAGTGGAAGTAAAAAAGAGCAACAGTTATTGGCTTAATGCATTTCTCCACCTCACCCAGCAGTTTCTTCACAGGGATAATGAGACTCTATGTCTTATTCATTATTTAAGTTATGCACAGTAACTTAAATTTCATTGATTAAGTGAGCATAAGTAAGGTTATCCACAAAGAATCTTTTCATACACATTCAAAAATGAATTTAATGTTCTGTTTACTTATACACTTTTTTATGTACATTGTATTTACATTTTTTCTGAGAACCTCAGTCACACCATTTGCATTTTACATTTTTTTGCAAAATGCTCATCAATGCTTTGTTATCATTTACTTTTCTCCCACCAAAAGCGTCCTATTGTTCTAGTCTTATTTTCTCTTGCCACATTGCTCCATCATCCCTCTGCTTTTTTTTTTGCCTAATATATACTGCATTATTTATATTTATTTTCTCCAGTGGTTGATGCACTTAATTATTTTTTGGCTTAATCCACTGCATACATTTCCCTCCAGAAAATATTTTTCCTGGCAGACACCCTTTCTTTGCTTTATATTTACAAATCTATAAATAACTTTGCATATATTTTTCCTTATGGTCTGGCTTTCCATATTCTTCAGTCATACATTTGCTAATGAAGCAGGGTGGGAAATACAACTGACACAGTCCAATCAAAATGCAATCTCACAAAGTGAAACTTATCAGTGTGCAGCACTGATTGTTAAACATGTTGATGTATGCCATGAGCCACAAGGGAATGAATAGTGGTCCAGAATGATAAACTGAATACAGAAACTCTACAGACTTGTAGACCTAAGAGAACATCATCTGCAGTCCAACCTTTAAACTGGAAAAGACACACAAAAAAATTACAGAAGCAGGGCTGTTATAGGAAAAAGTTGTTACAAGCCTCACAACTTAATTGAGGAAGCAGAAAGCACCCAATAGATCCTAAGTTACATGTTACTTACGATCCCACCCCCCAAATAAGGCTTTCTTAACCCAGCAAAAAGAATTGTTGTGGAATGTTAACTGCTTGCTGAAACTTAAGGAAGCTCAGGGTCATGTTTAAATCCAAACCAGTAGTGCTGAGTAACAACAATAAACTGTTCTAAAAGCATCATTCATTTAAAGAACTCACAACTAAATATGCACAACATACAACTTAATGCACTTTTTAGATTTATATCAAACATTAAACATTGTGTTCATTTTTTAAAAAGCAACCTCTTTTTAATTTTAACCACCATTGTAATAAATCACATTATAAAGTGGCTGATGTGTCAACAGTTCATTGCTGATATTTGTTAAAAACAGCTAACAATACGCTAGTAATAATATAAAAGCATAACAGCGTACTTGAAAATTAAACGGTTAATGTATGCAGGCTTAAACCAAGCATACGCTTACATAAGGGACACATAGGAAATCCTCACAAACATGGGAAGGATATATAAACTCCATAGAGATATGGAGGATTTGAGATATTCGTGAAGATTTGAACTCAGGTTTCCACTGTTGAAAGGGGGATTGTCTAACCACTACGCCAAATGTGGAAGTGGAAACAATATGTGCATGAAATAGACTCGAAGAAAAAGCTGAGCATCAACTTCTCTCATAACATTTTTTCCCTTTTTATTTTTTATTAATGTCAATAATTATACTTTGAAATATTATAGCCAGACATCCTTGGTACATGCACTGTTTAAATTTATTGATATGGAAATTCAGTCATGTATACTAATAATAATAATAATTATAATAATAAAAATAATTGGACTTCAAATTGATTGTCTTTTTTTTTGGGGGGGCACTTAGGTTCTTTTACCTTTCATCTGTGGCTATATCCTATGTCTTTGCAATTAAGTAATTTTTAACAGCTGCTTCTCTGTGTTGTAGCTGCACACAATTTTCAACATGCCATTTAGTCATATTCAATAAAATGTAACAGGAATCAAACTCATTAACGTACTGATGATAAGTGGATTGTCTAACCACTACGCCAACATGCAAATGGAAACAATATGTGCATGAAACAGAAGGAAAAGCTGAGCATAAATGTCTCTCATTACAAACAGTTGTATCAATTCTACAATGAAATATTGGAGCCTTCAATCCTTGGTACATGCACAATTTAAATTTTGGGATAGGATAAATTCCCAAAACAACACATGCATTACTGCCAACATGAAGGTTTAAGGATAAACCCTAAGAAATACACACACACACACACACACACACACACACACACACACACACACATTCTCTTGTTGTTCTCCATCACAAAAAATGTGGAATAGGAAATTTATAAGTGTAAATAAACGTGGATGCTGATGTAACTGCTAACAATTCGCAATCATAAATATGTACAACACTAGCTCTTGCAAACAGCGACACATATACTAGCGTACTCTTCTAGAAGTGACACATAGGAGTACATCCACAGAAACGGGATATACAAAGTCAGCAAAGGCTGGATTCTGGTTTTGAACTCATGTCCCTGCTGTTACCAGCTCATGTCTCTAACTGGTAAGGCATACTTCAGATTGAAACAAATATATAACTCAACACATGCATACTGCCACATGAAGGTTGAAGGAGAAACAATAAAGAATTACACACACATTTCTCTTGTTCTCCAGCACGAAAATTGGGTCCTAGGAATTTTTTAAATGACGATAAACATGGATACGGATGTAAATGCTAATAGTACGCAATGTGAAACATGTCCATGTACTTTGCGTACTGTTCTTTCAGTACACATATGGTGCCATGCAAAGTCTGTACAGGTACGTTCTTCATTTAGGATGCGAACCTAGTACTTTTGTTGCCAGATGAAATGGCTAAGCACCCCACTAACATCCAGACTAAAGAGTACATATGTTATATGGACTATACTGAAACAATAGGTCATTCAACATATCTGCAATTATGAAACCTGAATCTTTATACAGAAGGAACACCTAAGTATATTAGCAAAAGATGTAATCAAACGAACCACATACACTTACATCATTTTTTGTAATCTAACGCAAAAATATGCATGGAGGTTTTTTAAGCCAAAAGAAACACACGCGCTTTCTAAACACACCTGTGTCTGCTGTCATCTAAGCAGCGTCAGCGTATGCACCTGCCGATACTTCTTTAATTATGCTTCCCTTTAAAACAGCATTTGCTGCACTTGTTTTTTTGTTGGGAGTTCAGTGGTTTTGGTGAGTAAGACAGACGAAGAAATGCTGCTTAGAGGTATTTGGAGCAGTATCTTTCACAAATCAAAGTATGTTTTATGAGCTAAAATAGCATTGTGATGCGTTTTATTGTTTGATACACCAATGCTATTTTAACAATAAGTTTGTCTACTTTGTGAATTAAGGGGTTTACATTTGCTTTTTAAATTGCATTTTGGATGGTAGGAGTAAAGTATTGAAAATTATTCAGTATTGATGATCTTCTTGAACTATGTCTTGTCACTTTGACTAGGGACTGCATCTTTACAGAATTATTTATAGTTTGTTTTAATTTGTGGCCTCTTGTCTCTCTTTCTTACCTGCTTCCCCTCCCTAATAGATTATCTGTTACAAAGTTTTGGGAAATATTTTGGGTTTGCACAAGGTGCCTTTTGTGTTTTGGTGTGTGGTAAGTATCCAGTGCCACCCAATCTTATGTCTGTTGTGTTTCTCTTTCTGTCTCTTTATGGTGAGGTGGTCTCTGATGTGGTGTCTTTGCTCACTCACTATGGCTTGAGTATTACGTTTTTTTTAATTTTTTTTACAATAATTCCTTACCGTACTTGCAAAAACAAAGATTGAAGAGGAATCACAGTTTTGTTGTAAGTATATAAGTTTCATGTTTGGAGTCTACAGTGAAAATGCAAAGCTGTAAAGGCCTCTGCTAATGTATTTGTTTGTAAACTCAGCCTTTTGTCACACATGCAGGCGATCCTGGAGTTGGATGAGAATCTGGTTCTTAAGGAGGCTGATCCTCCACAACGTCCAAACCAGCATCTGGTACATCGCCGTCCTAGGAAGCGTGTCTTCAGGCCACGTGTCAGCCTTTTTGGGATGTCAGATGCAGAGGTTGTCCATCCTATCGGCTTACTCCTCATGTCATCTTGGACACCCTGCGTATTGTGCAGTGACCTTGAGCCAATGCACCACATCCCGACAGCAGTACTGCCTTTGACCAAACTGCTGGCGGCACTGCACTTCTGTGCATCTGGTTCCTTCCAGACTACAGTGGGGGTCGCGGCAGATATGTCCCAGACCACCTTCAGTTGTGTGCTAAAGGCTGTGCTCCAGGCATTCCTGTCGCGCCTCTCCCAGTTTATACAACTGCCACTTGATGAGGAGTCCCTTGTGTGGATTGAGCAGCAGTTTGCCACCATAGCTGGCTTTCCACACATCATAGGGGCAGTAGATGGGATGCATGTGACCTTGGTCCCGTCGAGTGGGGATGATTCTCTGTATTTGAACAGGAAGCATTTCCAATCGATAAACGTCCAGGCTATTTGTGTCCCGTCTCTCCAGATCAGTTCCCTGGTTGCCAAATGGGGTGGGAGTATCCATGACTCCTTCGTGTTTAGGCAATTGGGGATGTGGCACAGATTGCAAGAGAGGCAAGGGGGTGCAAGGCCACATGGAGACGCGTGGCTTCTTGGTAATTAGAAAAATGTATTTACTCAATTTTTTGCTCACCTTTTTTCAACAATCATCAACTTCAAAGTTACTGCACTCTGAATGTGATATTTGTCCTTGGATGTAATGTTTCCACATTGTGTCATATAGTGCATGTGCCCTCTCTTTATAGTTGTTACAAAACTGTGGATTTTTTAAAATGTCCACGTTTCTAAATGCTCCTGGTAATGTTGCCAGATTTCATAAACAGACATAACATCTAAGGTTACATGATGTTTTGAAAGTGGCTATTTTGCTACACATGTTAGTAAACTCTACAAGGCCATATGCCTAAGTCAAGTTGCTTTGAAATGTGTCTTTTCAAATTGTTACATTATATTTGTTTTGCTTAAATTGTTAAAGAGGTGGCTAGTTTAAACGTATTCACTACATGTAAGATAGATATTGGCCATACCATCCCTCTGAAATAACGTAGAAAACACATTGAAAAAAGCCTTCAGCCTCCTATGGTTTGTGTTTTCTTATATGTGATTAGCTTAAAATGTTTTGTTTATTTAAGGTAATATTCCTCACTTAGCTGTCAATTTGCCTTTGCTATAATGTATTAGACAGATTTGTGAATGCTAGCATTTTGAGGGTGGTCATTTGTTTGTGTTACAGTGTATTAATGTTTGTTTCTTATGTCTTTCCTCTCATCCTACATAGGAGACAACGCTTATCCCTTATGCCCTTGGCTCCTGATTCCGATGTTGAGCCCACACAGAATTTGAGGTTGCATATAACTCTGCTCATACAGCCACCAGATCGGTCATTGAAAGGCCATTTCGCCTATCAAAGGCCCGCTTCAGATGCCTTGACCAGTCTGGTGGTGCACTTAAGTATGGGCCGAGTAAAGTATGTGACATCATAGCTCTGTTTTTGGTGTTTCACAATATTGCCATCCGGAGTGGGGCTCCAGGGGTGGTGGACGAGGTTGCTGGGATGGACGAGGTGGGGGAGCCTGAATCCACACCGCGGGAATCAGATGAGGAGGCCAACTTCAGGCAGTATGTCATTGATACATATTTTTGAGGTAAATCAAATGTATTAGTACTGTTTCCTTTAAAGGTCAAATGTCAAATACACCAATGCTATCTGATTTAATATTGAGCAAACTAAAAATATATGCAAACTTACATTCAAAACAAACAAATGGCTTGCCAAACATACATGGTGGTGTTGTCTTAATAAAATTGTATCCATTTGACATGCTTGTAAAATCTATGCCAACCTGTAAGTGTACTTGAAAATGCTTTAGGAATTCTCCTTAAATTATTTAAAATCTTTCAAATATTATTGCCTAACATTGTTAGTAAAAATCTAGGATAACAGTATTCATCAAGGAATCTAAAGTATATAATATAATTTGTAGGCATTAGACTGAAGAAAATGCAATATTTGTACAACAAGTAATGTGTTACCTTTGTAACCACAGGCTGTTTCACCCACATGCCACATGCCACACCATGTAGGTGCTGGCAGGGCTAAGGGCCCACAGCACTTGCCTTTCGAGTTGCAGGAGGTGGCCATGGTGTCAGAGCCAGTTGAAGAATGTAGGTATGTATAGTGTTCTGATAAATAACATTTAATATTATTGTAAAGTGTGGGTGCTGCATACAATATTGCTGTAAAAAACTTTGGAATTGTGATGGAGATTTGTGTGTCTGCCTAGGCAACGCTATCCATTCCACATTCTTAATAGCTGATTTTTTTTGGGTACTTTCTAGACAAAACCACCACAAACCACACTCCTAAACCAAGATATAGCTGAAACCCACAAGCCACTATTCCAGAGAGTACTGTGTTGAGCCTTTCAAGACCCTTTGCAAGCTAGGTTACAGTGGCCACCTTCATGTGCACAAAGGCATAAACTAAGTACATGCAGTAAAGTTAGATGTGAGCTAATATTGTTGTAGTAATTTTTTCTTTTCTATTCAACCGCCAAAGATAACATGCATTTTAGAGTTCTGAATTTCATGTCTTATCACACGTTAAAGTATTTATCCAACGCTACAACCCTGTCTATGTGTTTCTTCACTTGCTCTGATTGTTTGCTCATCATCCAAGGAACTTACTGTCAAAGGCAACTGTCTTGCTTGCTATGTATTGTGCTGCACCGGCCACTTTTCGTGTTTTGGGTTTTGGGTTTTGGGTTCTGATTAGCTTCAAGTTTTGGGTTCTTATTGGTTTTGCCAAAACACCCCACTCAAAGTTTTGGTTCTGATTTAGGGTTTTGGGTTCTGATTTTTTTTTTAAAAAGCATAAAAAGTGCTAAAATTCATATTTATTTTTTTTCACTCCTACACTATTATTAACCTCAATAACATTAATTTCCACTTATTTCCAGTCTATTCTGAACACCTCATACCTCACAATACTGTTTTTAGGCCAAAAGGTTTTGTTTTTTTGCTAATTTTACTGAACTTTGGCTTTTTGGATATTACATGCCCTCTACTAGGAGATTGGGCATCGGCCTTGGCAGACGAAGTTGATGGCATTTCATCGTCTATGTCATGACTAGTGGCAGCAGCTTCAGCATTAGGAGGAAGTGGTTCTTGATCTTTCCCTACTTTATCCTCCAAATTTTTGTACTCCATTATATCCAGCACAAGAGAGCGTACCCCTAAACCACACACACCCGGCAAAGGCTTTAAAAATTATATGCGGCACAGGACAGTACCACTGGACTGGAGTTATACAGCAGTACAAATTCCTTTATACTGCAGGAACAGTGAACGTAGTTAAATATTGCAGTACTAATTTTTCTGGACTGCAGGAACAGTGAACGTAGTTAAATATTGCAGTACTAATTTTTCTGGACTGCAGGAACAGTGAACGTAGTTAAATATTGCAGTACTAATTTTTTTTTACTGCAGGAACGGTGAACATAGTTATATATTGCAGTAGTATTTTTTTTATACTGCAGGAACAGTGAATGTAGTCAGATATTGCAGTAGAAATTCCTTTTTACTGCAGGAACAGGGAACGTAGTTAAATATTGCAGTACTAATTTTTCTTGACTGCAGGAACAGTGAACGTAGTTAAATATTGCAGTACTAATTTTTCTTGACTGCAGGAACAGTGAACGTAGTTTAATATTGCAGCACTAATTTTTCTTTACTGCAGGAACAGTGAACGTAGTTTAATATTGCAGTACTAATTTTTCTGGACTGCAGGAACAGTGAACGTAGTTAGATATTGCAGTAGAAATTCCTTTTTACTGCAGGAACAGTGAACGTAGTTAAATATTGCAGTACTCTTTTTTTAAAAAAAAAATTATAATTTTTTTATACCAATGCACTTAGCAGGACAGAGCACAGGACACATTACCACTGGACTCACCAGGACAGAACACTGGACAAAGCACCACTGGACTCAGCAGGACAGAGTACAGGACACAGCACCACTGGACTGAGCAGGACAGAGCACAGGACACAGCACCACTGGACTGAGCAGGACACAGCACAGCACAGCACGAGAAAGAGCAGGACAGAGGAACACCTAACACACCCTCCCTCTTCCCTGATCAATGCCCGAGTGAAGATGGCGGCGGCAAGCGGGGAATTTATAGAATCCGAGTATCGCGAGATCCGACGGCGGGATTTGGACTCATAGCCTCGTTTTCAGTTTTTCTCAGCGCCGGAAATACCCGAACAGTGCTCGGATCGCCCTCGGATCGCCCTCGGATCCGCACTGTTGTGTCAAATTTGTGCTCCATACAGGTCAGGGTTGTAGAAATTTCACCAACATGTATGTCTAAGGACTGAGTGTTGGATTCAAAATGGTGACTTATGTGTGACAGTGTCTACTGCCTCAAGAGCCATGCATCCTCACTCCGAGGGGCCTCCATATCACGGGCAGCCACCCCCACTTCTGTAATGTGTACAGACACCTCCTCCGCCTCACGTTCTGCATATAGAGAAAAAGGAACTAAAATAAAAAATTAGCTTCTAATATAAGCAACTTAAAAAACATTTCCAGTGTGGACATTTCATTCCCTATTATGTGGTGCACAAACAGAGTATGAATGGAAATACTGCATTAAGGCACATACTGATAGAGGTGCCACATGTTCCTAAACCCAACATAAACATTAACAGACAGAAAAATTAAATATTCCTAATGTACCTAGGGGAGATAGCGGCCGTGTTAGGGGTGGGTCACAGTCTGCATCAATTCAGCCCACCCCAACAAGAGACAACTCGGAAATGGCGACACTTGCATGCTCCTCTATGGGTGTTAAGCGCAGGTCTTCAATTGGACCCCACTGGTTTGCTGAGCGTGCCTCCTTCTGTCTGTTATTTTCTTCTTTAATCTTTACTTATAGTCAGCCCAGCTGCAGAAATTTAACCAAAATATTAGCCTTAAAATAGTTTGATAGGCAAAATCATGGCACATAATAGAATCAAATTACTATTTACACACAGAAATCACACTACAACTACACTGTTAAAAGTGTGGCAGGGTGGATAATGAACCAAAAGTGACCTGGAAATTTGAATATGTACACTTTGAGCCAACCATGGGCATTTGCTAGTTAAAAAAAGCGCTTGATAGACAAATGACTTACACAGGCAAAATATGTGTCAAGTTCAGTCATCAGACTTGTACTGTGTTTCGAGGCATCAAAATGAAATTGTGGGTTATACTATGCAATTTCAGAGTACCGTTTCTGGACATCATGGGGCATAGGAAGACACGGAGCTATGGCGTTCACTTGATTGGTGACCTCTTCCCATAGGCGGGATTTCTCAAAAGCAGCAAGTCGTCTGCTATCTGTATGGAATTTTTCGATCACTAGCTCCACAAGCACCTGTAATTCCTGCTCCCCGTGCGATGTGAGCTCGCCCATACGTGCTCAGAGAACCAATCAGAGCGCAGAGTATTGCAGAGTAGCTGTTGGAGAGAAAAGATGAAGTCTGCATTTTTCTCTTGAAGAGAGTTGCGGGTGCTGAAGGTACATCAGCAATGAGCTGAAGTTGTGGGCCTATATAAGGGTCCGCAGATATCTCCGGGTGAGGTTTAATAGGCGGGGGCCAAGCATGAGGAAGGGACGGAGGCGGTGGTGGAGGCCGTGGAGAAGCAGGAGGGGACAGATGCGATGGTGGAGGCCGAGGTTGAGGAGGTGACGGAGGCGGTGGTGGAGGCAGAGGATAAGGAGGTGACAGAGGCGGTAGTGGAGGCAGAGGAGGATAAGGTGACGGAGGTGGTGGTGGAGGCAGAGGAGGAGGAGGTGACAGAGGCGATGGTGGAGGTAGAGGAGGTGGCAAAAGACAGGTAAGAAGCGGAGGCCTTGGTAGATAAGTAAGTATTGACATTAAAGCTTTTACATATTTTTCTCACATTTAGACGTCCATTGTACTGGTAATAAATACTTGTTTTTTATCCATGGACAATATGGACAATGGAAGTCAACATACTTATAAGTGCCACACATTTCCATCATGATGGTCCTACTAAGTCTGCTTTGAAAATATACCCCTGGCCACAGCAGAAAATGTGTAGATATATAAATCTGCAACCCAAAAGACTAAGGCCTCTTGCTCCAAATGTATATTGCATCCCATTAGACATTGATGTAATGTGAAAGTTATGTAACAGTATATGTGTCTGCTAACTCCTGTCTGTTGTTAAAATTAGGTAGACATATATTAATTTTATTTTTTTTATTTTACAGCTCTAGACAGCTCTAGAATCCAGGTCAATCAGGCCTCGTGAACCTCCTTCTTTGGCCGAAATAACAGCCAGAATCAAACGGCACAGGCGTAAATTTGCCAAATAAGAGAGAAAAATCTGGGCGGATTTAAAACTCCTGGATGAACTTTATGGATAATTTTTTGTTTTACAATTGCATATATTTTTTTCATCAAAATGTTAAAATTAATATAATATAATCAAAGAGATTCATTGGTGTGTTTGTCTTTATTAAGATATTACAATTGCACAACATGTGGGTATTAAGACAATAAAGAATGTAGATTTAAATAAAAAAATAACAACATTTAAGGTTGTTAAAGGACCTTTGGTAGCGCTTTACATGCGCACAATATCCTCTTATTCTGTTTTTGGATACACTCGCTATAAAACTCGCACTTTTATGCACTTTTCCTTACACAGTGTTGCCTTACTCAGTCTTTTGACCACACTAAATAACACAAGTTTTACTGAACTATTTATCCAATAATCACTGTATCTGAACAGTACTTCACAGTATATATTCGTTATAAATAATCAATACTCACAACATATGTATGCATTTAAATCAAAGTATTTTACTGTTAACACAGAAAAGCTTGTATTCACAATTCACACATATATCATAACGTTGTTCAACATAACATAGTATATAAACATTAACCCTAGGTTCACCACCGTTATTCCTTACACTATCCTTGCTTCACATATGTATCCTTAATAAGAATCAGTATTTATAATATTGATTTAACTATCACAGATATCAGACAATAGAACTACACAGTTATATGTATATAAATAATTAAATCCACATTACAAATACACATATAGCTCTATGGATATATATATTAATGATACTTATCAAGTCCTTGTATCATTGGTCCGATTCTTTATCTGCAATGTAGGGAACTTTCCTGTAGTATTGAATCCTTTCTTGTATGTTAGTGTAGGTTTTCTGTAGTATAATGTATATATAGTTTCTGTAATGTAATGTATCTTTTCTGTAGTGTAATAGTATAGTGTAATAAATATTTTTTCTGTAATGTAGTGTGTCCCTATTAGTGAGTGTTCCTAGTGTATTTTCTGTAGTGTAATGTGTTGTTCCAGGGCAGCAGCAACAAGAGAGAAAGGGGAGTCCCGGGTATGGACTTTTATAGTCCAGACCTGATAACTCCCAGCAGCAGCGTGTGTGGTGATTCACCACAAACATGTGCAGCTTCTTTTGTCCAGGGGTGATGATGTCATCACCGTCATCACCCCTGTCTGTTCTCCCCACTGTGTATGTGTCCAACAGTAAAAAAAACAGTGACCCTCCCAGTGTCTCAACACCCTCCTTTGTCTATGGTCAGTTTCAGATAACAGCTTTGAAACCTGAGTTGTGTGTGGGGTTTTACAAACACATGCAAAATAGCTGTGTTGCCATGTGGCTGGGAGGATGGGAGATACTTTTGAATAATTCATGAAATGGCTTGAGAATCATATCATAGGAGAAGGTGCTTCAACAGTCCCCCTGTTGTCGGAAAACCGACACTACAAGTTAGAAGTTACCTGTCCCTAGATTTAGTGGTGAACTAAAAAAAAAATAAAGGGAGAGAGAGAGACCCTGATCATTTTCAACTCTCTCTTCCTCTCCCTACAAACTATGGAGGAGATAAAAAAAAACCTCCTAGAGGGGAAACCATAGTGGAAAAAAAACCACCCTTTCCCCGAGGGTGTGAAGAGCAGGAGAGAAGAAAGGAGAAGAGGAAAAGAGAAAAAGGCACAAAGGAATAATAAAAAAACAAAGACATTCATGTAAACCAGATCCCATGCCCTCAAAGTCCATGATGCACTCAAAGTCCATGATGCCCTCAAAGTCCATGATGCCCTCAAAGTCCATGATGCCCTCAAAGTCCATGATGCCCGCAAAGTCCATAACCCCCCTTTCCTTAATAGTTTATCATTTGTTGTCCTTTAGTCTTCATGTGCTACTAATACCAATATAATGAGAACTATTATGGGATGAATGAGAAAATGATACTTTGGCATCATGTTCCAGCTTGATTGTAGCTTGATTCCCAGAAAGTTTCTGCAGTATGTCTTCTTCCTTCCCAAAGTCGAGCAGCCAATTCTTGAGTTCTGAACCAAAACCAAGCAAAATTTTCTGAAGCCTCACAGTAGTATCTGGAGGGGTACCTAGGTGCTTCTCTGGGGTTGCTGGTATTCTTCCCATCTCCTCCGCTACATCCACACCTACGGTGGGAGAAAGAGTAAAATATGCTCCTCGGAGGAGTGTCCCTCTTGGAGTGCTGTTAGTTGCATTTACAGTACATGATGTAATCAGGGTAGGGCTCTAGGATTTTCCTTTCCTTACATTTTGGTTCTCAATGATCAGTTAAAACTTTTTATTTTTTTTATTTTATTTGGAAGGGGTATTGTGACGAAATGAGTGTGATAACCCTGTGAGCATTCAGTGTCTCATTTCTCACATAATGTGGATTATAGTACTTTTTATAGCCCGTGCTTTTGTTCCCAAGCTCACCAGACTACAACTGCACTGTCCAATAACATGTGGCTAAGGGGACATTGTAGTTCAATGTAAATATGTATATTGTGTATTATATATTGATGACTTGCAGTAAGGTTGCTATTCATTGTCTTTAAAGTGAAGCCAGGGGGATTGTGGGTAGGGATCAGGTTGCAATGTGCTGGAGTAGGAAAACTAATTAGTGTCCATTGTTTTCACCAGGCTAGTCCAGACAGGCCATCTAACAGGGGAGGTTCTCTGGAAGGACAGCTCATCTTCACTCCCCTGTCCATCCCCCCTAGTCCAGCACTGACCAATGGTTAAGTAGAATAGACCCAGGGGTTTGCCCAGGGAGGGGAAAGACTGTGGAAATTAGACCTGTAAGATAAGGAACAACTCCAGGGGGGAAGGGTGTTCATTCTGGGATTTCATTCATAAAGACTGCAAGATTTAGTTTTGAATTGTCGTTTTCTAACGAGAGTCTATATATGCAGCTGAAAGGGATCCATGGGTCGTGAAGTCTGGACAGCAGGTGACTATTACTTCTTAAGTTATTGGGGTAAGGGACGGATGATGTGGTAAATCTGCCTTGCATTTATTTACTGTGTGTACATAATATTCTAGTGTTGTTAGTATGACAATAAATATACTGTTGTATTTTTATAACTGCATTTTGCCTGAGTGACCATACGAATCCTAGAAGGTACTGGGAAGACTTCACTGGCATAGGAAGGCACCCGTGGGTGGCCAGCAAGTGTGAAGTGGGTAGCATTGGGCCAGATACATCCGGTATGTTTACAGGTATGATTTCTCAATCTACCCATCTCAATGAGCACAGAAGCATTCTATTGAGTTAAGGAGGCTTGCGTGGTTTTCACTTGATCAACGTGAACCCAGAGAACTTTACGTCTTCTTTGAGAGTCTTTCTTTGAAGTCGTTGGCCTTTGTACTTTTAACATTGTATCACCCAGGATTTCAAGGACCTCATATGGTCCCTCACAGTTTGCATCCCAGGGACCTGCCTTTCGGAATGTCTTGATCATTACCAGACTATCTACTGGAGGCATGGGAGTCTCCCCCTGTAGATAGGGTTTGTTCAGCCGGATGGCTGCATATGGCAACAGTTCTTTCAGGTTATTTTGCACCTGTTGTAAGAATCATCTCTGGCAATCGCCTCTTTGATGGGGTTTGACAACTGTGGTTCATATGGGAAGCAAAGTGGCATTTTGCAACCTGTCATGAGCTCAAATGGGGTGATCCCTGTTGTCATTGCCTCAGTTGCCCGAATACCCATCAGTATTGTGGGCAGAGCTGTCACCCAAGAGGAGCCCTTCTCTAACAGTGTCTTGGTCAAATGAGATTTGATTGTTCGATTCATTCGTTCTACTATTCCTGCTGATTGGGGATGATACGGTACATGAAATCGCTGTTTTACGTCCAGTAGTTCACAAAGCGCTTTCAAGACCTTGCCAGTAAAGTGTGTAGCCCGATCAGATTCAATGATCCTGGGAACTCCCCAACGTGACAGAATCTGTTCCCATAAGACCCTTGCTGTGGTAGTAGCAGAGTCATTTACAGTTGGAATGGCCTCAACCCATTTTGAAAATGCATCCACCACTACCAAGGCATACCGACAATTGCGACTGCCAGCTAGTAGTGGTCCTATAAAATCTATCTGTAGGGCAGCCCAGGGTCCTTCTTCAGGGTGCACACGCTGTAGAACCGGTTTGAGAGCTGGAGCTCTGGGGTTCACTTGTGCACACACAAGACACTATTGTGTGACAATTTCCACTGTCTTTGACATCCCTGACCAGTATAATTTGTCCTTTAAGAGGGACATGAGCTTATCTCGGCCAGGGTGTCCGAGGAGCTGATGGTTGAGTCTTGTCAGCTCTACCTGAAGATGTGCAGGAACAACTGGCAGGGGTTCTGAACCCTCATTGTTCGTATGACACAGGATGCCCTCTTTGATTGACCAGGGATCTTGTGGCATGGTAATGTGGGGTAAAAGAAGAGGATCCTTTGCTTGTTCCTCTTGAAATGACACTGGGCTTTCATCCAGATTCTTGTTTCATATCGTCACTTTATAGGATGATACTTCCTTGTAATCTGGGTCTCGGAAAAACCCAGATAAAGAAGCCAGTTTAGCTGCTTCATCTGCAGAGTTATTACCCAGGACAAGGGGATCATTCCCTTTCTGGTGAGCAGGAACTTTAATGATCGCACCCTCTTCAGGATTCATCATTCCCCCTTCCCATAACTCCTTGAGCACTGAAACGTGTGCCAGGGGTTTATTCTGGCTGTCCACAAATCCACGCCTGTGCCAGGTATCCAAGTGTAATGTCAGGGACCGAACTACATATGAGCTGTCGCTATATATAGTATGTGGTCCTGAAGGTTGGAGTAGTAAGGCTTCCTTTACTGCCTCCAATTCTGCCCTTTGTGCTGACAGGTGACCAGGTAATTTAACAAGACTCCGAAGCCCTGTAGTCTTATCCAAGACTGCATAACCTGTCACATATTTCCCATCCGTGTGAGACCGAGACCCATCAACAAAGATGACTCGGTCATCCGGATGTGTTGTTTGTCATTGTCATTGTCATTGTTTCATCATATGACATTTGTCCACAGTCGTGTTCCATCCCTGCTGTGTTTAGCAGTTGGGACAATACATATTTGGCCTTGTGACTTACTTGGAGATTGTGTCCACTCAAATCCATTATCCATCTCCCAAACCTCTGTTGAGAGACACCAGGCAGCATATCCCGGAGTAGAAGGGTTAATGGAGAGTGTGGGGTCTGTATAGTAAGGGGTCTTAAGCCCACAATATGTTCTGTCACTTTGACAGCATAATGTATTGCAGCCAGTTGTTTCGCACATTCATCAAAACCTCTTTCCACAGGAGAAAGAAGTCTTGAGAAATAGCCTAGTGGTCTAGTCTCAGATCATACTTCTTGTAGTAAGACTGTTGATATGGACTCTGGGCCGGCGTGAACCTGAATTGCCAGCTCACCCTCTGGGTGTGGAGTGGCCAAACTGGGGCAGAAGAGAGATCTCTTTTCAGAGTAGAAAATGCCTCTTCCTGTGCTTCTGCCCATCCTCTCAATGAAGGTTCCTCACCTCTCAGCAATTCATTCAGAGGTTTTACTTTTGTAGCAAAATCCTCTATAAACTCCGTCATGAAGTTTGTAACCCCAAGAAATTTTCGCAAGTCTTGAAGGGTATTTGGTCTAGGTAATTTGACCATTGCCTCAACTCGGGCGGCCATTATACCTTTTGTCCCATGAGCGATCTTGACTCCCAGAAATATGACCTCTGACCTAGCCAGGTTTGCTTTGTGATGACTCAGTTTGAGCCCTGCACGTACAAGGAGGGATAACAATTCCTTTAGGAGAGTCAAATGTTCCTCCATAGTCTCTGTATGGAGTAGTAGATCATCCACATATTGCAGCAGGCATTCTGGGTGTGAAAATACACTCAGTACTTCTGCTAATGCCTGATGGAAGTATGTGGGACTACTGTGAAATCCTTGGGGATATACGCAAAACATGTATTGCGTATCTTGCACGGTGAATGCAAATTTGTAACGGCAGCTTTCTGTCAATGGTATCGAAAAGAAACCATTGGCTACATCAATGGTAGAGAATACCTTACTTTTGCCGTTTTTTCTTGCCAATATGTCTGGCGTCTCTGCTACTACCTGTACTGACATGGGGGTATAGTTATTCAAAACCCTGAGATCATTTGTGAGTCTCCAGTTGTTGGTCTCCTTCTTCTTGACAGGCCATAAGGGATTATTGCACTTGGAATTTCCCTTTATGACGAACCCTCTTGCTTCTAAGTCAGTCACAGCTATCACTGGTTCCATAGCTTCAGGGGGGAAACGATATTGGCGTTGAGGTGGTGGATCTGGTCCTTGTATGTCCACCTGAACATCAATCATCTTTCCACAATCATTTTTTCCTTGAGCCCACAGCTCTGGGAATTTGTATACAATAGGTTCAAGGTCTGTGTTATGCGAGACCTCTGGCCATTTGTGTACAACTATGTTAGCTGTTCCAGCAATTTCATGTATGGGTGGTCCTAAGTGATGTTTCTTTATCACACAGACCTTTGAGTTGCGTGTGCCGTTCCATACCAAACAGTTTGCTAGATCCAAGATCCAGCCATTCTGTGTCATTACATCAGTTTCGATAATGTTATCAGAACCTGAATAATACCACATAGGAATTTTTAAGGTGAAATCATTGTTGATTTCCACAGTGACTTCCTCAATTCTTTGGGCTTTTACCCCCCCCCCCTTGTTGGTGATCAAATCCAGTCACCACACACTGAGGGCTATCTGGTAGTAAGTCATGTTCTACATTAGTGATTGAAATTTCTGCCCCAGTATCAAGCAGAATTTTAAGCAATTCATTTTTTATTTTGGCCATTATGTGGGGTCACCCTGAGGAATCCAATATGATATTGCATATTGGTGCCAGATCCTTAGGGGTCCCTAACCTTCAATCTAGTTGCACCAGATTCCCAGTAGGGACATCTGCTGTGCGAACTGCTACTTGTGCTTTCTGAACATCACAATTGTTTACCTGTTCTAAAGAGTTCTGTGTCTGTGGAGTCACTGAGTTATGTGACTGTACATGAGACTGTCCTGTTTGGCCAGTATGTGTACTTACAAGCGACACACAATTTTGCATCTGATTCAGGTGCTGCAGTTTTGACTAGGTATGTGTTTGCTGATCTAACTCTCTAACATGAGGCTTGTTTTTAAAGCCATTATTATTGCCCAGGTGTTCAGAGTCCCTTGTATACTCTTTGCGAACACCTTGTGGACAGTTACGTCTTACATGGCCAAAGTTTAGGCATGCATGACATTGCACATTCACCCATTTATCCAGTGGAGGAGCTGTAGGTGTAAAATGTGTCTGTCTGCGCACATTGCCATATGTTGTGTATCGGGGTTATCTTGTGATCTGCCGTTTACCACAACATATTCCCTCATCTTCAGTGACTTCCTATTTTTCATTAAATCTTGTCTATACTCTTCTATAACCATTGCTGCATCTGCAAGCGTTGGTTCTTTAGCCGCACTTAAGCGAATTGCTATGTCAATGTAAGGAAACTTTTCTACAAACATGCGTATCATGCCTTGTGGAACGTCTGCACCTTGATCTTTGGTGACTTTTCTATACATTGCTTCAAACCTACCACATAGAGACAATGGCTCATCATGAATGGTTGGTTTAAAGTTAGATAGGATCTCTGTGGTAACTTCCCAATGGCCAGTTGCCAATTTCATGAGGACAGAAAGTCTCTCTTCCTCATCGTGAAATTGACCATTTTTGGGAGTAGTTTTTCCATTTGCTGCATACCTCTGATTGAGGTGAGTGGGTAACCACAATTTAAACAAGTCCATGCTACGTTCTGGGGCGACACTAAATTTGTCACAATGTTCCTCAAAAATATCGCAGGAGGTAAAAGGGTCTATAATGGGATCATATTTTGGAATTTCCTTACGGATTTTCAACAGAAATTGAGTCTTCTCCATACTATAATTTCGATGGGGAACATGCAATCCTGTGCCATTACCGTGACTTGTTTGTGGTGTAGGAGCGGTATGTACAGTTTCCCAACCGCTGCCTAGGCCAAAAACTTGATCATCTAAAAATTGTGCACGACCATTAGATCCATTCCCCATGGGTGCTGGGGAATAAGTCAATGTGCGTGCTACAGGGTCAGCCACTGAGGCTATTGGATTTCGCTGATCTATCGCAGAAGTAAGTATGGGCATATGTATATTATGTCCTATACTCCCTGTTTCACTGCTTCTCTTATCTGTTATACATACCTGCTTTCTAGCCATGGATTTATTATGTGTTGTGGAGAAGGGTGATAACTCATTGATAATTTTTTGCTTATTGGTTATCATCTGTGCTCTATTGATTAAATCACTTTGTAATTCAGCAATTAGAACTTCATTAGATGCTACCTTATCCCTGAATACATTGATCTCTGTATACAGTTCTGCCAATTCCTTATCAACATCTGTGTAATACTTTTCTTTCTCTAATATTTAGGAATTTAGCATACAAATCTGCCATCCCTTATCTATATTGGTCATATCTTTGTCTTCCAATAGTGCTTCAAGTATGGAAACACTTTTAACCTTTTCAATACAGCACTGGCAATGAGAATTTGCATCAGTGCCCTTTTTGTTTTTAAGTACCATCTCAGCGTGTTCAGATGTCCAAATCCTATCTTCATAAGCATGTACCAATTTAGCTAACATTTGGAGACGTTTAGTTTTTTTGTTGAACACGGTTCTCTTATTAATACACAGCGTATCATGTGTATAAGCCTGTTCTAAAAGTGTTGCCCATAATGTTTCAGCAGATGTGTAGTTATTAGGAATCACTGGGTTAAACATACTATTTGCTGACAACTTCTCAATGGTAATAAAACTCATACTCGCCAGTCCAGATACAGAAGTCATTTTTGTTCTGTGTTGAGTGTTACTTCTCACTGTAGTAATACCGGTCCCCTTAAGCCTCCAAGACTTAAAAATGCTGCTTCCAGAAAGATCCTCTTCAGTTCAGGAACGTCTTTCTCCTCACAGCAGGACCCTTCCAAATGACTGTTGCAACCTTAAAAAGTGAATCCACGTTTCTCACAAACACTCACAGTGCGACGAACCGTTCCTTCTTAAAGAAAGAAATAAAACAACTAGTATCCAAGAAACTTTAAATTTTAAACTACATTCGCTGTAATTAATTGTATTTCTTCTAGGCCTCAAGTAAAACAATGTTATCTGTCCAAACCTCTTTCCAGAAAAAGCGTATGCTAATAACACATAAGTATCACCTCCTTTGTGTACCTATGCCATGGCCGGACTGGCCATCGGGCACTACTGGCAAATGCCAGAAGGGCCGATGGCTAGTTGGACCGATCCAGCGAGGCAGGATGTCCGACCAAGCAGCGCAGCTCACTGCACGCTACTCGGCGGAGAGTTTCAATGTGATATCCGGCCAGTAATCACATGGGACGGCACCTGTCACGTGGCGCGCGTCCCATGTGATTACTGCCCAAACATCAAATTGAAACTGTCCTAGTGCAACGCGGTTACAAGGTAAGTGTGTGTCTCAGTGGGGGCTGGCTGGCTGGCGCTGTGATGAAAATATCATAATTTCTCCCCCTTCATTTCTCTAACATGTGCCCTCCTCATTATCATAGCACTTCAATACTTTTTTGCCAAAAATATTGTAGTAATATTTTATGTATTGAGTTTCATACTGTATATTAGTATATGTGTGGGGCCATTATATATATATATATATATATATATATATATATATATATATATATACAGTGTGTGTGTGGGGCCATGTGTATATATAGTGTGTGTGTGTGTGTGTGGGGCCATGTGTATATATATATATATATATGAGTGCGTGTGGGGCCATGTGTATATATAGTATACGTGTGGGGCCATGTATATATAGTATATGTGTGGGGCCATGTATATATTATATATATATATATATATATATATATATATATATATATATATAGTGTGTGTGTGTGGGGCCATGTGTATATATAGTGTGTGTGTGTGTGGGGCCATGTGTATATATAGTGTGTGTGTGTGGGGCCATGTGTATATATAGTGTGTGTGTGTGGGGGGCCATGTGTATATATAGTGTGTGTGTGTGGGGCATGTGTATATATAGTGTGTTTGATTGGGGCCATGTGTATATATAGTGTGTGTGTGGGGCCATGTATATATATAGTGTGTGTGTGTGGGGCCATGTGTATATATAGTGTGTGTGTGTGTGGGGCCATGTGTATATATAGTGTGTGTGTGTGTGGGGCCATGTGTATATATATAGTGTGTGTGTGTGTGTGTGTGTGGCCATGTATATATAGTGTGTGTGTGTGGGGCCATGTATATAGTGTGTGTGGTGGTGTGTGCGCACAGTATTTTAATATAATATGTGAGGGAATGGAGGTGGGAGGTAGGCTATTTAATGGTGGAGTGTAGATGGGGCTAATTATTTAAGGTGAGGTAAAGGAACCTTTAATTTCATGCTGAGGTGGTTTAGGGCTATCAATTGAATATGGGGCTGATTTTGAGGAGGAGGGCTATTTATTAAATGTGAATATGAATTATTTATTGCTGGGGATGGTTGTGGAAAATGGCTATATTTATTAAACTTTAATGCTATTTAATTTATTGCTGGGACTGTCTGCAGGGAGGGTAATATGTTTTGAGTAAATGAGTATATTGTTAATTTAATGTTGGGGCTGGTTGGAGGGAAATAGGTCTACTTATTAAATGTTAATATTATTATTGTTGGGACTGGAGGGAGGCCTAATTATAAAACGTGAGTGCTATTGTTTTAACACCTGGGCTGGTTGGAGTTTTCTAAATCTCATGTACCCCATTTTTTTCAGAATTTGGCATCCAATATTCCAGGAACAAGACAAGAAAGAAATGAGCTAAAGAAACCAACTGCTACAAGTGGTGAAAGTGACCAAGACAGGTAGGAGAGAGCAGGACAGTCTGCCAACTGTCCTGAATCTGGTGGGGCAGTCCTGAATTTGGGTGACTAACTCACTTAGTCAGGATTTGGTTTGACTGCAAGGACAGTTGGGAGGTATGTCCCGCTTCACAACGTACTGCTTGTGAAGGCAGAGCTGTGTGCTTCTAATAGTAGTGCACACAGTATTGTCTATGCATTTGTCTACAATGATAACCATGTTACATAATAGGGGCTCTGCTGTCTTAAATACCCTGGGTCCCCTGAGCCTTAATCCAGCTCTGGTTAGGGGAAGGGAACTGATAGCTGCTCTCAGTTCCCGGAGAGGACACAGCCTGCAGAGAAAGCCGAGGATCTCTAAGTATCACAAGATCTGGTAATCTCGTGAGACAAAGAGCTTCCTTGCTCACTCTACAGGAAGTTCCCACCCTTATGGATGTCAGCACCACCAGGAGCATCCACAGTGGGATGGGGATGGCGTGATGTGGCTGGGAGGGCATGATAAATGTAATGTTTTAATATAATGTATGTATCAATGCCCCATGTTGGCCACACCCACAACACAATGTGGCCACACCCTTTTTGCCACCCCTGCTGCGTGGCAGCACGCAGTTTCTTTCATGCTGGTACTGAGTTGGGCCTGTGTACTTGAAATGCCAGGGCTGATTTTGAGTCCCAATCTGGCCCTGACCTATGCTATTTGTCCCCGCCCCTCTACCGAATTAGATTAACAATATAACAATTTTCATTACTATATCCTAGTATATTACCATTAAAACAGTCGGGCTTGGCTCGCCAATGTTAAAGGACCTGTGGTAGCATCTTACATGCGCACGCTATCCTCTTATTCTGTTCTTAGATACTGTGGCAAGAGCCCGCTACTGCAGAAGCACACGCGTACAACTTCTTCCTTTTTATGGTTCTTTATTGTGAGGATGGTAATAATGTTTTGACACCGTATACTTGCACAGCAATTATGGAGACCCTCAACGCTTACTATACATAGTCCAGCTCTCTGTCCAGATCAGCCAGCTAGTCCAGCGTTGATCTCTCTGAACAATGAAACGAGCAGGGTTTTATACCTGAAACTCCTCCCACAGGGCTAGCTTGATGGACAGGTGACACACCCACCTTCTCTTTAAAAGGAAACGCCCATCCCTGGCTCTGTTTAGACTATCAGACCCACCCTGTCTGTTTGCTGAGAGGAAGCAACTTTTAAAACATGTAAGTAAACCAATTTTAAACTACACATATGTTTTTACCTGGTTTAATCTCCACCGAGGTACATAACTGTGCCAATGTTTTACTCTACTTCCCTGCTTTCTCTGCATATTGCCAGCTAAATGCCTCTTTTTGTTACAATACATTCACTATAAAACTCGCACTTTTATGCACTTTTCCTTGCACAGTGTTGCCTTACTCAGTCTTTTGACCACACTAAATAACACAAGTTTTACAGAACTATTTATCCAATAATCACTGTATCTCAGCAGTACTTCACAGATATCAGACATTAGCTACTCAATTATATGTATATAAATAGTTAAATCCACATTACAAATACACATATAGCTCTATGGAGATATATATATATATATATATATATATATATATTTATTTATATATTTATTGATGATACTTATCGAGTCCTTGTATCCTTGGTCCGATTCTTATCTGCAGTGTAGGGAACCTTCTTGTAGCATAGAATCCTTTCTTGTAGCTTACTGTAATGATGTCATCACCCCTGGCTATTCTCCCCATCGTGTATGTGCCGACTCGGCACACACAGTGGGGATTCTAATATGCAACTGAGCATGCGCGACTCGTGCATGTGCAGTTGTACTCGGTACGTGCATGTGCACGTCCACGTATCCCATACGTGCGCGTGCCTGTTGCGAGCGCACACGTACCACCCGTCGCCTGCTCCCCTTTACAAAGGTAGATAGTTTTGTTACTACTTACATCATCATTTCCACAAATATATAGCACTACTAATTCTGCCTCACAGAACAGAGAAGGCAATCTGTCCCAAAACACCTTACAATGTAAAAGCCATAACACAGACAGACTCAGGTCAATTTGTTAGCAGCAAATGAAGATACTAGTGTCTTTTTGGATTTTGCAAGGAAATCCACACAAAATGGGGAGAACACTAATTCCATACAGATAAGACAATGGTCAGGAAACAAACTCATGACACCAACACTGGGAGGCAGAGGTGCTAGATACTAAGCCACCATGCTGAACCGGTGTTGGCTGTAGTATTTTTCTATACAAGATGGTTAAATAACATACAGCAGTAGATGAGAAAAAAAGGTTTGCAATTGATAGTTGCATTTCACAAAATTATCAACTTCCCAAAAACAGGGGGTATTGGAGTGGGGCCAAATGTTAAATCTGCGATCAGATTTAAAATTAAGAAAAAACATAACGTACATCAACTTAGAATGTCAGAGTAAACCCATACAAACATGGAATAGAACATGAAAACTCCACACAGATAAGGCCATAATTGGGAATTGAACTCATTACCTCAGTGTTGTAAGGCAGAAGTACTAGCGACTAAACCACCATGCTTCTCAATTATGGTCTGCATTCTTTTTTTTGTAAAAGTGAGTACATAACATAACATATAAGCCATAGATGCAGAAAAAACAAGGTTTCAAGACAATGCTGCATTTAACTCCAAGGAGCCTGTTCCCTCCATATCAACACACCCCCCTCTTATCCCATTCATAGTAATAATTGTCAGAATGCACATAATAATGTATATGTGACCTGTGGGGCATCATCCTTTTGGAAAGTTAAAACATTGTCGGAAAGGAAAAATACAACTTGCCCTAAGAAAGATGCATTTGAGGGGGAGATACATGTAAAATATGAGGACAGATTTGTAATTGTGATAGAGCATGTAGTAGATCACGTTTGAACGACAAAGTAAAAAATAAGCCAACAAACATTTGTGTGTTACATGATAACAAACCATTACTTTTCTTAGTAGCTAAATACTATCCTAATACTATCCTTTGCAAAAACAAACTATGGGCTGGTTTGGCCAAAGTTCCTGCTGTGTTTCTTTCATTAATGAATAAATGCCACAAGCTGCACACAGATGCTACGGCCATGCTTGGTATTCAAACTCATGACGCCAGTTTTGTGAGATAGACGTGCTAACCACTAAGGCACCTGTGCAGATCATAATTGCCATATATTTTTGGAAAATAGCTAAGAGTACTATTATCTAGCACTAACATCTGTAGCACGCATGCTGTATTGTTGAGCTTCTCACTCTTTTTTCAAAATAAACGTTGCCTTAGTGGTTAGCCAATCCACCTTCCAACCATGGAGTCATGAGTTTGATTGACTGACTCACGCCCTTTCTCTGTGTGGAGGTTGTATGTATCGATTATGGAAGAGTACGCTATGCATTTTGTAATGGTCGGGAAAGAATTGTAAAGCAATATTATTTTTTTAAATTAATATGCATATTTATTCATGCTAGCGAATTGCATGTATTTGCATCTACATTGCCTCAGTTCAACTCAACCACAAACAAACCCATTACACGATCTTTCTTTCATGTAATTTCATGTAGCAGAATAAGAAGGTTTCTGTGGATTTAGCTCATTAAAAACACTTCAAAGTCATTTG
Source organism: Mixophyes fleayi (assembly GCF_038048845.1). NCBI lineage: Eukaryota > Metazoa > Chordata > Amphibia > Anura > Limnodynastidae > Mixophyes > Mixophyes fleayi. The sequence goes on along the minus strand of NC_134403.1, from coordinate 245,954,515 downwards.
CTCCAGGTTCACAAAACATGTATTGTGAAAACAAAAAATGAGGTTACAGCTGTCCTGCAGAAATACACACCGGATTGTGTTTTAACATTTGTAAACAAACTCGTTGCAACTCTTACATTTGGCGTGACGTAGCAAATTTCTTATCTTAAAGAAGCGGAAGTTAAAATACAGCTCTTTAAGATGTGCTAATTGCTTAAGATCCTGTCACTCACCGGACCGTGAGTGCCTCTGCGCTGGTGCGTGGCTCACTAGCCTTCCTGCCGGCACCTATCCTGAATCGCGGCCGACCGGCATCCGGTCTGCGCATGCGCAGCTCCCAAGAACTCTTGTGACTGTTGCTTTTAATCCAAATTGGTTGATCAGGCAACTCCCTATTTAAGGCACCTGTGTGCATTACCTCTTTGCCTGATCTTGGAGTCTCATTCCCTGCGAGTCTCTTTAGGCGTTCCCTGTGTTCTACTAGTGTCTTCAGTTTCCTGCTGATTCCTGATCTACTCATTGCTGGTTTCCATACCCGCTACTATCTCCTGTGTACTACTAGTGTCTTCAGTTCCTGTTGATTCCCTGTGCTACTCATCGCTGGTTTCCATACCTGCTACAGTCTCCTGTTTCCTGCTTGTGTCCTCAGCTGGACTCTGATTACCGGATCTACTCACCTGTGGTTCCTACACTCGTCTCTGCCGTCCAGCGTCTCTGCAGTTCCTGCATCTCCCTGTGGACAGACTGTTCTACTGAATAGCGGTATGTCTATCTGTTATTGACTTTCTACATTTACTCTGCATATCCGCTAGGACAAGTTTCCACGCTCAGCAGCGGTATCCATACCCGCTATAGACTGTTATTGTTACGCTGTTAGAGGGGGAGTGGTCAGCCCATGAAGGACAGCTAGCACCATAGTGTAGTATATAAAGAATGCAGTGTGTATATAAAGAGTGCAGTCTTGACCTGCCCCTTAGATTGGGCAGAATAGTCACCAAAAAAAAAATCAGGATTTTCCCACTAGACTCAGAACATTTGACAGACTGTCCTACCTTTTCTTGTCACCACCTGTGGCTGCTGGTTTCTTTAGTTGCAGCTTGTCTGGAACCTGGAATGTTGGGGGCCCTATTTGGAAAAAAATGGGTACATTTAGAAAATTCTAACCAGCCCGGCGTTAAATCAATAGGACCCACAATTAATACTTATGCCTTCCTCCAGCCCCAACATTAGAGTAATAGTATTCCTATTTAATAAATAAACCTATTTCCCTCCCTCCAGACATCCCCAGCAATAAATTAATAGCATTTACGCATAATAAATATTCCTATTTCCCGCAACCGTCACTGCCAATAAATAATTCATATTCACATTTAATAAATAGACCTCATGCTCCTCAAACTCAGCCCCACATTCAATTAATAGCCCCAAAACCACCCCATCTTAAAATTAATAGTCCCCACTATAATATTAAATTGTCCCATCATCACCCCACAAACAGAATAGCACCCATTAGTTAGCCACCACCTACCACACACACATTACATTGCCACAAACCCGCTGTGCCATCACACACACATTACTGTGCCCTTTCATCACCATGCTGTGCCTCTTTATGATCACACTGCGCCCTCCATGCTGCTTTTTCTCCCCTCTTCTCCTGGCCCCCCTTCATCACCCTGTGCCATGCTGCTTTGGCCGCCCTTTATCACACTATGCCATGCTACTTTGCTTCCCCTTCACACTGTGCCTCATCTCACATGCCCTTATTTCCTCATCTCTCATGCCACATTTCTTTCTCTGCCCTCTCCAATGTCCTTATTTATACATATCCCATTCTTGAAATATATTTTTTAAACATGTTTTAACATGTATTGACTCTTAAATAACTATGGCAAAAAGCATTCACTTAACAAGCTCCTACCTGGAGGCACTGTAAAGTGTCTATTGTATTACACCATTTTTATTCTCTTATAAAATGAGGCTTATTGGCATAATATTTAATTTTTTCCACTGATAACAAAATGTGAGAATTTCTAAAACAGGCTCACTTCACAGTAATTTTCTGCAATGAAGACTGCTGAGACATTAGAATAATAATAATGATGATGACCCATGGTGCTATGTGATAAAGGAAATGACAAATGATCTGCAAAACAGAAAAAATATTATATGTGTATATAAAGCAAAATAAAAAATATATAAATATATAATAATAAATGAAACCAATCCAATTCAATCTAAAGCAATCCTGAATGGACAATATAAATGGAGGGAAGAAAATATGCACAAATAAATAAAAAACAAAAGAGTAAAAAATGCAATCTTTGATAATAAAAAGATACAAGTAGAAAAAATCAAAAAGAATATCCACTAAAAAGAAACATATAAAAGCATGGAGTGCATCCAAAAAGTTAGCGTGTATTGCAAAAAACAGTCATATGAAGATTACCTCGTAAATAATGTCCCAAAGGTATCCCAAGGATCCAGAAGTCCATTAAATGTAATGAGACTGGCACCAAAGACTCCCTTTTTTCAACGGCGGTGCACCGCCAGCCTCAGTTTGCAAACGATAAACTTCTCTGACACTTCCTCCGCCTTGGAACGCAAGCCTGCGTGTCAAAAGCCGAACATCCGGTTTTTGGCTAAGAGGCACAGCCGCGTACTCGTACTGCTGTGTAAAAAGTATAACGCTGTTGCGTTTGGGCTCTCTGCAGCTGGCTTGGCAGTCGGAACAACTGATTAGGTGGTGGCGTGGCTTACCAGCGTCGGGGCCTACTGGTGGATAGACTGGCTTCCCGGCAGGCCAGTCCGACGTTGTCTGCAAGACAGTGATTGACTTTGCAGCAGTAACCCTCTGCTGACAATCAGGAGACTGGTAGACACCTGCCACTGTCAGTTTTGGCTGTTCAGGGGCAAAATCAAAATACAATCAGAAGTCATAGACTGGCAGCACTGGTTCATAAACAGATAAACAATAAAAAGAATCAGGTTCACAAGCAAACAAATGTGGCCATACAAGCCTGGTCAGTACACAGTACTGCAGAGAAGCTCAAACAAGTAAAGTCACAGAATCTATTGCAGGCTCAACTGATGTCACACTTTTGTGCCTGAATGGGTACACATGCATCCAGCAGTGCTCCTTATTGGCAGTGTCATTAAAGATAGTACCTAATTAGGTGTGCACACCTATAGCAGATCTCAGAACTAGCCATATGCGCTGGGACGGGAAAGCCTGAAACTGCATGAAAGTAAAGACAGGTTAGTGACATGCACCACATCAGTAAAAGGTAGAAGATGCTAAAGAAGGTGACAGATCTACTACAAAAATGATACAGAATACTCTAAACTCTCCCAAGTATAGGCAGTCTGACAGAAGATAAGCAATGTACAACTGCACCATTGTGTACCTCATGCCCTGTGCCCACTTTTCTTGCAACATTCATCCATATCTCATTATATAATAGTTGGCAGTAGCCAGAGGACCTAGTCCTACTTGAACTCTGAATTTTCTGTTGCCTCTGCCTACTTAAATGCAACATATGGGTTAGGTGGAAGTATGAGAAAGAATTAGGGACAACAAGTCCTTGTCTATTTAAATATGGTAAAGTATTTGATCCATTTTTGGGGGTATTATTGCTTTTATTGCTTATCGCTTGAGACACACACCAAAATATAGAAGATCAATGGCAACATTTTGACGATGATTTTTAGCCTTGGTAAAACTACTTTTAACTCAGTTAAATACAGTTTAAAACGCTTTAACTCATTTTCAAGTCACCAAAAATCAGTTTAATTGCTAATCATTTTAGATGGAAAACTTCATCTTTAAGAACCTTACTGTAGTGAACAGGGAGGAATTATAGTTATAAGGAATAACAAATAACGTTTGAAAAAGAGGGATAGGCTGCGCTTCCTCCAAATATATGAAGCAGCCAAATGCGAACCTGAGAGTGTGTGGGGGACCCCTAAACTCCCAACAATGTTAGATACGTATAAAAATAGTCAGGTTCTGGGCGCTTGTAAAGGAAAGATATATCAATTTAATATGGATAGGTCCACAATACGCTCCGGCCGGAACGAGACAGCTTAGATGTGTTAAACAATTAACATGCATCAATTGACACTGCCGAAAACAATGATAATGGTAAAAAACACTATAAACTCAGTGTGATTGAAAATATGGTTAGAGTGCACTTGCAAACTACTAAAATATGAAATGACAATTGGTATGAACCGCAAAAAGGGAATGTAAGGAAATATAATGTCCAGAGTTGTAAAATAAAAATGTTGGTGATGATGAAAAATGCAAGCAAAAATGAAATTGGTAGCCGTTACTCACATGAAGCAGGGATGTCTGGCTGTCTATAATGCAGACAGGCACTTAGTAGCGGTCCCAGAGTCTGTGCTGATGAGGTTAGATATAACGTTGATTTCAATGATAAAAAGCACCCAGCAGAATGCCAATTTTTAAAACAAGAATGAGGAAGAAAGTTCTTCTAGTTCCTAAAGGGAAATCCTCTCCTTGTTGAAAGAAAAAATGATCCCGCTCAAATAGCGTGTGCACGCTGCGGGATATCTTCGTGTTGAGATTAAATGTATGGATATCAAAATGCCTCCAATAATGGACAGGTACCCAGCAGAATATAGGTGGTGATGATCCAAATGTAGTCCTCCTAATCCCCAACGTAGTCTCTCTCTTTCTCATAAAGTTGAGGCTAAACAGGGGAAGCGGTAGTGCCGCTACGGATGAGCGCATACACGCTACAGGCTGGTCTCCGATGTGGATGTCTGTATATGGTAATGTAAGATGCTAGCATGCTAGTAAGTTGAATAAAACTGAGTTGAGGGACAGTCTCCAACGCGTTTCGCCCGGTGGCAATGGCCAGTGGGCTTCCTCAGGGATAGTAATCATTACTATCCCTGAGGAAGCCCACTGGCCATTGCCACCGGGCGAAACGCGTTGGAGACTGTCCCTCAACTCAGTTTTATTCAACTTACTAGCATGCTAGCATCTTACATTACCATATACAGACATCCACATCGGAGACCAGCCTGTAGCGTGTATGCGCTCATCCGTAGCGGCACTACCGCTTCCCCTGTTTAGCCTCAACTTTATGAGAAAGAGAGAGACTACGTTGGGGATTAGGAGGACTACATTTGGATCATCACCACCTATATTCTGCTGGGTACCTGTCCATTATTGGAGGCATTTTGATATCCATACATTTAATCTCAACACGAAGATATCCCGCAGCGTGCACACGCTATTTGAGCGGGATCATTTTTTCTTTCAACAAGGAGAGGATTTCCCTTTAGGAACTAGAAGAACTTTCTTCCTCATTCTTGTTTTAAAAATTGGCATTCTGCTGGGTGCTTTTTATCATTGAAATCAACGTTATATCTAACCTCATCAGCACAGACTCTGGGACCGCTACTAAGTGCCTGTCTGCATTATAGACAGCCAGACATCCCTGCTTCATGTGAGTAACGGCTACCAATTTCATTTTTGCTTGCATTTTTCATCATCACCAACATTTTTATTTTACAACTCTGGACATTATATTTCCTTACATTCCCTTTTTGCGGTTCATACCAATTGTCATTTCATATTTTAGTAGTTTGCAAGTGCACTCTAACCATATTTTCAATCACACTGAGTTTATAGTGTTTTTTACCATTATCATTGTTTTCGGCAGTGTCAATTGATGCATGTTAATTGTTTAACACATCTAAGCTGTCTCGTTCCGGCCGGAGCGTATTGTGGACCTATCCATATTAAATTGATATATCTTTCCTTTACAAGCGCCCAGAACCTGACTATTCTTATACGTAATAACAAATAACGTAACTGTGGGAAAGAAACATAATAATAACTGCATTGTAAATATTGTATATCAGATAAATCCACCTAATCCATTTATAATTTGAGCTTCTCTGTAAGCTAAGATGTAAAATGTGAGTACAGTATCTGTGTTTATTCTGTTGCTCTACACACCACAGTGTAACCAATATAACAGCGTCACCTTTAGGGAAAGCTGAGCAGTTTCAAACACTGAGCTGAGCTATATCCTGGCATAAGGAGTCTTTTTAGACACCTAAACAGACTTTAGGGAACTGTCTCCCAGCAGGGGAGTCTTAAACAAAGAGACAAGGGCTTTGTGATTATGGCTTGCTATATTTTATATAGGCACAATAATTCAATTTCCAAAATACCATGTACAATAAATATAATTAGTGATCAGACAAATATTCCTAAATAGTATGAGGAAGGTTATCCCATACATCGAATAAAGCTGACCGTCACGCAGGGAAGAGAGGAAATAAGTATCAGCACAGCTAATACACTGGACCTATTAGTTATATTACATTTTATCATTGGGTATTAAACAGGGATGTAAATCATGGTTGTAAAACTGTGTCACAGGCCTCCACGGGAGACACCATCCCAGTAGGAGGGGGAAGGTGGGGAAAGTGTCTTAAAAAAAATGAAACTGCTTCCAAGATATTGTCAGACTTTTATGAAATCAATCAGCATTGGTAAGATAGCCATCTTCCAAGCCAATTTCCTTTGGCGCAGATTATAGAACTCATATGTAAGGTTATACTCTGGACTCTCTCATTTTATTTGATCAGTTTGCTGTATATTTTGACATATTTTATTGTTTTTTGCTGCCTGTAAGCATTCTACTTTTTGTATATTAAATCTAAAAATTGAATAAGTGCTGTCCTTATTTTTCTAAATTAATTCACTGCCTGTTTAGAAGAGTTTGATTGCTTGGCTGTGTCCCAGTATGGGAAGTGTTAACTCTTTTAGCTATCAGAGCACAGAGTGTGCGCAATTGGGTAATTAAGTTATAGGTTTGCTACTGGCCTTATTCGTAGCTGGTGGCAGTTGCGGAGAGGTGTGGAAGTGTAGGCCTGTGTTGGGAAAGGGATCAGTTAAATCTGTAGCCTAAGGGATAGGTGAGAGTGAAATCGAGACTGGAATCCTGTATGTTCCTTACAGTAACCTTCCAAGTCAAGAGTGTGTCAAGTGCATTTTGTGACAGGTAAAGGTGGTCAGGAGTGGTGTCCAGACAAAATAGAGGTGATATATTGTATGACTGTTGGAATATATGATAAGATATTAATGTAGGGAGGTGATAGCAGCAGCCAACCCTGACACACACACGAACTTAGCAGAAAAGAGCTCGCCCTCGGAATTGAAAACGAGGCAAAACGTCATCATCCTTGGCAGTCTCTAGTGCAGTTGGGCAGCGTCATAGGTAGAAAAGAAAGAGGAGGGGTAACATTGTTCTTCAAAGTCTCCAGTGACATTCAGGAAAGCTCCATTGCTAATTGTCATTAATGAAATAGAAATCATCTGGCATGCTTGGTCTTCTAAATCTGCAGTCACATTGTACTGTGTTATATAGGTAAAACACAAAGTGGAGGAGAGCTCCATTTCTCAATTGCTAATTGTCATTGCTGAAATAGAAATAATAGGTCCGGCAGGCTTGGTCTTATAAATCTGCAGTCACATTGTACTGTGTTTTTAAAATGGATTCACAGCAGTACACAGAAGACCAGGAGCACCAAGCAGCTGCTGGCACCAGTCATAATGATAGTAATCCCTCTACGTCATCTGCTAAAGCCTATGTTAAAGTGCACAGTGTTTTTAAGTCAGGGAAACAAAAATGTAAAAAAAACACCTTTTACGTTTGTCAAGATAAGAAGACCTGTAATCCAGGCAAAGTTATCAGCAGAAAAAAATAAATTGCCAACATGCCATTCTACACACGCAGTGGCAAGGAAAGAATGAGGCCTTCGCATTTTTCTCTGAAGCATCTTCTTGTAAGGTCAGTCATCACCAAGCAAGACCTTGTTATTCGGACCCCAAAAGAGATGTCAAAATAGGTTTATGTGTAAAAACCGAGCTGATAGAATACAGTAAGGCATTAGAGGAAAATGTATGTTCTGATTCAGAAATGACACAAATCCCTGAAGAGAGTCTATACATGACTGCTATGTGTAATCCTGACATGTCTGATAGTGCACCCATAAAGAAGGCCCCTTTCAGCATTTCTGAGGATGAGTGCCTGAACAGCCCAAGAGTAGCCGGTGATACACAAATTGAGGATGCCCCTTTGATAGTGCAACAGGATGAGGGGGATATTTGTGTAGCTGACTAGGGTTCTAATGAGTATGTTGATGAGGATGATGTTGTTTATGTAAGTCCTGCACCAGTGGAAGCAGTTCTTGCACATGATAAGAAGAAGGCCATTGTCATGCCTGGGCATAAGACCAAAAAATCCACCTCTTATGTGTGAAATAATTTTTACCCAAATCCTGTCAACAGTTGTCTAGCCATTTGTAATGTTTGTAAAGCCACAGTCAGTAGAGGTAGGGACCATAACCATGTAGGAACCTAATCCATGTTATGCCATTTGAAGCCAGTTCATGGCAAGCTGGTGGGAAAATTGGAAACTTATGCTAAGAAAATAAAAACAAGCAGTCCATCATCAGCTAGGACCCTTCTCTCAGCTAGCTCTCGACACCTGCAATCTACACCCACAACACTGTCCTCATCAATACCTCAGTAGCGGTCAGAGTTAGTCCTGCATCGAAGTTGCTAAGGCTAGATGACTCCTCCACTATCCTGGATTCCTCTGAAGAATTCTTGAGCATTAGTCCCACTGCTGTTGCTGCTGGTGGTGAATCATATTCCCAGAAGCAGACCAAGAAGAAGACTACTAGTAGTTTGCAACAATTGACTGTTAAACAACCCTTTGCAAGAGAAAGCAAGTATGAAAGCTGTCACCCAGTCACAAGCGGATCACAGACACCATGGCGACTATGCTAGTGTTAGATCTGCATCCAATATCTCCTATTAATGCAGCTGGTTTTAGACAGTTACTTGAGGTCTTGTATCCCTGTTACCAAATTCCATCACAACACCATTTTACTAGAAAAGCTATTCCTCACCTCTACCAGAAGGTTCATAAAAATTTAATTATTGGGCTACAAAATGCCATTCTACCCCCTGTATACGTAACCACAAATATGTGGACAAGCTAATCTGGGCAAAATAAAGATTATATGAATGTGACTGTCCACTGGGTTGGCAACTCGACTTCACCAGCAGGAACAGCAGCAGCATGTACCCAAGTACGTCACATTTTTCAGAGGAATGCTGCTCTGTGTATCATTGGCTTCACTAAGAGGCATACAGCTGACAGTCTGTTACAAAAACTAAGGGGTGTCATTGCAACATGGCTTATCCCCAAATGAATTTCACACCGCACTGGGAAACCACTAAGCCCCTTAAGTATCTTTGAACACTATTGCTTATAGTATATATTCCATTGTAGGGGAGGTGCACCCACACAAATAAATGATTTACTGTAGAGAAGGAAGAAAAAAGATAAGTGTATAAAGGGCACTCTTGTGGTTTAGAATTTACATCTCATTGATATGTACATAAAATATGCATTAAGATATACTTTAAAAAGGAGAACCATAAAAAATTTGGTTCCCCATATACTCCAAAGTACCGGAATATATAACATGGCTTATCCTGGTTGGACTCTCCTCAGGATATGTCATTTCTGATAACGCCACCAATATTGTGAGAGCATTACAGCTGGGTGAATTCCATCACATTAACTGTTTTGCTCACACAATCTACTTGGTGGTGCAGAGCTTTTTAAAAAATGACGAGGACATGCAGGATGCTGTCTGTGGCCCGTAAAATATCTTTACATTTACGGCATTCAGCAACAGCATGTAGGAGATTGCAACAGCTACCAGAGCAATTTAATTTGCCCTGCCAGCAACTGAAACAAGAGATGGTGACAAGGTGGAATTCCACCCTGTATATGCTTCTGCGGATGGAGGAACAGCGAAAAGCCATCCACGCTTACTCCACAAGCCATGTTATTGGGAAAGGAGGGAGATGTATTTTACTCAAGCGCAGTGGAGAATACTTTCCATGTTGTGCAAGGTGCTGAAACCATTTGAAGTAGTCACCTGTGAAGTAAGTTCAGACACTTAGAGCTTGAGTCAAGTGAATCCCATAATTAGACTTTTGGAAAAGCAGTTTGAGAAACTGAAGGAGGAGATTAAACAAAGAAATTATGCTAAGTATGTCAGACTTGTAAATTAAGTACTTTATTCGCTTTACCAGGATCCAAGAGTTATCAAAATCTTGAAATCTGATCACTACATTTTGTTGACTGTGATTGATCTGCGGTTTAAGAGCTATGTCTTTTCCTTGTTTCCAAGTGACTCAGATCTGAAGAGATGCAAGGAGCTTCTGGTGAGCAAGATGACAGCTCAAGTGTTACGTGACACCTTGTCAGCGATCGGTGTAGGAGGCTACTTCCTCAAAATGTGGAAAAGATGATGTTCATAAAAATTAGAGATGCTCACTGACCCCCTTGTTTTGTTTTTGGTTTCGGATCTGGATTACCTTCGGGTTTTGGTTTTGTTTTTGCCAAAACCACCCTCGCGTGTTTTGATTTTGGTTTGCTTTTTTTGAAAAAATGCCACTTTTTGGGTGAAAATTACATAATTTACCTATTATTTTGTACCTACATTATTATTAACCTCAATAACACTAACTTCCAGTCATTTACAGTCAATTTTTAGCACCTCACAGGTCACAATATGATTTTCATATACTTTTGCCCACAACACTGTGCCATAGCTCACTCCCAAATAGTTGCCAGTGTTCAATGCTTCAACAGAAGTAATCGACCTTGAATTTATTTATCAAAGTCTCCACTCACATTGTATTGTGCCATAGCATTATTAATAGGCCTGGCAGTGTTCTTTAAAGTGTACTGACATTGTACTGTGCCATTGATATGGATTCACATCAGTCGAGAACAGACCAGGAGCACCAAGCAGCTGCTGGCACCAGTCCTGATAATAGAAATGCCTGTACGTCATCTGCTAAAGCCTTTGTTAAAGACTGAGGTGCATAGTGTTTTTAAAGTGAGGGAAACCAAAAAAACACAAATTTCCTTGGTAAATTAAAAAACATGTGTAATCAAGGCATAGTTAAATGGGGTAGGGACTGATGTGAGCTAACATAACTTATAACTATATCTTATAACTATCTACCTAACTAACATAACTTATAACTATATATTATAACTATCTACATAATTAGCATAACTTTTAATGTTTTTATCATCTGCTCTGTACAGCGCAGCACAATTACTGGCGCTATATAATTAGCTGCTGTTGATGAGGATGATGATAGGGACGTGCAGGAGATACTGTCTGTGGCTGGAAAAATTTCTGGACTTTACCGTCATTCTCCAACAGCATGTAGGAGATTGCAACTGCATGTACCCAAGTATGTCACCTTTTTCCAAAGTAGGCTTCTCTGTGTATCAGCGGCTTCACTAAGAGGCATACAGCTGACAATCTGTTACATAAACTAAGGGATGTCTTTGCAACATAGCTAATCCTGCATGGACTCTCCAGTGGATATGTGATTTCTGATAACGACACCAATATTGTTAGAGCATTGCAGCGGGGGGGGGGAATTCAATCACATTTCTTGTTTTGCTCACACAATCAATTTGGTGTTACAGAATTTTTAAAAAATGACAATGACATGCAGGAGATGCTGTTTGTGTCCCGAAAAAGTTAGGGTCATTTTCAGGATTCTGAAACTGCATGTAGGAGAATGCAGTAGAGAGACTAGCATTTGAGGGAATGTACTTTCGTCCAGCAAAGTAGTAACCTTTGAAGAGAGTGCAGACACGATTAGCTTGAGTCAAGAGATTGCCTTAATTATACTTTTTGAGAAGCAGCTAGAGAACTTTTACGGATGAAATGAAACTAAGTAAATCTGCTAACTATATTGTAATTGTAGACTAAGAACTTTATTCGCTTCGCTACAATCCAAGGATCCAGGATCAACATCTTGTAATGACGTCTACTCCTTCAGTTTCTCTGGCAACTGCTTCTCAGAAAAAAATAGCTTTCCCAAGACATCCAGTGGTGATGCAGATGAGTCAGCACAACATTTTAATATTTGCTCTGCTCTAAAAGCATTGCCCAAAAATAGTGACAGCTCTGCCATAAAAGGAAGGCCATTATCGGCAATTACATCAAAGTACACAGACTTCTATGATGGTGGATTCCAGCGGGCATGAATTACTATTGTTTGCGAAAGATGTACACAATGATGAGGGTGATTATGATGACAGTGTATATTGCAGCAGGGGCTGAAATCTAGCTAAGAGAAGGGAGCTACCTGATGCTGGTATGCCTGGTAATATTTTGGGTAGAATGGCATGTTGGCAATTTTATGTTTTTCTACAGTAAACTTTAGAGAACCTTTTTTAGAGAGTTTTTTTTTTCTTTAAAAAGGTAAAAGATTTTATTTACATTTTTGATTCCCTGACTAAAAAACAGTATGCACTTGAAAATAGACTTTAGTACATGTGATAGAAGGATTAGTATCATCATGACTGAGACTGAAGAGTGACAAGAACAATGCCACCCCTCCTGTTTCTGTATAAGCTTTGGTACAATAAAATGTAACTGCAGATTTAGAACAAGCCAGACAGGCCTATAATTTCTATTTCAGCAATTATAATTAGCAATGGAGCTCTTCTCTTTGGGTGTTATCTAAATAACGCTGTAGAATTTGCCTGCAAATTCTACAGACATGCCTGCTTGTCTTCCTCTTAATCACTGACTCTTAGCATTTGAGCACTCCTCTCTGGGTGTATATTAGACCCTACACTTTGTAGTGCAAATTCATAAAAAAAGAGTGCTATATTAGGATTTCAGCACTCTTAAAAATAAGCTCTTTTATAAGGGTGTATATGAGACCCCAAACTCTTTGTAGTGCAAATTCAGAAAAATTACCACCCTCCTATTTCTACTATATCACTTTGCCTGCTTTATACTGTGACCTAACCCTTCTCTGTCCGGGACAGACTGTCCCTCTCTCAAATGGCGCTAGATCGCCGTGGAGGTGGGTATTTATTGATTCCAAAACTCGCGAGATCCGATAACCGATGACGTGACAATGACGTTTTGCCTCGTTTTGGAATCCGAATAGGTGAGAGAGTACCGAGCCGACTCAGCTCAGTACTCAGAACCCCAAAGTTCGGGTGGGTTTAGTTTAAAGGAAACCAAGCCCCCGCATCTCTAATAAAAAAGAAATTCAATTTCCACGCAGAAGGCCATTCCCGACAATTACATCAAAATACTGAGACGTCTGGTATGGTGGATTCCAGCGGTGATCAATTAATAATGTGTGAGGATGATGTACAAACTGATGAGGGTGAGGATGAGTCTGAGGATGATGACAATAGCATCTTGCCACAGTAGAGTTCATTAACAGCACTGTTACCTTAGGTGCCTTAGGTGCCTTAAGGCCATTGTTAGCTTGTTTTGTGGGGGCCCAAACAAGCCAAGCACATCAGCCTCAAAAGTGGCACTCCTTGTCACTGAAGTGCTTGGTTTGTTAAAGTGTGCATGTCCTTTTTAAGAACCGCTGTGTGCCAATGTTACCTACATGTGCTTTGCAAAAATCTTAGACACCCATTGATGATGCAGATGACTCAGCACAACATTTTGACATCTGGTCTTGTCTACTGTAAAAGAATTGACCAGAATTAGTGACACCTCTGCTGTAACTCCACCAGATAATCAACTATCAACATTCAAAGAATTGTGCAGGATTATTTTAAATTTTTTTGAACGGTATAAAGACAACAGTTTTATTAACAAAGAACAACGTTGATTGCAGAAGTAATGTAAGCATGGATGTCTAAATAGACATGTATATGTATTACCTTCCACTTTGCTGCCGTTTCATCAGCTTTGCACAAAGTGTTTGTAATCTGCACGTTACTTCAAAGGTACCTAACTATATTATATTTTTTTGTGAATTGGGGCTGATTCGAAGCTCAGTGATGAACTTGCTTTTTGCTGTTAATTACAATGGCTCTTTTTAGTGCATTGTTTGGCACCATTTATTGGTCTGGGTGTGATAAAAGCACGCATCCCGGGGTGGGGGGGGGAGGGGGGGAGTGCTCGTCGCGATGTATTAGCTGTAGTATTAGCACAGTTATGCAATGAACGGGTGGAGCCCTCAAATAAACCATAGCTGATTTCATGATCTAAGGACAATTCCATCTTGCTCCACTTTTCTTACTGACACTGCTGTGTGTCGATGTTTCCTAGATGTGCTAGGAACTGCCGCGTGTTTGAGTTATTGCTCTGTCGCTTATCATCCAAAACCAAAACACAAAGTTAAGCCAGATCCAAAACCAAAATCAGAACACGGGGGTCAGTGAACATCTCTAGTCAGAAGTAGTTGAAGGATTAGTGCCCCCTCCCCTCATTATTTGTCACAATACATTTTGTGATCCGTAAAACAAACAGTAACCCATGGTTATGATATGAGTGCAGTCATAAAGTGTGGTAATGAAAAATCCTAGTGAAAGTGTAGTGATGTCTATCTTGTTTCCTAACATTGCTGTCTAAAATAAATTAGCACAAGCCATTTCAAATCCTCTGTTGTGAAATATAGTAGTTATGACCATAGCCAACAAAATCCAGAATAACTAAACTGAAAGGTCAGCTCCACAAAATATGCCACATGGCCTCTGTATTGTGACAACTGCGCAAGCAGTTAATTGCAAGTGAGTGAGAAATGTAGTTTTATGAGCTAACGCCATTTTGCTCCATAGCAGCCATTTTGTTCTTTGTAGACTACAAATAACCAGATGCTAGTTGTTATTCATTAGTAGAACATTGCTTATAGAAGAATGTATACACAGCCTTCCATATAGCTGACAATCAACACTCCTTCCTAGGGAGTAATTTGCAGAGTAAATATGCGGCTAGACAGTGTTAGGAACTCCCAAGCCAGTACAGTGAAACTCGGGGACTACTCTGAAGGCCCGGTGTTCGCTGGAGCCCCTAGTGGTGGGGACAGACTTGGCTACGGGCCGACCGAGGGTCGATTAACGTATACTGACTTAAAGGAGTACCCAGGAGTGGAGGGATTGGCGGGCTGTAGTGAAGAGGTATCCTAGGTCAAAGGTCACAAGCACAGATGCAAAATCCAGGGACAAGCGAAGGGTCAGACACACAGGCAAAGAAGCAAAATCCGGAATCCAGGCAAAAAGGTCAAGGTCAGAAGAGAAGGTTCACAGGTCCAGGAACAAGCAGGGGTCAAAACACAGGTAGTCAATCCAAGGTAGCAATAACCAAACAGATAGAACAAGCAGGCAGCAGGACTGAGGGCAGAACGCTATAACCGGCAGTGAGGCTCAGTCCTCACTGCCCTAAATACCACTGCTAGCCAATCAGAGCCTAGCTCTGAAACAAGTCACAGCCCCTGCCTGATTAATACCTACAGGTTGCGCTAGACTGCGCATGTGCCCAGCTGTTTATTGCGCCTAGAGCGCCTGGGCAAAGTTCTCAGCGTCCGGCCATTGCCGTGGCAACGGTCGGGCCGAATTTCCGGAAGTGACGTCCCGGTTGCCATAGCGACAGCCGGGACTTTAGAAGAAACAGGAACTGAGTTGCGGCGGTGCCCGCGGCCGCCGCGGCTCGTGACAGACAGTTAACCATTACTAGACCTAGCTTACTGATAAGTGCAATCTTGCATTTCCAGAGTGCTATAAATATGTTAACTTTGTAAACAATAAAACTAGAGAATAACTGACACTCAGAACCTGCTATGTGCTTCTTTCTCTCCAGCTGTATTGAGCTCAACCTGTTTACATTGACACTTCAGGGAGAACTGGTCGATCAAGACTTGAGGTTCTTAGATCTGACATCATTGGAGGTACCACTGAGATCAGCTGACCTGGACCAACAGACGGACACCGGATGCTGTTCTGGACACGAGACTCTGACATAATCCGCGGTGCGTAGTTTTCTACTCATTAGACTCATTTGTTTAGAGTTGCCTCATGTCCGTCTAAGGTATCAGGCACGCTGATCTGTAAGTCTCCAGTTATACAGTAATTACTAACATTAAGTCTTGTCAAGGAGAAAGTATGAATGTTTGGATGTTTTTGTATCCATTATATGATGTATAAAGGAAAAAAATACTCAATAAGACACACAATCACAGACTGTACTTCTTGTCTGCAACTAGAGGCTTGTCCTTGTCTTTCGAGAACTGCGATCACTGGGTTGTGGCTGTCTTAAGTCTTGTAGCTCATATAAGGATAGTTTGAAGTGACGAAATGGTGTAAATGTCTATTAGTGTTACAGAAAGAAAGAACATTCTTAAGTCCTGATTTAATAGCGGTCACTGATATCAAGGTTAAGGGTGGTATATATTACAAGCCTAATAAGACCCTAGAATACACTGTCAGGGAGTTTACAGCAATAATAGGTTGTCATATTAATAAAGAGTACATTGAAACCCGAACGGGGGAACATTGGGTTAATATTTTAACCACAATATCCAGAAATATAGTCAAAAAGGGGGCTCTCCTGATCTGCCCAGTATTTAAAAGAATTTCAAAACCTTCATCCCAGATACTGTCAAAGAAATATTTTGCACGGACAGTCATTGATAGACAGGACCACAGAAAATTAGATAGAGTTCTTGTTTGGACTCACAGTAAACTTTCACTATGGGAAATAGTGACAGTAAACATGACAGCAACTCCCTCATGGATATAATGCGCAGATTTTTGTGAAATGGATGAGTAGAAGTGATGGCGGATTTATTTAAAAAGGCATGGTTGGAAAGGAAAGAACATTAGATCCCATTTAGATACAACAAATACATAAATCATATTACACACATATAAAGAAACATAAACTAGAAGGCAAATTGTTAAATGGGTCAAAAGTCTCTGAACAAATTTTGTTAGAACAAGAGACACAGGAAATAGAAGAAAACCTGCGCTGGCTTTAAGACAAAACTATGACGCTGAAGGATGCTACGACACACCACACTTAGGTGGTCAGCTGAGAGAGAAGAGATGGAGATGTCCCAATTATGACTGCCAATATTGTAACTCAGCTGAAGATCATCTATGTGTAATATGTAAGACCACATGGACAACATCTTGTAGAACTTGTTATACACATCAACCACCCACAGGACCCAGAACAGACTTAAGAGGCCACCAAGGAAACAGGAAAAATAGTACACATGATCAAGAATAACACTTGGCGGTGCAATTGTCCATGAATATATTTGTGGAAAGACCCAATATGTACTATATGTAAAAACACAAAACTAGGCAAAGCATTGACTCCAACTGCACCTCCATCAGTATATGAAGGTACAATTCAAGAGGATGTTCATACTCCTCCTATTATAGGATTATGCCCTGTATAAAGCGCTGCGGAATTAGTAGCGCTATATAAATAACTGATGATGATGATATACAGTCAGTCTACACCAGGCAGACCTGCAGAAAATAATATTCCTGTGCAGTCCCTGATCGAGTGGTCAATTGGTTTAAACTATGGTCACCCACAGATCAAATGTCATTAGCAAGAGATGTCCCGAACATTGATAAAAACCCCATTGGATTTGCCAAGTATATGGCATACTTACAGACATTTTATAATGCCACCTGGCTAGACTTAGACCAAATGACAAAGGTTACCATGGGAAATTATGCAGCAACACAAATAGCAGAGACTGCGGCACAGCACAATAATGTAGGCATAATAAAAAAAAAAGAATAGGAAACTAATCCAGCGCCACTGGTTCCTCAAATGTAAGACAGTAAAAAAATATATAGTACTTAACTACTACTTTATACAATGGGAATTCTTCACAATTCATCCAGTAAATTTCTGAAAAAGAAATAACAAAAAACAAATAATAGTGCAAATCCGCTTGATCAGAAAGACCATACAGTGTATCATAAGAGTTCCACAGAGTGAAAGTTTATTAGCTCAATTTTTATTCTGTTGATTAAATCACCGCTGACTTGCCATCTTAAAAGGTGCTCGAATTTAAGCATGAGCTCATTTTCTCAAATAATCACCAAATTGCGTGTCCTTTTTCCCATAAGAAATGCACTTACATCAACAAATCTTGAAAAACACTTGTAATGAATGATTTTGAACCTTCAGTAATCCATCTGTGGGAGAGAAATAAATCTCCACATAATAACATAAAAAGATATAAAAGAAGAGAATCTAGTGCAACAAATTTTAAAACGAAACAGCATTTATTCGATTCTTTAAAACAGCAATATAAAAGTCAAGGGGGGTTCTAAATACCCATACCGAAGTATGGAAGAATGCTCGCATATAAACATTGAGAGTAAATCCAAATCATCAGGCTGTGAGCCTCCTCGACCTCCTTTGGAAGAGAGTAGTCAATCCACCCCTGGTACACTTTCCAACCCGTTTCAACTTCTACGGGTAAGTCTTTTTCAAAGTAGTGTAATAAAAACAAAGACCCTCCCTTTTATAATTCTAGCCCGATCAAATGACTTTCTCAGACCAATAGCAGGTACTTATCATCGATAGGAAACACATCAAAGAAAACCTCCTCGTTCTTACATTCATAAAATCAAGAATAATGGTCGAGATGGAGGTTATATTTTTAGGAACGATTAGATTAAACAATTGACATAATTCTAGTTAACAAATAATGAAAATATTCCCTTCCGGATTTTCTCCCTGCATGTATTCCAAGACTTCCTATACATATTCAGAGACCAAACCTCGCTTTCGCTCCCGCTCTGTTATGAATAATGTTAACAAACCATATTGTGAGTCTCATAAAACATAACTAATAAAATATTAAATATTAATAACATCGATAACATCTAACAGAGGCACATCTAACATGCATAGTATACATTGGTAACATACAAAAATTAATAAAATACATTGATAGCATAGAAATTATGACTGATGAAGATAAAAGAAAAAATAATAACATAATAACATAAACGTTCCTTCATCTTCAGAAAAAGAACATTGTCAGAATACAAAGACCAAATCATTCTAAAAAGCACTTAAGCTCAAACTCTTTATTTAAACCATCAGGTAGAAGGCAATTTAATTTAAAGATCCACGACAGCTCCCTTTTGGACAAAGAATTCTCTAAGTCCCTATGCTTCCAGTTTCTTTGAACCATATCTATCCCTGGAAAATTCTTCACATCTTTCACGAAACAATTGTGATGTTGTTTAAAATGATGTGAGAGAGGATGTGAGTCATAACCTACTTTTATATTATGAATGTGTTCATATAAATGTGTTTTCAGGGGACGAGATGTCTTTCCCACATAACATTTGCCATAAATACATTCAATCAAATATACAACATTAGAGGAATTACAATAAAATGTTGAATTTTATAAACTCGATCATGAACTGTAAATTCTTGAAACCTCTTGGTGTTATTTCAATATTTTTACAGGCATTACGGTTCCACATCTATAGAACCATTTAGATAAAATTTGGCCTGTATTAATAATGTAGACATACCAACACCCACAGATGCACACAGGGCCGCCATCAGAAATCGTGGGGCCCAGTACAAATAAAGCAGGCAGGGCCCCCGATGACCACACCCCCAATTAACCAGGGCCATCTTTCCAACTGCGACGATGGGCAGGTGCCCGGGGGCCCAGGGGAAAAGAGAGCCCATGGCAATGAAAAAAAAAATCACTGAACTTAATCAGTTAAGTTCAGGTAAGTTAAGGAGGCCCCTAATATATATATATATATATATATATATATATATATATATATATATACACACACACACACACACACACTCACCAAATATTGGCATTGTCCCTACTAGAATCACAAATTTCTGCTGCCCCCCCCTTTTTTCCTCATACTGTGCCTCTCTCCCCCCCCTTTTTCCTCATAGTGTCTGTGCCTCTCCCCCCATTTTTCTCGATACTGTCTGTGCCTCCCCCCCTTTTTCCTCATACTGTCTGTGCCTCTCCCCCATTTTTCTTCATACTGTCTGTGCCTCTCCCCCCATTTTCTTCATACTGTCTGTGCCTCTCCCCCCATTTTCTTCATACTGTCTCTGCCTCTCACCCCCCTTTTTCCTCATACTGTCTGTGCCTCTCATCCCCCTTTTTCCTCATACTGTCTGTGCCTCTCACCCCCCTTTTTCCTCATACTGTCTGTGCCTCTCACCCCCTTTTTCCTCATACTGTCTGTGCCTCTCACCCCCGTTTTTCCTCATACTGTCTATGCCTCCCTCCCCTAATTTTTCCTCATGGTGTGACTTTCTCCCTTAATTTACTTACCTTTGTATCAGCTTTTTTCCCTCTCTTATCTTCTGTCTTCTTGCTTCTGTCTTGTTCCTCTCTGCACAGTTCCTCACTGAGGGCCTGAGTCATTAAGGCAAAAAAGGAGTAAATGTTCTCTGGGACAAACCATGTTACAATGCAAGGGGTGCAAATTAGTTTAATTTTTTGCACATTAGTTAAATACTGGCTGTTTTTTTTATCTAGCACACAAATACCTGATAGCTTTATTATTGCACTGAAATTTAAAGTTGATCTAGGACATGCCCTACCCCAACTATAAATCTGTCCCCACATTTTAAATTTACCACCCCCTCCAATGCAACATGGTTTTGCCCAGATGCAAATGTTACTCCTTTTTTATGTTTTGCTCTCCTTAATGACTCAGGCCCTGAGTGTCAGGTGTGACTTCATGATGTTACGCCTGACACTCAGTGTAAATAGTGCAGAGAGGAAGAAGGAGGGACGGTGGCGCTGCGATCAGGTGAGTATCTGGATTATTTTTTTTTTTCCCACTACCCTGCTTCCCCCACCAACGGACTACCGAACACCAGCACCAGCGGTGGATCTAGGGATCTAGGGGAATCACAGTCAAAAGAGACAGTAACAGAACAAGGAAAAATACACACACAATTTTTTTCTGAACATGGTTGCATTGAATTAATGAAACAGAAATCTTTGGTGTTGTTAAACATTAATGATGTGACACTTCCTGATGCTGACATTTGTAGATGGCTCACGCTACTACATAGACGCACCCCACATACAGGATGTGCTGTCACCACACACAAAAAAATATGAATTCAACAGTCACTTCCAAGTAATATGTCAGCACAAGAAGCTGAATTAAAGGCTATAACACTCGCATGCATATATGCTGAAGGTCAGAAAGTAAATATCTACACTGACTCCGGGTATGCGTTTGGGATTGCACACGATTATGGGCCTATACATAGTTGATGAGGTTGAAAAAAGACACCAGTCCATCAAGTTCAACCTATTTTGGATCTCCTGCGATCCTGCACTTATATTTGAAATTAATCCAGAGTAAGCAACCGCCAATCTGTTTCAATTTTGAAAATACCCCCAGACTCAATATTGCAATCCAATTTTTACCCTATATCCACTACTATCCTTTATTTTAAATTAACGGTCGTATCCCTGGATACACCTTTCCGCTAAAAAATTGTCTAACCCTTTCTTAAACATATCTATTGAATCTGCCATCACCACCTTCCCTGGCAATGAATTCCATATCTTGACTGTCCTTACTGTAAAGAACCCCTTCCTTTGCTGGTTGTGAAATTTCCTCTCCTCTAACCTTAGGGGATGACCACGTGTCCTGTGTATGGTCCTTGGCAGAGCAGAGATTTTATAGGGTCTGCAGGCAAGTCAGTTAAACATGCAGAACACATCAGGGCACTGTTCACTGCATTTCAACTGCCCTCTAAACTATCAGTGATAAAGGTGAAAGCACATACCAGAGATGCAACACCCAAAGCAGAGGGAAATAGACTAGTAGAATAAGTCGCACGTGTTGCTGCTGTAGCACCAACACCCCAAGAGGAGTCTGCCTATCTGGTGACTCCAGACCCCAAGCTTGACCGTGCCATACTCCAAACTATGCTAAAACAAGCTTCAGATTATAAGAAAAGAGCTTGGCCAAGATTTGGAGCACTAGAAGTGCAAGGAGAGTGGTGTAAAGGTCAACATTTATGTCTACAAAAAGCACTTTATCTTATTATGGCCAGCATAGCACATGGAAAGGTGCACCTGGTGAAGAATGCTATAGCAGTGCTTACTAACAGATTATGGATAGCACCAGGGTTTGCCCAAGCAGCACAGGCACTAGTGGCAGGATGCCTAATCTGTGCACAGAATAATATGAGTAAGTCTGTTCACACCCTACAGAATACCACACCCCAGACACTGTACCCTTTTCAAAGGATACAGATAGATTTTATTCAACTGTTCAAATGCTCCGGGTTTGAGAATGTACTCATTTGTGCTGATCCCTTTAGCCTCTGTCCGAAGGCATTGCCATGTAGAAAAGCAAATGCAAAAACAGTAGGCAAGAAAATTATAAGTGAGATAATTTGCTGGTACGGAGTGCCAGAAGTAATAGAAAGTGACAGGGGAATGCATTTCACAGGGCAGGATTTCCAAGAGTTGCTGAAGGACATGAGAATTACCTTTGCCCTCCATACCCCTTACCTTCCTCAGAGTTATGGGTGTGTGGAACGTCTGAATGGCACTCTGAAACTGAAGATACAGAAAATAATGGCTGAGTCAGGGTTACCATGCATTTCTCCCATAGCTTTATACTCTGTGAGAAATACCCCTAGGAAAGACACGGGTCTGACACCATATGATATTCTTGTCAGTACAGAACTGGATGCTATTTCTCACAACAACTGCAACACTCACATGGTGATTTACTGAATTATGTTGCCCTGTTACAAAAACAGATAACTAAAATACATGGTCAAGTATTTTCTTCTATTCCACATACTAATCTTGATACAGACACTCACCGGTGGCAACCCGGAGACTGGGTAGTTGTCAGAAAACACATCAGGAAGAGTCTTGGACCCAGATATCAGGGCCCTTATCAAGTTCTTCTGACCACTTCCACCTCAGTGAAACTTGGAAAGGAGGACACCTGGATACACGCATCCCACTGCAAAGCATTTATGCAAGGGAAGTCAGGTTCTGAGGAATAATGTATTTATCTGTCTGGATAATGACCCTTATGGGTCTGTCAGTAATGATAATGTTTGAAATAGGTATACTAACCTCCGTGTCTGGGGCTTGTGAAACTGATAAATAAATAGAGGACCGTTTGTGTCTTTGCAAATTACAGAAACAAAAGAATGTATAGCAACATGTAATAACAAAGGAAAAAGGTCTGAAAATGTATTTCTACAAATGCATAACCTTATTGGCAAAACTGTCAGTAACAAATTGTGTTGGATCTGTACACAGAGCCCACCCACATCAGGATTGTACTCATGGGTAACTGTTCCTTTATCTTTTGAGGAGTTGTTACAACTCCCACATGAACGGATTTATAATGCCTCCCTCATAAGTCATTATCTCACGGAATCACACTATATCCCAAAAAGTCAAGTGTATCATTCCCTAGAGGTATGTTTTAAAGTAAGGGCCACAATAAGAGAGAAGTTCAATATGAACCTTTGGTTTTCGGAACATCATCATCATCATCATCATCATCATTTATTTATATAGCGCCACTAATTCCGCAGCGCTGTACAGAGAACTCATTCACATCAGTCCCTGCCCCATTGGGGCTTACAGTCTAAATTCCCTAATATACACACACACACACACAGACAGAGACACACAGACATAGACAGACACACAGACTAGGGTCAATTTGTTAGCAGCCAATTAACCTACCAGTATGTTTTTTTGGAGTGTGGGAGGAAACCGGAGCACCCGGAGGAAACCCACGCAAACACGGGGAGAACATACAAACTCCTTACAGATAAGGCCATGGTCGGGAATTGAACTCATGACCCCAGTGCTATAAGGCAGATGTGCTAACCACTACGCCACCGTGCTGCCCATAACATAATAATGATCCTGCTGTAAATATGACAAGGATTGCAAGTAATCTTTCAGCAGGGATTACTGATTGTAGAAAGGCAAAAATGGTACATATACCATAGTGGGAAAGAACAGTAACCGCCGTACTGCAGTAAGACTGAGATTAACAGGTAATAAAACACGGGAATGTCTGGAATATTGGCAAGAAGAAGACATAGGAGGGAATATAAAAATAGTGATGGAATAGAAACCTGACTTCCAGCAAGTAATCACAGGTTCTTTGCTATAATGTACACCTTAACTGGCACATGGCCCTACCAACCGCCTGAGGATTCTTATATAATATGTGGAAAATGATCCTATAAATGTTTACCTTTTGGATACACTGGAATCTGTACATTTGCCAGACTTATGGCTCAAACCATACTAATACAACAAAAGGCGTTAAAAACTCTAGCTTCAGAAAAGCCAACCCCTGTGTTCCAGCATCAAGAAAAACAAGAAATTAAGAGTGCCTACAGGTCAGAAGGGAAAAAGTATAAAGACTTATTCCATATTGGCTTTTGGACTAAGGTGGGACTATCCTTAGGAAACATTCTCACATTTGGCACATTAGGAACAGCACATAACAACAGGCAAATTAGAGATCTGGCTCAGTTATTGGACAATATAACTGAAATGTATGATGAAACCTTTAGATATGTAGAGAAAGAATTAAAAATGATACATAGTGAACTGGTACAACACCGATTAATTTTAGACAACCTTACTGCACAGACAGGGGGATTATGCTTAAACCTTTTGTCACACTTCTGGTATTACAAACGGAACTAAATAGCCAGGTAGTACTGTAGTAAACAGGATTTATTTTGATACAGAAATAAATCTTAAATGTCCAGCAAGCAAGTCCAAAGTTAAATATCCTGTAGAGGTACCAAGTAATTGTATTCCAAATCACAAGGGAGCAAGGTTCTGTGGAAGCATCTGGTTCAGACACAAACACAATACTCGAGCAAAGGCTGCATAACAGGAAGTGCCTTTTCTAGGCCCAAACAGAAAATGAGATCCAAGATGGAATCTTCCTGTGGCAATCACGGTCATCTTGAATGAGGGCAAATCTAAAGGCAAGAACATAACAGGATGTCCCTTCTCAACGACGTCCTCCGGACGACTTAGGACCAGGCTTCCCAGGATACTGTTGATGAAATGCTTTTACCAAAAGTGGGGCATGAACATCCTTTGCAGATTGCCAAGAGTCATCTTCTGGCCCATATTCCTGCCAACGTAGCAGATACTGTAATTGGTTTCGAAACATACGAGAGTCCAGGATCTTTTCAACTATAAATTCCTCATGCTCATCAACTTGAATTGGCTCAGAAGGAGGCAAAGAGCAACCAGGAAATGGATTCTTAACTGAAGGTTTTAGTAATGATACATGAAAAACAGGATGTACCTTCATGGAATCAGGAAGATCCAATCGAAACGCCACTGAACTAATCTGTGCAATGATCTTATATGGACCAATAAACTTACTTCCCAATTTAGCAGATGGTACCTTCATTCTTAAATATCTAGTTGACAACCATACTTCATCACCAATACTAAAAGTTGGAGCAGCCCTTCGTGATCTGTCAGCATCACGTTTATATCTTTCTTGAGTAGTTTTCAATGTCTCTTTTAATAATTCAAGATTACTTTGCATAATAATCAGTCTATCTTCCACAGCAGGAATTGGAGAGTCACAAGGTAGATTGGGACAAATATTTGGATGATATCCTAGATTAGCATAGAAAGGGCTAAATCTTGTAGATGAATGTTGAGAATTATTGTATGCAAACTCAGCCATGGGGAGGATATCAACCCAATCATCCTGTAGGTGACAAATATAACATCTGAGGTATTGCTCAAGTGTTTGGTTTGTTCGCTCCATTTGTCCATTTGACTGTGGATGAAATGCAGTGGACAAGTTCACCACAATGCCAAGGGATTTGCAAAACTGTTTCCAAAATTGTGATGTGAATTGAACGCCTCGGTCTGACACCACATCATTAGGAATGCCGTGCAAACGAAAAACTTCTTTTATAAGTAAGTCGGCTGTTTCTTTTGCTGTAGGAGTACCCTGGCAGGGTATAAAGTGAGCCATCTTTGTCAGTCTGTCAATTACCACAAAGATAGTGGTCATATTCTTAGATCTCGGAAGTTCTACAATAAAGTCCATGGAAATGGAATCCCATGGAAGTGTAGGTATTGGCAAAGGTTGTAGTAGTCCAAAAGGAGAAGCACGAGGAGTCTTAAATCTGGCACACGTTGTACAAGAGGATACATATTTTGCTACATCTTCCTTATAGTTGGGCCACCAGAATGAACGGCTTAACAGTTCTTGAGTTTTCTGAAGTCCTTTATGGCCTGCTAATTTAGAGTCATGGAATAGTTGCATGACCTTTAACCGTGCTTTTTCTGGAACGTATAGTTGATGTGCCATATGCCAGACTCTGTTGTCATAAGATAATTTAACATTTTTTGTAGGATTTATGAGGGTAGAATCCATATCATATCCATTCTTGATCTCTGTTAATAACTCAGTTGTACAAATAACCCCCAAAAAATTTGAATCAGGAATTATTGCTTGAACAGGCTTTACCTGTTGAGGATTCTCTGCATAGGCTCTTGAGAGGGCATCAGCTTTTCCATTCTTCGATCCAGGTCTATAGGAAATTAGGTAATCAAAACGGCTTAAAAAGAGAGCCCATCGAGCTTGTCGGGGAGATAATCTTTTTACTGATTTAAGGAATTCCAAATTCCGGTGATCGGTGAGGACTATCACTTGATGCTTTGCACCTTCTAAAATATGTCTCCATTCTGAAAAAGCAGCTATAATGGCAAGAAGTTCTTTATTTTCCACATCATAGTTTCTTTCAGGAGCAGTCATTTGCCTTGAATAAAAAGCACAGGGGTGAAGTAACATTTTTTCTCCTACTCTTTGTGAAATTACTGCTCCTATAGCTGAATCCGATGCATCAGTTTCTAAAACAAATGGGAGTGTAGGATCAGGATGAATTAATATAGGAGCTGATGTGAACTTCGTTTTCAAAATGGAAAAAGCTTTATCAGCTGCTGGTGACCACTGAAAGGAGGAAACCTTTTTTGTGAGCTGAGTAATTCGGGCAGCAATTCCAGAAAAGTCCTTTATAAAACGCTGATAGAAATTAGCAAAGCCCATAAATCGTTGCACATCTTTGATGTTTTTAGGTATGCGGCAATCTACCACAGCATGCACTTTACAGGGATCCATACACAGTCCTTGAGGGGATATAATGTAACCCAAAATTTTTATTTGAGTATGACGGAATTCGCATTTCTCCAACTTGATGTATAATTGGTTTATACGTAGCCATTGTAAAATAATTTGAACATGTTCTTGATGTTCTGGTAAAGAATTAGAAAAGATAAGGATATCATCAAGATATACAACAATGAAAAGATCAAGCAAATCTCGAAAGACATCATTTATAAAATGTTGGAAAGTAGCAGGGGCATTACATTACCCGAACGGCATCACGAGGTACTCATAATGTCCATAGTTTGTTCGAAAAGCCGTTTTCCATTCATCACCTGGTCGAATGCGTATTAGGTTGTACGTTCCTCTTAAATCGAGTTTTGTGAAAATACTTGCTGTCTGCAGTCTTTCCAATAATTCTGGGATGAGAGGAAGTGGATGTCTGTTCTTTATAGTAACTTTATTTAATTCTCTATAATCAATGCATGGCCGCAAAGTTCCATCTTTAGTTTTTACAAAAAAAATAGGAGCCCCTGCTGGAGATTTTGAAGGACGTATAAAACCTTTAGTTTCATTTTCCTCCAGGTGAATCTTTAGCGTCTTTAATTCAGGATCAGCTAATGAATAAATCCGACCAAAAGGAATAGCAGCCCCAGGTAATAGATCAATGGGACAATCATATGGTCGATGGGGTGGTAATTTGTCAGCATTTTATTTGTTACAGATATCTGCAAAATCCTGATATTGAACAGGCAATTGTTCCTCCACAGAAGAGGGGGACACTGAGATCTGATTCTCTTTTTGTGCAAGCGGGACCACACTGATAGGATCCTGAAACGTTAGGGTTTGAGACTCCCAGTTAATGGCTGGGTTATTGTTAGTGAACCAAGGGAGACCCAAAATGATGGGAAAATTTGGAGAAGAGATGAGAAAAAAAGTGAGTTCCTCCTTATGATTGGGTTCTATCATCAGGGACATAAGTTCTGTCTCATGTGTGATGGGACCAGAATTCAGAGGGGACCCATCAACTGTCTCCATCAATACAGGAGTCTTTCTTTCTTGAAATACTATATGGTTTTGTTTAGCAAAATCTATATCCATGAAATTACCATTGGCTCCTGAATCCAGCATTGCCATGGTTGAAATAAGTTGAGAGTTTATCTCAAGTTGTATTGGTATTGAAAAATGATTTTTTATTCTTCTGTTCTCTCTCTCAAATGTAGACAGTGAAGAGATTTGAGGAATAATAGCATTCAGTTGATGTGAACAGCATGAAATAATAGATTTCTGGTCAGAGTCTTTAGGTTTCATCAATGTAGCAACTGTCTTGCGAGGTCATTGAGAACAATTAGATACATAATGTCCAGATTTACCACAATACAAACAGAGATTTTCTTGTCGTCGTTGATCTCTTCTTTCAATAGAAATCTGTTTGCGAATGGTATCTATTTGCATTGGCTCAGACTCCTCAATTTGTTGTGTTGCAGGAGTTCCAGAGTAATTTGATATTGCTGGTTCTGGATAATTAGGACGAGTCCACATGGAACCCCATCTATCTTGTTTCCTCTCCATTTGACAAGCATCAATACGAATACAATGTTTAACAAAGGCTTCAAATTCAGTGGGTGCATCAGCTCTAGATAATTCATCTTTAATGAACTCAGATAACCCCTTTCGATAAACAGACAGCTTAGCTGCCGAATTCCAATCTGTGTCCAAGATCCATCTTCGGAAATCAGAGGTGTATTCAGCCACTGAACGTCTTCCCTGACGCATCTTTAATAAAACTGACTCAGCAGTAGCACTTCGATTTGGATCATCAAATATCTGGTTCAGTGCATCCATAAAATTAGAAAGATCTTGTAATATGGGACTTTTTGCTTCTATCAAAGGAGAAGCCCATGTCAAGGCATCATATTTCAACAATAAAAGAATACAACGTACTTTCTGTACATTAGTCAAAAAATAAGTAGGATGTAAATCAAAATGCATATTATATTGATTAATAAAACCTCTGTAATTTTTACGATCACCTGAGAATCGAGCCGGAGGTAGTGGGAGTATGGGCTGATGTACTGCAGCTGAAGGTGCTACAGCATTAACTTCTTGAAGCCGCACCTGTAGTTCTGTAATAACTCCATTTTGTAGCGCTATTTGATCTTTGAGTTCATGAACATTTATTTGCAACTCAGTTACCTGTTGATTTTGCAGTTGGAAATTATTTGTACACTGGGTCTCCAGTTCTTGAAATTTTGCATGAAATTCCTGTAGTTGTCTTGAAGCAGAATGCATGTGGAAACTCAGATCTGAAAGTCGCTGTAAAGTAGATGGTTCTAACCCGGCGGGCTCCGTCATTTTGGGCTCGAGTATCCTGTCACACTTCTGGTATTACAAACGGAACCCAATAGCTAGGTAGTACTGTAGTAAACAGGATTTATTTTGATACAGAAATAAATATTAAATGTCCAGCAAGCAAGTCCAAAGTATCAACAGGATAAATATCCTGTAGAGGTACCAAGTAATTTTATTCCAAATCATAAGGGAGCAAGGTTCTGTGGAAGCATCTGGTTCAGACACAAACACAATACTCGAGCAAAGGCTGCATAACAGGAAGTGCCTTTTCTAGGCCCAAACAGGAAATGAGATCCAAGATGGAATCTTCCTGAGACAGTTCTGGCCATCTTGGATAAGGGCAATTGTAAGGGCAAGTTCATATCAGAGATCCAAGATGGAAACTTCATGAGGCAATCACGGCCATCTTGAATGAGGGCAAATCTAAGGGCAAGAACATAACACCTGTTCACATACACTGGATCTGCCTGCAGAACTTATGTTACTAGCAACAGTACTGCAGATCCAGAAGATGTAATTACACAGCACATTGATGAGATTAGAGAATGTAAGAAAAAGTTTTACAAGGAACATGTTAAGCCAGATTGGGATTTTGACACTAGTGGTCAGTCCTGGCTTAATCCTGCCAATTGGTTTGGTGGAATCAGAAGTTGGGTGTCAGGAATACTATCCATAATTGCAAAGGACTTAGCTTTTCTATTCATACTTTAATGTAACAGTGAAAATTGCAGTATGGCTGATTAAGAAACTACTAACACTTGATTGCTGTTCATTTCAGAGACAAAAAGAACACAAGAGGCAGCAGAGCCTCTCATGTTCACTGATGTATGTGAAGTGATTGAAAATCACGGCGGCGGAACATTTTTTACCATGCTCAACTATAAGGGGGGCACCAAGAAGTTGTTGTACCAGGGCCCTGAATTCCTGTTGGAAGCCCCGCCTATGCATATGTTTTGATACAAAGGTGTATGTGTATAAGTACCTACTAAAGTTGATAGCAAGAACATGATTTCTGATAGGCAGTGATAGGGTAAATAATGAATAAAAAGATGGGAAATGAGAAATGTAGTTTTATGAGCTGACGCCATTTTGCTCCCTAGCAGCCATTTTGTTCTTTGTAAACTACAAATAACCAGATGTTAGTTGTTATTCATTAGTAGAATATTGCTTATAGAATGTATACATGACCTTGCATATAGCTGACAAGCAACACTCACTAGCTTAGTGATAAGTGAAATCTTGCATTTCCGGAGTGCTATAAATATGTGAACTTTGTAAACAATAAAAGTAGAGAATAACTGACACTCAGAACCTGCAGTGTGCTTTGTTCTCTCCAGTTGTATTGAGCTCAACCTGTTTAACTTGACACTACTTGGAGAACTGGTCGATCAAGACTTAAGGGTCTTAGATCTGACACAAGACAGCATAATGATCACTTAGTATCTAATATTATAGGCTTGTGGTTAATTAGAATAACTATATGTTAACCCTTTAACAGATTTCAAGGCTGTAACTTCTTCCCATGGGCTCTGCTAAATTAATTTTAATATTCTATCAACTGCTAAATAGGTAAAAATACAAATTGCACTATTGTAAAAAAAATGCAGTACATCTACTTCAGTAAACATGCAATCTAGTGAACAAGCACTTAAGATTTAACATCTCTGGAAATTTGCCTTTAATAGGTATCCAGTTTCTGATGGAAATTTTCATTATCCCAAAAATATACTTGTCAGTATCCTCCACCAAATAGGATGAGAATAGTGTTGTTCAAGATATTTAGTCAAAGTTTTGTTAAGTTTTATTAAAAGTCCCACAAACCCTTGAGCAGAATACAAAACTTGTAAAATATAAACTTGTCACTTCTCCAGGAACAAAAATAGCAGTCAAACACATGGGTCTAGAACAGCCACCTAACTGGAGGTTTCTTACACATAGCGTTTACAGCAGTCCTGTCACTGGTAATATCTCATCTTGTGGAGGCCTTCACCCCTGGATTCCTTGGGGTAAATGTATCATACTGCGCTTTTTACAAGTCGCCGGAAATCGCCGAGATGACAGCTTAAATTTAAAGCGGCACTGCCTTGTTAAGGGAAGCTTCCCTTTACAAGGCAGCGCCGCTTTAAATTTAAGCTGTCATCTCGCCGATTTCCGGCGACTTGTAAAAAGCGCAGTACGATACATTTACCCCCTTATGTTTGTGGTTGTCATAGACACAAGTCAAAAATTTCTAGCAGATTGGCTCATAGAGCAAATGTTGCAACAACAGTTTAGGAATGTGCTAGATGAAGGAGAAAGATTATAGATATTTCCAAAATCAGTGTTTAATTGTAAAATGGCTAAAGAAATAACAGACAGATTGTATACTCATGCAGCAATGTCTACTCAAAGAAGAGAATAATACCCAAGGCTTTTCTCCAAAAACATACTAATAGGTTAATTGGCTGCTATCAAAATTTAACCTAGTCTCTCTCTGTTGTGTGTGTATGTTAGAGAATTTAGACTGTTAGCTCCAATGGGGCAGGGACTGATGTCAATGAGTTCTCTGCACAGTGCTGTGGAATCAGTGGTGCTATATAAATAAATGATGATGATGATGATGATGATGATGATGATGATTATGATATAGTGTGATAATGGCTGAATCTCCAATGTCTGAATGCTCGGAGTGCCTCTAGACCAGAAGTGACATCACAGGTGTTGATAGGCAATTCATTTTCAAGACTTGTATGCAGCCCAACACACAGTGAAAGGGAAAACAACTCAAGCTATTATGTATCCTAAAGAGTTTTCATTGCCTGCATTGGCTAGACATTGCTGTGACTGATTTTTTAATGAAGCCCTTACTCTATGGAAATACTTTTCCCCATAATCTACCTCATTCCTGAAATTTTGCAACACTGAAAAACAACACGTGTAAGCAGAACGCTTGGAAGGCAACAAGCATGGGAGTTTACTTATTGAGTGGTAGTGCAGCTTGCATTAACTACACGTACCTTCATAAATGCTAAGTGCTTGTCTATTAACGTCTAAGAGCAAAAAACATGTCTTTGCTTTTTACAGAGCATTAGTAAAGCCTCACTTGAATCCGCAGTTCAATTTTGTACACCAATTTCCAAAAGGATGTTCTGGAACTGGAAAGAGTGCAGGAATGGCAATTAAATTATTAAAGCATATGGAAAATCTCAGTTATAAGCAAGAACTGTTTTATTGTGTAAATTGAGTTATTTTTATTAAAATGATTAATGGCTGATATCTCTCATCTCACCTTAAACTTCTCATTACCTTATTTAACTTATCCAAATAATTGACACAAGTAGCAAATAAGTAGAGGAGTTTATTTGTCAAACCAATATGGTGGTAGAGAAAAAGAACATACAGTACAACAAGGCCCAAACTGAATATCCCAACACAGCTCAACTTCCCCTTTAGATATCAACAATGGCAGTGGTAACAAACTCACCCAGGCACACATATCTACCTTACTACGCACTACAGAACCCACAACCCCTCTGGGCTGAAAGAGTACAACCACAAGTCGACCCACAGTGGTGGTACTTGCATCAAGATCATAGTCGACTCTTTGAAGGTAGGTGAATTCAGCATGCCCACTACAATATTTTGTGCCCCCAACCATTGGCCACCGACTGCACTGCGTTTTCTGGCAACAAACCATCCAGGACCTCCACAATACGAATGCCATACTAGGCCAGGAAATAGGCAAAAATAGAAAACCAGCACAAAAATAGAACAGCCCGACAAGCTGTAGCAGGTGCAGAAGTCCATCGAAACCAGGAAATATGCGCAGGCAACGTCCTGAGTCTCTAGAGCCTGATTTACATTCCGCTCACCACTTTTATAGACTATTCCTTAGCCCTCCCATAATGACATCAGGTGGCCATACCCATTTCCAGTTAAACTTTTAGCCTTTAGAGAGATAACTTTAGTTAAGTGACACAGCATCAGATTTTAATTCCCTTCATGCCCACAGTTCTTAATACCATTTAAGATTAAGGGGTTTAATAATTATTCAATAAAAATTGGAGATTTGCATAGATCTCATGTTTTGGTTTTGGTTCTAAAACTATCTTCATGTTTTGGGTTTGACCAAAAATATTCATGTGTTCAGGGTTTGGTTATGGATCTATAATTCACCACCACCTCAACACTGTCATTAGTTTCAGCAATATTGGCCAAAGGTTCCAATGAGTTGGCTGGTTATCAATGGTGAAGGAGCAGCGGCACAAACACGTCAGTTTAAAAAATTATATGATACCTAAGAAACATAGTGTCAGAGAGGTTGGCAGTTTAATAAAGTAAAGGAAACCTTTAAAATACACCGGCAGAACATTGGCTGATAGAATGATCACTTTAGAGAAAAAGATAGACCAAAATAGTTTGCACCCAGAAGTGACTTGGACTTATTTGTTATTCTCAATGTTAGACAGCATATGTGACACATTGTAGACAGGGAGAGTAGCACCAGTAATAAAAGCTTAGTAAACGGATAGCAGCGGCATCAGTAGATATTTTAGAAAAGAAAATAGACAGCATGTGTGATACATTGTGGTGAGGTAGATCAGCAGCAGTATTAAAAGCTTAGCAGATGGATAGCAGCATCAATAAATATTTTAGACAAGACTATAGATGGAAGTGGGCTGCGCCCAAAAGTGAAATGGTGGAAGAAAGACAATGAACTTTATTGTTATTTTCAATGTTAGACAGCATGTGTGAAACATTGTGCTGAGGTAGACCAGAAGCACTAATAAAAGCTTAGCTGATGGATAGCAGCAGTATCAATAAATATTTTATTTTCACTGTAGACAGCATGTATGGGCAGCATGGTGGCTTAGTGGTTAGCACTTCTGCCTCACAGCACTAGGGTAATAGGTACCGTTTGGGCTATTTTGCTGAACAATAAAATCCATGGGTAAGTGTGTTCAAGGTTTCTCTGGGATGGATAAAGGTAAAAGAGGACCAGCAGAGCAATTGTGGGAGGTTTTAGAACAATTGACTATGTCTGCCTGTGACATGATGGACCCCCTATGCCCCCCTCTCTGTTGCAGCTGGAAACCGGCTGGGCTTACTTTGCCACCATTCCCTTTTGTTATCCAAAATTTGCCCTCTTGCCGCAGTAGAAGGGGCTTACAAATGCTGCCACCACTGGACTCCTTACCGGCATCCAGTACGGGGTTTCTTCTGGGTAACTGATGCTGCGAGTGTACCCCGCTACTGGCATACCTGGGCTGGTACTCCTGACCTCTTACTATGGATCAGGGGTGCTGTGGATGGATCCCCCCTTGCCTATCACACTGACCAGAGCTGCAGGGTAGCAGGCAGAGCGGTGGTACCGGAAAAGCTGGGTCCAACCTCAGAAACAGCCAGAGAACGGATTAGATTTAGGATCTGCAGGTGACAGGTATACAGAAATATTGAAGATTTTTTCAAGCAGGTCTTTGAAGCAAGTGATGTTTATTTGCTCTCACACTGGTTGAAGGTACCAGTGATCAGGTCAGATAAAACAAGAAGAACATTTCAGTGTACAAGTCAGTGCTTTTTATACTGATTTGGACACAGGCAATTTTTAGAATCAGGATGCAATGTGTTTTTTTTTAAATCCAGTATTTTTATTGGAATTTTCAAGGTACAAACATACCAAACAAACAAAAGAAAAAGAAATACAATCGCAAATATGCCAGTATTAAAAGACAAAAGTTACAAGACAGCAGTCGAGAGAACTAACAATATATGTGCTATACTTATTTAGGAACATACATCGTAAATGCTTATACATGAATAAATTACAAATACAGGGCTCAACATATAGACTTAAACATTTATTATGAGATCTGTGGGGATCAAACACTTATGTATTCGGGACACCTTGAATCAATGACACAAGATAGAATGGAGACTCCAACCACCTATACCATATACCCTCAAATTTCTGCAGGGCCTGCCTACTAGTATAAACAAATCTCTCATGCCCTATAGTGCTATTAACCAGAGCTTTCCCGTTCTTAATTGTGGGGCTCATTGGGGCTAGCCACAACCGCGCTATGTTAACCTTAGCTACCATAGACAACTGGGAAATATATATTTTGTCAGATTGTTAACCTTTCCTGTCGAGCAAAGCCCAAAGAGACAGGTGGCCGATAACCGATGTGAGACCTCAATCCCTACGCCAAAAGGCTTGTATACAGGGACACTCCCAAAGAAGATGCCAGAAATTAAATTTTTCTGAATTACATTTTGGACAGTATTATTTGGGTGGAACTTAGCCAATCTAATAGGAGTCAAATAAGCCCTATGGAAAATGAATACCTGTATTTGTTGGAATCTCAATGACGCTGTGGAACCACTCGTACTATCCATAACCTTCCCCCACTCCTTATCTGTTAAAGGACCAATATCTATTTCCCATTGATTTCTCAGATCATTCAAATCATCCACTGTGGATTCATACAAAAGGGAGGAGTACATGTGTGAAATCAGACGCTTGTGGCCTAAAGTCTGTAACTGTCTTCTCAGCGGGGCTACCATAATCACCGGCGGTTCCCCCCTGAATTGTGCATTCATAACATGTCTCAATTGGAGGTAGGAGAAAAACATTGTTCTGGGCATGGAAAATTCCCCGAATTGCTGTTCAAAGGATTTAAGAATGTTTGTTTCATACAATTGGCCTACAGCCACTATCCCATACTGGAACCACCGCTTGGACCCCTCACCGTATCTAACTGCTTTAATTTATTTGTCCCCAAAATAGGAGTGCATGAGTTAATATCAGTAAATCTCACCATTTTGTTACTATCTGTCCAAATCTTAATTGCTTGAATCAAGAGTGGGGAAGCCCGTGGACCAAGCCGACCAGACATCAGTGACTGTAGAGGTGTATGGTTAACATTAACTTGGCGTACTAACACACAGTGTAAATTATGATAATCCGGATCAGAACCCATGCCCTGAAATTAGTCAGCTGAGAGGCAATATAATACAATTTCAAGTTGAGAAATGCAAGACTACCAGAGGACCTGGACCTGCACAGCGAGCTGAGCTTGACCTTGGCCCTCCCCCTCCCCAAACCAGAGAGGTCAAATACTGATCAATGCTGTGAAAAATGGAGGGTGGGAAATAAACAGGTGACTGCTGGAGTATATGTAAAAACCTTGGCTGTACCACCATCTTAATTAAGTTTATCCTGCCAGAGACAGAGAGCAGGAGCTTCCTCCACACATATGTTTTTGTTTTAAGATGAGAAATTTGGGGCTGTACATTCAATTCCACGTACTCTGAAGGGGTATTAGTAATCCATATTCCCAGGTATTTGAATTTCGAAGCCCATTTTAATTGGAGATCTTTTAATAGTGTAACAGGACATTTCCAACCCAATGGGAACACACTGGATTTATCCCAGTTAATTTTTAAACCAGAAAAAAATCCCAAATCGATAAACCACCCACAAGAGAGTTCCCAGGGAATTATCGTGATCAGAAAGAAACAGCAGCATATCATGAGCGTATACCGCCACCTTATCTTCCCTGTGCTTTAATCTAAGTCCCTTAATTTCTTTATCATGACGAATCAGAAAGGCCAATGGCATCCTTGTCTAGCTGGAGACAATGGGCATCCTTGTCTAGTGCTTCGTTCCAGCTGAAATGGTTGAGAAAGATGACCTTTAACACATACCCGTGCTACAGGGTGCGAGTAAAGGATCTTAACCCATTTTACAAAATTCGGACCCATCCCGAACCGAGATAACAGCTCCCACAGGTACGGCCACTCCACCGAGTCAAACGCCTTGGCCGCGTCCAAGGACAGCACAACTTCATTCTCTGTAGGAGGCAACCGCACCTGTAGGAGAGTGTACAGCCTCCTCAAATTAATAGATGTAGACTTGCCTGGCATGAATCCTGTTTGATCCGGGTGAATCAATTCCAATACCACTCTATTCAACCTAAATGCCAGCAGTTTAGCTAAGATCTTAACATCATTCGTCAGGAGTGAAATTCGGCGATAGGACTCTGGGTACAATGGATATTTCCCTAATTTAGGCAACACTACCACCGCCGCCTCTGCCATGGAAGGGGAGAGGGCGTTGACCCCGCACAGCTCGCTAAATGTGTCCAACAACTTGGCTACAAAGAAAGGTTGATGTTTTTTATATAATTCGTCTATTCCAGGTGCTTTTCCTTTAGGGAATGACATAATAGCTGCATCAATTTCTTCTAGGGTAAAAGGAGAATTAAGAAACTCACTACTTCAGTGGAGAGCATGGGGATAGCAATAACATCCAAGTATGCCTATAAGGTGGCCAAATCATATTGGACCTGTGACTTATATGTATTAGCATAATATTTATAAAATACATCTAGGGTAAATGTATCAAAGTCCGTTTTTTTCATCTCACGGGAGATCGGCGTCTTTGCAGCTAAAATTTAAAGGGGCAATGGCTTGTAAAGGCAAACTTGCCTTTACAAGCCATCGCCCCTTTAAATTTTAGCTGCAAAGACGCCGATCTCCCGCAAGATGAAAAAAACGGACTTTGATACATTTACCCCCTAGTTTTGATGTTGATTTCATTCTACGGATCTAATTTAAAGTTAGCTAATGGCCTCACTTGTTTAGCTAAACTGATGTTCTTTAAATGCACTTCATGGTATTGCTTCTCTACTTATCTCTCCAACTTAAATGTTTCCAAAATGTACACATGTATGTTTCTCTCTTTTTTTTATTTGCAACGCCTGGGATTCCCCCCTGAGTAAGTATACCCACAGCTACACAACCACCCCCCACACTCCCCAAGTATACAGGATGTACTGGCTTCGACTTTCGGAAGGCATGACTTGCCAGTCAAGCTGTCTTCTTTCCCCTCACTTTACTTTCATCCCCCTACTAACCCATCCCTTCCCCTCCCAATCCTTTGCACCTCAACCTGGCATTGTGCTGCTCCTTTTATATTACCTAAAGTTATATTGGTCTAACTTCCATTGGTATCAACCATGACCCTCTCGATTCTAACCATAAATGCTAACGGTCTTAATACTCCACAAAAGCGTTCTATATTGTTTCAGTACCTGAAACGTCACTCTCCTCAGATTGTAATGTTGCAAGAAACGCACTTCCAACATGTGCATCCAAATCTACAATGCAAAAACTACCCTCAGGTATATTACTCCACATCTTCTCAAAAATTCAATTGCACAGCCAGAGCCGTAACTCAGAATTCTGGCGCCCTGGGCGAGAAAGACAAATGCCGCCCCCCTAGCCCACAACTTTAACCAAATTAACCTAAAATATTCCTAAATTGCGCCCCCCTTCAACATTGCGCCCTGGGCAGTCGCCCCTGTCGCACAGCCCTAGGCACAGCTATCCTACTCCACCACACTCTTCCAATAACAATTGACACATCTTATACAGACCCTCAAGGACGATATATTATTTTAACAGGTTCTCTCCTTCGCACACCAATTACTCTAGCCACACTGTACACTCCCAATACTTCACAAAATACCTTTTTTACTCCATTTTTTGGCCAGACTTTCACGAGTTGGGGTTGAAAGGATAATAATAGGGGGCGACTTTAATACCATCTTAAACATTCGATTAGACCGTTCATCTCCAACATTATGAGGTAGTCAAATAGCACGTGAAAGCCTCAAACTACAATCCTTGCTCATCCAAGCTAACCTCTAGCGAGCGCTATATTTTAATGACAGAACGTATACACATTACTCGGTACCACATGGAACTTACTCTAGATTAGATATAGTTTTTGTAGATGCTTATACGACACGATCACTGAAATCGGCCACCACTACTCCAGTTCCCTGGTCTGACCACTCAGCTGTGATTGTGCGACTTGACGTTTTGCCACCCTTTGCGCCATGTTATTGATGGAGACTAAATGATCATCTATATCTGAAAAAAGACAATATTAACATGATAAAACAGGCTATTCTTGACTTTCAAACAGACAATGCCCAAGGCGATACTACTTCTACTATAAGGTGGGAAGCTCATAAAGCAACCATCCGAGGACGCCTGATCAGTCTAGCCTCCCATGAGAAAAAACAACAACAAAAGGCGGTTACTGACCTAGAAGCCCAAATTCAAACCCTAACCAGACAACACCAAACATATCCTAAACGCAAAACTTATTTAAAACTTTTGGCCCTACGAGGACAACTAGGCAACTACCAGGAGAAACACTGGAACCCAATTAATGACAGCTTTCATAAGAAAAAACCTCCCTATCAGATCCACTTGGAGAAACTAAGACGCCTATGCACAAGTACAGAAACCCCCCGAGAATTGTTTGTGTGTGTAGAGTGGTATGCGCTTCCTACCCATGATTTTTTTAACGAGAGTATTCTTTCACCATGTAAATGCGTCTCTAATAAACAAACTGTGTCAGGGTAATTTTTCTTCATTTGGCTTAGAACCAGATAACGTTTCACAACATTATTAAAACCCCACACATTCCAGGAGAGAATTCTCAACTCCCCATTAAATGCACCAGAACACATATATAATCCACAAAACCTTGTACTAGATCCCCCCAGACCCTCTGCCCCGTATCCCACAATCCTGCAGAGCATACAATTGTATAAATGTGAGCACAAATAAACATTGAGCATACTTTTGCGATATCACTACACACAGACTAATTTAGTTTAAAGAGAAAAAGCAAAACCAAGAATCCTCATCACTAAACCCACACCCACACCTCCAACAAGATAGGCCGCCTACCAACCAGCAGATTAGAAAAAAAGAGAGAGGAAAACTGAGACCCAAATCGGCCTTAAAGCCATGGGCTCTCCAGCCCGTTACATCATATAATAATATCACTGTAGCCTTATTACTTATCAGCCCATTTTGAACATTATTAAACGTTACGAACACCACGGAGGGGCTCCAGGTGGAGGTGTCTGAGTTGGAATACGGTGAACCCTTTCCACCGCAAATTTTGCTGTAAACGACTCCGTGCCAAACAATTGAATTAGCCACTTTTCCAGGAAGAATTCTGGAGCAACACCTTCTGCCCTCTCAGACAGCCCAACCAAATGGACATTAATACGGAGTAGTTGCCCCTCGATTGCCTGAACAGGGAGGCCTGAGATTCCAGACCCTCCAACCGATCCCCAACTGGTGCAGAGACATCCTCCAACGTGGACACACAGGCCTCTACCTCACCCACTCTCTCCCTG
The DNA here is from genome assembly GCF_038048845.1 of Mixophyes fleayi. Classification (NCBI taxonomy): domain Eukaryota; kingdom Metazoa; phylum Chordata; class Amphibia; order Anura; family Limnodynastidae; genus Mixophyes; species Mixophyes fleayi. The sequence goes on along the minus strand of NC_134403.1, from coordinate 245,913,894 downwards.
ATGTTCCCGGAGAAGAGAAAGATCAACCTTCACCTCAATTTTTTCAGTCACACATTTTTCAGATTCCCCGATGGCCTGTAGGACCTGTGACCTTCGAGCTAGCCGGTGGAACTACCAAGGGAGGAGAGGCAGAATGTGATGTTTCGCCTGAGCCAGGAACAGTGGTGGAGGAGCGAGCAAAATACCCCAATTTTTCCGCTGTGGCAGATTGACCATGCTTGCCCATGATCTTCTGAGGCAAAGAGGGTACTATTTATCCTATAAAATTGTATGTGACCTCGTAGTAGGGTCTGACTCCACCAGTAGATTGTGCAAAAGAAGTTATATTACTAGTAGAACGAACAGATTGACTACATAAAAACTAGCAGATTGCAGTCAATTATAATCGCCCTTCATCAAACGTTGTAAGCAGGGCAGACCTCTTCAGCTTATCAGGCACACACTAACAATTGGAGACTTTTTTTTTTTAAGGGTCCAGACGGATCCAGATTACAAAAGGATTATTCCTAAGATAGCAGAGGATATGCAACATATGTCTGCAATAATAATCGAGTGTGTGGCACTATATTAGCAGGGAGACAGGAATTCACCAGGACTCACCAGCAAATCAACATGGCGCCTCGGAGCACGGAATGGAGCGAAAACAAGAGTACCGACTGTCCCAATTCATACATACATTCTGCCGGACCTAGCCGGGGAGTCTCCGATGACTGCACAGGTAAGTCCCTACAAATGCGCCAGAGGATTAAGCAGAGATCGTACTGCACAATTGTAGCGCCCTGTCCTCCCGATTCCACCACCGCTACACACCCCACAGGCACTGTATACAGCTCTTCCCCTGCACGATGGACACTGTCACCCTATGCCCGCTTGCCTCAGGGCTCTTAGATATGATTCAGCTGAGGCCACCCAGTCAGGATCCACATAGAGCAGTCCCAGGGTGTTGAAGAAGGCCTCCACTTACTGTAGAGCAGGGTTGGTGGACACTAGGCTGAAGGCCCAGGATTGAGGATCCCCTTGAATTTAGGAGATTACAATACCAACCCTTTGTTGCTCTGAACCAGAGGAGCGGGGCCTCAAATGGAAACAGAACTTGCAACTTTCTTTAAAGTTGTGGAACAAGGACTGGTACCTCGAGAAGTGATCTGGTAAATTTAGCTTGGGCTCAATCGCTGATGCCAGGGTGGCTTCCTACTGAGCCGCCAAGCAGAGTGAGAGGTCCTGTACCATTTGCGAAATTGTTTGGTTCTGACCAGCCAGGACCTGATCCGTATTGTGATTAGTTTGAATGGGGTCTATCAGACAAAATCCTTCAATATGTATTGTCAGATTATAAAGTTAGGGCTACGGCTATTAGATAAGCCTTTAGAACCAGGCTAATAGAAGCCTTCACTTTTAGCACCAGCCTTTCCTATAGAACTAACGTTGTTCGGAAGTATTCAGATGCCCAAGGACTTGCCAGAGATCTTGGGTTAGTAGCACGCAGAATAACCAGGAAGCAAGTCAGAGGTCAGTGCTCATTGCAAGAAAGGAGAATCCAATAAACAGGCAGAGGTCATGGGCAATCAGCAACCAGAAAAAGCCGAAGTCACAACATTTGTTACACCATAACCACTGCCGAGGGGTGTGGAAAGAGCCTAGTGCTGTCAGCATGGGGCTGGGTATCCTAGGATGGGGACCCACATTTTATGTGGACCCCAACTCCCTAGGGAATTCAGCCCTGTACTGACCTGTCTGGGGCTGTTTGGCATCATGGTAGGGGGACCCCCTGCTGTGGGTTCATCTGCTATGGTGCCACCGGCCGCGGCTGGCTAAGCCAAGGGCTCATCGGAGAACCCTGTGCTGTTTGTCCCTCCTCCCCCTGCTGTTATTTCCTCTGATTACCTCTGTCTTCTATGTTTTTGTTATTTTCAGACTGCTATGTCAAAATCCAGTGATCCTAGAAGTTACCCAGCTGTTTTGCCCTCATGCACTGAAAAAACACTTCGTTTTATAAAGGGGTTTCTAAAGGTGGTATTTTGCACTTAATTACAATATAATGAAAACCAGAAACCATTGTACTGTAAGGACCTGTCTGAGAACACGGCAATGAACAAAGACACTCTCAGTCAAAGCTCACTTGCTGCCTCCTCACTTTGCTCTTGCCAAGGCGCGGGGGACTACAGGCACTTGAGACCAGGAACAGTCCCGCCTCAAGTGCCTCGCACACCTCCCGGTGAGGGCCTAACCGAAAGGGGGAATTGAGCGTGATACTCACCGGGACACTCCCGCTTCCAGTCCTGTTCTCCTGCACCTCCCCGACACCTGCGGATGACAAGAAACACACAGACTCCCTCTATGCTATCAGTGAGACTAAGGTGTGCACCCACAACATAAACTTACTACAACAGCGACCCGACCCTAACAACGCTCTAATGGACAGCAACACAGCTAGGTTAAACAACTAAAACACTAACTAGGTGTGGTGCATTAACGGAACTACTCACTACCTCACGGACTAATCCAGAGGGCGGTTAATAACCCCCTCACCCAGTTCGTACCAAGGAAACTGCCTCCTTGTTATGGGGTCACCCATGGACCCTAAGGACCGACTGAACCAGGCCCGACTGAGGCTCACTGGAACAGCACACTAACCCGGGAGTCAACTGCCGCACGGAAAAGCCGATCGAAACTGAACTGCCTGACTGCCTTCACCCGGATATCGAACATGTGTCCGTCCACCCGGATATCGAACATGTGTCCGTCCACCCGGAACCGCCAGAGAACCTGCACGGAACTCGGGCTTGGGACCCTCGAGCAGAACCACGGGCCGCCCCTGGAACTGAATCAAGCTGTGCTGCACTGCCACTGACTCACTCATTTACCCCCTCTGGAGACCAGCGTGACCCCAGGGACCTACGGGACAGGAAAACTACCTGTGTTCTTCCCAGACTATGTGTAAGTTGGTAACTACACTTTTCCCCACAGTACGGGTTAGTACAGGAAAACAACAGGAAACAAGAGCCTACCTTTAATGGGGGCCTGACGTCTTGCACCTGGAACAAATGGGTAGCACACCAAAAATACAAGATACACGCAATATTCGCCGCACAGATGGAATAAAACAATATACACCATATGGCAAGCTACTACACCAGAGTACACAGCTGCTAGCCAACCAGCCGGTTGCTACAGCAACAGCAGGAGCCTCCGCTCTACTGTACCTCCTACTATCAGTGTACTCACCTCACACAGGACCGCGCCCTACACTCATAGGGCTCTTACACCTCTGATACACAAGGTCTAATGCCTCTAACTAGGGCCTTGTGCCCTGTTCTCCCAGGGGACACTAGCCCCTGCCTAACTAGGCCTTGTGGCCTTCCTCACTATGGCCTCTAGGCCACTAACTGACTATAAGGGTCTTGTGCCCTTGGACACTTTGGGCTCGTAGCCCCTACTTATCTAACTAAGGGCCTTGAACCCTATAAACACTTTATGGCCTACTGGCCTACCCAACTGTTAAGGGCCTATTGCTCGGTTCCCTGGGCCTTGTGCCCACGGGCCTAGTGTCCGACTTTACAGGGTGCTGCGGGCGGGGGCCCGGGAGAGGTGGTGCCCAACAAGGGCCTTTTCTACTTCCGTAGTCTTCGGGGAACTTCTCCTGGACTCCTTCTCCTTCTGCTGCTGCCTCCACGCTCTGCCACCGGCTTCTGTACTTGATCACACCGGTCTTCAGGCAGCAGAGGAGCTCTTAGCCCTGACAAGGGCTCTTTGCCGCCACTGCTGTTCCCCGCTGTCTTCGTTTGTTCTGTGCTTGATCCCGCAGCTCTCCGTAACACGTCCTCTCTGTTCACTCTCCGCCGTCAGACTGAAGATGGCGGTGCGCGCGCCGACTTAAATAGTCATCACGCAGTGTCAATGCGACGCTACGCGATGACGTGGTGGGTCCAGATTGGCCCGCCGCCGCCTTGTAATTTCAAATGACCAGGAGGTGAGCCCTGATTGGCTCAGCGCCCCGGCCGAACCAAGGGGGCCGCCGCCGCCCGAGGAACGACAACGGCCCCGAACAGGTAAGCCCTCCACAGTACACAAAAGAGAAAGCTCAAACACAATAGACATAGGATTACAAGAACACATAATGGATACACAATGAATCAGCACCCAAAACAGCATGTGGATTGTCAGCAAAGTATACAATATAGATATATGGAACTTCCTGACAGTAGAACTGAAGCATCATCTTATATACAAGCAAAAACAGTCTACTGATGTACAGTAGAATGTCTTGGATGTTTGTGAGCATCCTAGTTGTGTGGCCATGCACACTGCTACTCTGAGATGGTGTAAGACATGCTTCTTCCATTAGGCTGTATACTGTGTCTATGATATCTCGGCACTCTAATGGAATTTCTTGATGATGTTCATGAAGTATTAATGTGCATCTCAGGGATAGAAAAGAAAAACACTGAGAGAGAGACACATGGTTAAATATGATGAGAGAGGCTAACAATAGGAAAGAAAATGTTTTAAACAAGGTGTTTTATAGAAGGATAATAGATTTTTGTAAACAAAGAAACCGAAAGAGACGGTAAAACACAATAATTAATTTAGATAATGGCATTGGGACAGTACAGCAGGTTGACAGATGCCAGGGGCAAGAGGTCACAGAAAATCTCCTCCTGATGCATTGATATCTAATTAAATGATTTATCTATTGCACTAATTTCTATACTATGTCTATTCTCCAACACACGTTCTTCCAGCTCCTTCACCTGCTCTTCCAGCTTCCCTTCTGCTATTTACTTCTCCATCTCCAATTCTTTTCTAACTATTTCCATTGTCATTTCAAGTACTGTAAACATCAGGACAACAGGTAAAGAGTTCCAACATACCTGGGATTTCCCAAGACAATGGTTTTTAAAAGTACTCTCTTGAAAATTAACTATATAATGCTCATTTTCTGCATTTAACTAGCAGGTCAAATTTTGGATACCAGTGAGTATTCAATATTTGTTTTCTTACATTTACTCCAAATAGACAAGACAACTAGAAAGGAGAGAAATTTTAAAAATAGTTCCATGAAATATTCGCCTCATTTTGCAGTTTTGCTGTAAAATGTTGCCATTTGGCAGTACGTGTTCTCAGTCCTATCCCAACCATACCACACACCAGAATGAATTGATGGTTGTTGTCACAGTTCAACAGTATTTATTATGCAAAATGCAAATTTACAAATACTATTCTGAAACATAAAATCATGTAGATATTTTAAACAAGCATAAGTGTATATATGTAATCAATCTTTTCAATTTTCCTGTAGGTTGAACTATTTGGAAATTAAGAAGTTAAAATAATGACAAGTGCACCCTGCAGGGCTTCATCTACACAATGACAAGAACAGGCCCTAAAGTCGAAAGCACTTAGGGCTAGATTTACTAAGCTGCGGGTTTGAAAAAGTGGGGATGTTGCCTATAGCAACCAATCAGATTCTAGCTTTCATTTATTTAGTGCCTTCTACAAAATGACAGCTAGAATCTGATTGGTTGCTATAGGCAACATCCCCACTTTTTCAAACCCGCAGCTTAGTAAATCTAGCCCTTAAACTCAATATGTGTGTGCGTATGTACATGACACCTATTAAAGGTTAAAGTTTCCAGTAAGCTTATTGGCATTAGACAATATAACCCATAGGGGAGGTCATTGGATTTCCTATATAGTTTTCCTCTTGTGGTTTCTCTGCCTCTTTTGCTGCACAAAATCCATTGGACCAGTGAAGCAAAATAGGCTCAGTATTGTTACTATTGCTTCTCACTGTGTTGGATTGTATTGCTCTTGCTGTTAGCCCTTTCTGGGTCTGATTCTTCAAGATACGTATTCTGAGTGCAACTCATGTTCTCTGCATCATATGCACGTATTTAGGCTTTGCGAATTCACCAAGGCAAGGAATTCAAAATAAGTGTGAAATCAGGGGCAGGTCTGCTGTGCTAAACTACACCAGATGCAGAAAGATAATCTCTCTGTCTTCACCACCGCTTACAGTGTTGGGGAACCTAATCAGTGGCCCCCCACAGCAGACCCACTCCCCTGTACACATTAGCAAGGGGTGGTCAGTGAGGGACAGTTCAGACACCAGAAAGGGCTTTACAGGGTGATATGTTACACCTCACTGTTCCCCCCCCTACTCCAGATGGGTGCAATTTCTGCAACTGTTAGGAGGGAGTGCAGCTGCCTGCCCCTTCCAGCCCCATTTTACCAGCTGCACCTCCCCTTTCCTACCTCTCCAGTACAGCCAGTGCACACCTTCCCAGTGCCCATGCCCAAGCCACCCCAGACTCTTCCTGATATTGCACCCCCCCACCCCTTTTTAGTCAGGTTCTTAACTCATAGCATTTTTGCCCATATCCATCTCCTTGCCTTTCTCTCATGATTTCGGGAGGTCATCCTCCGTCTGCATACTGGACGGCCCACAGCCCGGTTTTCCACCCCCCACCGCTGTCGCCCACCTGTTTTAGTCTAATTCCTACGATAGGACCTTAAGACAGGAGTCATGTACTCTACCCGGCCTCACCCTCGACAAGACATTTTTGGCTCCTTCCACCAGGAGGACTTACCATACAGCTTGAAAACATTGGGTCCATTTTGTGGAGTCACAATTATGCTATGACGCTGGTCAGAGCCAGAAAATGTTAGCTTTTATCTGGTCCAGATACCAAAAGGGTGTATCCAAAACATCCATGTCTGGCATTGTGACGGGCATCTCGTTCATGGCCAGGCTTCATGGAATGGAAGACTTTACTAAATGGTTCTGATCTCCAAGGTCCTTAAGTGGTGGGCAAGGGAGAGACCTGTGGGTGAAGATAATAGAAAGCTAGTGTATGATAGCATTTTGCGCCAGATAGTGGGCATCCTTAAGTCGATCACTGCTGATGCTTACGATATTCTACTGTTCAGCACTGCATTTTCTTTCGCATTCATCTGCGTTTGTTAGAGTCAGTGTGCTAGTGGTACAAACCCTTTATGACACCCATTCCTTTAAGATTGGGCAGCTACTCCCTCGGCATTGGCCCGATCTTCCATTGCATAAATTAAGAACTTAGGCAGGTGGAAGTCTCATGCCTACAAAAAATATATCAGACCCAAAAGGTAGTGTTGCTATCCTATTTACACTCGGTAACCCAGAGCTTTGCTGCCTCTTCCTTTTAGCAGGGGCATGAAGGGATTTTCCCCATGTTTTTACCCAGACCAGAGCTTAATTAGTAACATGCCTTTAGGGTTTTTTCATGGGTTTTTACCTTCATATGGCTTAGCACTTTCCTTCTGCTCCCCCTTGCATCAACCTCTCCTCCATATTGTCGTGGTCATTATCAATGTGTATTGTTATTGTGAGTTTTGACACAGGGATGTATTGGTTTATTGGTTTGCCCGAACAGAAGATTCAGATCTGGGTGGTAAAGCTTTCATTTGAGTTCTAGGCATCCAGACATCATATGGCCTGTAACTGGTCCTCCTTCCCCTGCCCCACAGTAATTCACTGGATCGGTAAGGGTGGTTTATGCTGTCTGGCTTTTATGCCTTTTCTAAGTTCAGAGATGGACTGGAGTTGCTTTCCAGACAAACTTGTCCTTCATCTCAGAGGTAACAATTTAGGGAAAGGGAAGGCGCTTAACTTGTTAATTTCCATTAACGAAGATGATCGTGAGCTTCAGAATAGATGGCCAACGGTTAAGTTGTGCTGGTCGGCTGTCATCCCCAGCATACTCTGGAGGAATGGCATTCCTTCTCACATTATGTTGAGTATGCTTAAAAAGCTGAATAGAAGCACTGGCTGTGTCATTAGGTCGCTGTGACGCCCAAGTAAGGTGCTGCCTGCTGGTATTTGTACCATTGAAACTGGAGGCAAGGAGTCTAACATGCACAGGGCTGGATTAGCTTGAGGTCTAACTGGGCTACAGCCATGGGGCCTGGGGCATCCAGGGGGCCCTTGACAGTGCTCAGCGGCACTATTGATCATAGCAGGGTCCCGATCAATGCTGCTGAGCACTGTCACTGTAGTCCTTCCGCGGCGCTGAGGAGATCTCGTGAGTCTCACGCTCATAAGATCTCCTCAGTATGGAGCTTACAGCGCAATGCGGAATTACTATAGTGACAGTACAGCAGAAAGAGGTAAGCACTTGAAATGAGGGGGGAGGGTGGCTCACTTAGTCCAGGGGCCTCCATTCCTTTAATATGGCCCTGAACATGCCCCTGGTCTTCACCGGGGACCCCCCCAAGGAGGTATGGATTTGGCTTCATGGACGCACAGGTCCCATTTCTCCGGTAATACAGCAGAGGTAAACCAGAGGGAATGTTAGAAGCAAGCCGAAGTCAATAACCAGAAGAGCAGACAAATCACTTGAAACGCTGGAGTAGAGGTGGGACCTGATACTCTGTCACTCCTTGGGTGCCAGAGGCCTCCTTAAATAGTAACAGGCCAGCACTAATTATTGCGGCAGTGAAGACACCAGCTGACGCAGGGTCCGAGATGCTAGGCAACTGGATGTGCATACGCCACAGAGTCGGCCGGGTGGCCAGAAGATCGACGGAGACAGGAGACTGCCGCAGAGGCGGTACGGAGGGACGGCACCTGACATCTGCCAGGTTGTTTAGCGATTAACCAACCGTTAATTACAGTGAAACAGGTCCACTTGTTTAGTTTGGATGGGGGCCATCTCACAGGTGGTTAGGGGGTTTGGTAATGTCTTTTGGGTCTGAAATAGCATCCCGTTGCCCTGCATGTGCATGTGTCACAGGCCCGGCCGGGCAGCCGGATGTTCAAAATCTGATTGCTATGCAACCAGACACTGAGGGAGCAGAGGTAGACGACTGTCCCAGAGGCGGTATGAAGGGATGTTGCTTGACAGTACCTGTTCTCTTGGTAGAAGAAGCAATTGGAAAATGTTTAAGAAATTCCTGTAGTAGACGAGTAGCATGAAAGTCCTTCAGTTTAACCCATGACCATTCTTTGGGGCCGAAGCCCCTCTAATGGACCAGAAATCGAGGTTGACCATAGGAAAGGCGATAGTCCAGAATGCGTCTAACCTCATATTCCTCACCTGCAGTGTGTAGCAATCCTGACCAGGTTTTGTTACTTTCCCTGTCTGCTCTGTTTTTCTGTGGATCACATGACTCGCCCTCAGGGCGGGTCTCTCTAACCTGCTCTATTTAAACTCAGCACTCACATCTGCTCACTGTCAGTGCAACTTGTTGCTAGCCTGATTCCTTGGACTCTTGTGTATCCTAACAAGACTTTGTTTTCTTTCAATTGTACCTCTACTGTGATTCACAGCCCGCTGCAAGTCTCTTCATGTGCATATAACAAGACTGTTATCATGTTTAGCCTTGTCATGCTCCATCGCGGCTAATTGACACCTGCATATTAACATCTGTGCTGTGAATAGACTGCTATTGTGTTTATCACCTTGCCACGCTCCGTCGCGGCTAATTGACACCTGCATATCATCATCGGTGCATATTTATATATATATATGTTTTTATCACTCATTGAAGTATTGAAGAAGTACATCGTGTCTTGTCTCCTTAATCTGAACCTAGTTATACTCAGCATTAGGTCGTGTACAGTCCTGCTCTGACTATCAGACCTGTAACTACCAGCACTGTAACAGTTTGCACTGACCTAAAAGGAAATGAACACCATGGACGATCCCTCTCCCAAGGACCTATTTCAACACCTAATAGGGAGAGTGGAAAAGCAAGAGACCAATCAAGATCGCCTCATGCAGTTCTTACAGGATGTATCCTCTCATATGGATTCTTTTCAGGACACTCTGGCATCCTCCCATAAATCTAAGACATCTGCTGAGTCTTCTGCTAAAACAACTACCATGGACCCACGAATTCCTAATCCTCCTATGTACGATGGAAACCCCAAGTCATGTAGAGGATTCGTAAATCAGTGCGCAATTCAATTCGAATTATTGCCCAGAAACTTTCCTACGTATAGAGCTAAAATTGCCTACATTTTGTCCCTTCTTTCTGGTCAAGCCCTGGCCTGGGTCTCACCCCTATGGGAGAAGAATGACCCCTTGCTGCAAAATTATACAGAATTTCTGACAACCTTCAAAAAATTTTTTGATGAACCTGGTTGGCATTCCAGTGCTGCTACAATAATTCTTTGTCTACGCCAAGGCTATCATTCTGTGGGACAATATGCTATCTTATTTAGGATGATGGCCTCCGAGCTGCGCTGGAATGACAAAGTGCTGGTGGCCATGTTCTGGCAAGGCCTATCTGATCAAATAAAAGATGTGTTGGCTTCCCATGACCTCCCATCTTCCTTGGATGATCTGATCTCGCTGCGTCTCAAAATAGATCTTCGATTCAAGGAAAGGGTTCAAGAAAAAAAACAGATCCGTTGTCCTAATCATCGTCCTGTTTTCCAGAACTTAGGGGCCTCTTTGCCCCCAAAAGAACCCATGCAAGTGGGTAGGTCCCGCCTCTCTCCAAGTGAGAGAGAGAGAGAAGATTTAAAAATAATCTGTGCCTCTATTATGGAGGGAAGGCCTGTTGCATCAGTAGTTGTCCTACGTGTCCGGGAAAACGCTCAGACCAAACAGAGCTGGGAACCCCGTTAGTTCTGTTTGATTTTTCCCTCAACAGTTCTCATCGCAAAGAGAACCTCTTGTCTGTTTTTCTGTTTTTTGGGAATCTCTCTATTCCGCTGGATGCCTTTCTGGATTCTGGTGCAGCCGGTAATTTTATTGCCGCCAATGTGGTTGAGAAATATCATATTCTTACTACACCGCTGGAACGTCCTGTACGCCTCACAGCCATCAATGGCAGTAATATTCCAGGAGGCTTCATTCAGTTCTGGACTGTTCCCCTCACCCTTCAGATTGGAATTCTGCACCAGGAAAAAATATCCTTCCTAGTTCTTTCAAAGACCATGTGTTAGGTCTGCCATGGATGCGTCTCCACTCACCAACTCTGGACTGGCATACTGCTCAAATTTTGTCCTGGGGATCACAGTGTCAGTCTCACTGTCTGAAGAAAGTAGTACCTCTTCATCTAACCACTGCATTGTCATAACCATCTTTACCTCCTCAATACCAACATTATGCAGACATCTGTGAAAAGGAGGCAACCAAGCTTCCCCCTCATTGCATTTGGGATTGTGGAATCGAGCTTCTCCCTGAGAAACCTATTGCTCATGGTCATGTATATCCCCTTTCTCTTCCTGAGACCCAGGCTATGTCTAAATATATTCAAGAAAACCTGCAAAAAAGTTTTATCCAGAAGTCCACCTCTCCAGCTGGAGCTGGATTCTTTTTTGTTAAAAAGAAGGATGGCGGCCTCCGGCCATGCATTGACTTTCGAGGACTTAATGCTATTACCGTTAAGAATAGGTATCCGTTGCCCCTCATTTCCGAGCTGTTCAGTCGCATTAAAGGCGCTACTGTGTTCACCAAATTAGATTTACGGTGGGCCTACAATCTCATTCGTATTAAAGCAGGTGACAAATGGAAAACAGCCTTTAACACACACGATGGGCACTTTGAGTATCTTGTAATGCCCTTTGGGCTTTGTAATGTCCAGCTGTATTCCAAAGCCTCATGAATGATATTTTCCAAGACCTTCTCTATCAATTTGTCATCATCTACCTGGACGATATTCTAATATTTTCTCGAAACCTCCCTTCACATAGGGAGCATCTAGCTGAAGTCCTGACTCGTCTGAGAGAATACAACCTCTTCTGTAAACTTGAAAAGTGCCTTTTCGAGCAACCTCAGATTCCTTTCTCAGGCTACATCCTCTCGGGCATAGCCCTTCAAATGGACCCAGCTAAACTAAGAGCAATTGTGGATTGGCCCTTTCCCACCGGTTTGAAAGCTATCCAACGCTTCCTTGGCTTCGCCAACTACTACAGACAATTCATCAAGGGGTATTCTACCATCATTGCCCCCATTAATGCTCTTACCAAGAAATCAGTTAACCCCAAGCTTTGGTCCCCCGAGGCCATCTCTGCCTTTGAGCATCTAAAGTCAGCCTTCTCTTCTGCTCCTATTCTTCAGCAACCTGATTGCCAACGTCCCTTCTTCATGGAGGTAGATGCATCTTCTGTGGGCACTGGTGCAGTTTTGTCTCAACGTGACACTTCTAGGAAACTACAACCATGTGGGTTTTTCTCTCGCAAATTCCTCCCAGCAGAAAAAAATTATGGAATAGGAGATCAAGAATTATTGGCTATTAAATTAACCCTGTCTGAATGGAGACATCCGTTGGAAGGGGCCTTGTTTCCTATTACGATATATACCGACCATAAGAACCTAATTTATCTCCGTTCAGTTCGATGTGTGAATCCGCATCAAGCCAGATGGTCCTTGTTCTTTTCAAGATTTGATATTAGACTTACCTTCCATCCGGGATCAAAAAAAAAAAAAATCAGATGCACTTTCTAGGTCCTTTCATTTCGAAGACATTCATCCCATCTTTGACCCTAGTTGTGTCTTGGCTCTTACTCCTGTGCATAAATCTACTTGCCCTCCAGGCAGGACCTTCATATTACCACATCTAATTCTCAAGTTGTTATGTTGGGCCCATTTATCTTGCTTCTCGGGTCATGCAGGAGTCAAGAAGACTGGAGAACTCCTGACCCGGTACTATTGGTGGCCATCCCTTCTGAAAAATGTAAAATCATTTATTTTTGTCTGCTCTAAATCTGCACAACATAAGATTCCTTGGCATAGACCCTTCGGTCCTTTTATTCCTCTACCTGTTCCTGAAGTACCCTGGTCTCAAGTATCTATGGACTTTATTACCGATCTGCCTCTCTCCAAAGCTCATACAGTTATCTGGGTGGTGACCGTTTTTCAAAAGCAGCTCACTTCATTTCTCTCAATGGACTCCTTTCTTCCGCATTGCTGGCAGAACTTTTCATCAAAGAAATATTTCGCCTCCACGGCTCTCCACTCCATATTGTGTCAGACAGTGGTTCACGGTTTGTTTCAAGTTTCTGGAGATCCTTTTGTTCTCAGTTAGGCATTAAATTGGACTTTTCCTCGGCATACCATCCTTAGTCTAATGGCCTGACCGAACGGACTAACCATGAGATCGAAAAATTCCTACGAATGTATGTGTCTGCTCACCAAGCAGATTGGCTGGAAATCCTCCCATGTGCTGAGTTCGCCCATAACAATCATTTCCATGACGCTGTTTGTAATTCACCATTTTTCATCATGTATGGATGTCATCCCAGACCACCTATCTTTTCTCAAACTCCTATCTCCTCAGTTCCTGCAGTAGATTCCCTGCTACGCAAGTTTTCTCTCATTTGAAATCAAACCAAAAGTAATCTGGAGAATTCTGCTGCATGGGCCAAAAAATTTTTCAAAAGGAAAAGGTGTCCTGCACCTCCACTTCTTCCAGGGGATAAGGTGTGGTTGTTCTCTTGTATTTTCCGTGGCGCAACCTGTGATGGAAATAAGATGGGGAGTGGGGGGGGGAGGGAGGAGAGAACAGGCGAGAGAAGTATACACGATAACAGCTGGAGCGGTGGCTCTGCTGTAGTGGGAAATGTTTATAGCTTGTTTTGCAGTTTTTGTTTACAGCTCTTTTGCTTTGGTTTATAGCTCTAATGCCGTGTATACTAAGGTGATCTAAGGAGTTCTCAGAGTTATTAGCTCTATGGGGTATGGCGGGCAGGGGGGGTAGGTCTGCCCTGAGTGGGTTTGGTGTTAGAAACAGCAGGTGTACTGTTAGCTTGTGTGGAGGCTTGCTCTTCTGTATTTATTTAAATAAATACAGCTAATGGGTGATCTAGTGGAGCAAGTTTTTAGGGGTTGTCTGTTAAAGGTGTTTGTAAATATGGATTGGCGGTGTGGTAAATGTAATTAGTGTAAGAATGGAGATGTTATGTGAATATGTGTAATGGGATGTGTTATAGATATAGTGTGGGCTCAGTTATGTGTGGGGATATATAGAGGCTACAAATGAGGGGGATATGTGTGGCTTAGGGCTCAATGTGGTGCAGATGGAGGGTGTTACAGCGTTTCTGCTTAGAGTGCTCTTAAAAGGGCAGTTCTTATGTAGCTTGGTGTGGGATGGCTTCTCTGGGCAGGTTTCCTCGGTTAGGTGGATGTTTTCTGTAGGTTGGCTTTGGAATGTGTAGCGCTGGACTAGCGGTCTGGGTGGCTGCGGCCTGGCGGCTTACTTCCGTTGTTCCTGGAACGCAAATGCGTTCCAAAAGCCTCACTTCCTGTTTGTCATTCGATAAGGTGTGGTTATCCACAAAAAATATCTGTTTAAAAGTTCCTAGTATGAAACTAGCACCCAAGTTTATCAGTCCCTACCAAATCTCCGAGATAATTAATCCAGCAGCTTTCAGATTGGAACTCACTCATCCTCACTACAGATTCCCAATGTGTTTCATGTCTCTCTGTTAAAACCGGTGGTACAAAATCAATTTTCAAGCGTCATAGCTTTTCCGCCTCCGGCTACTTCTCAAGATCAAACTGAATATGAGATTAAACAACTATTGGACTCTTGTAGATCCAGAGGATCACTGCAATTACTGGTCGATTGGAAAGCCTATGGGCCTGAGGAACGTTCCTGGCTTAAAGCTTCAGACATTCATGCTCCTTGTTTACTCAAATAGTTTTGGAAAACATTCCCTAAAAAAATATCGTAAGGTGTCCACCCCTGTAACAATCCTGACCAGGTTTTGTTACTTTCCCTGTCTGCTCTGTTTTTCTGTGGATCACATGACTCGCCCTCAGGGCGGGTCTCTCTAACCTGCTCTATTTAAACTCAGCACTGACATCTGCTCACTGTCAGTGGAACTTGTTACTAGCCTGATTCCTTGGACTCTTGTGTATCCTGACCCTGTATCTTCCCTGTGTAAGAGTTCCATTTCTCTACCAAGTGCTGAAGCACTTCTCCTGCGACTCCCCTGCTGCAAGTATCTTCTTGTGCATATTACAGGACTTTGTTTTCTCTCAATTGTGACTCTATTGTGATTCACAGCCTGCTGCAAGTCTCTTCATGTGCATATAACAAAACTGTTATCGTGTTTATCCTAAGTCACGCTCCATCGTGGCTAATTGACACCTGCATAATATCATCTGTGCTGTGAATAGACTGCTATTGTGTTTATCACCTTGCCACGTTCCGTTGCAGCGAATTGACACCTGCATATCATCATCTGTGCATATTGATATATATATATATATGTTTTTATCACTTATTGAAGTATTGAAGAAGTACATCGTGTCTTGCCTCCTTATTCTGAACCTAGTTAGACTCAACATCAGGTCGTGTACAGTCCTCCTCTGACTATCAGACCTGTAACTACCAGCACCGTAACACAGTGGTAGATACAGGAGGAGGATAAGAAGGTTCTCCTTCACGAATTTATTGAGAACCAAAGGCTTCAAAAACAAAATGTGAAAATAGTTATGAACCCTTAGGAAAGAAGGTAGGCAAAGCTTATAGGTAAGTGGGCTAATAACTTGTAAGATGTTGAATGGTCCAATAAATCTAGGTGCGAATTTCATGGAGGGAAACAAGAAATAATAACACAGGGCAAAATGCACACAAAGATACAAGGCAGATCATAACATTATCCCCCCCCTTACAGGAGCGGATTCCAGACGCTCCATAAAAAGTCTCTTTCAGGCTTTTCTCTTCTTCTGCTCCTGTTGTGGGATTTTCTAGGAGACATAATTGAGTCCTTCTCCAATGGAGTGCAGACAAAGCCCAATTCTTCAAAAGCACAAAAAGAATTGTCAAGTTCATCCACCTAGTCTCTAGAAGTATCAATCTCAGACTCAGAGTCTGAGTCCCAGGCTAGAGTCAGAACAGGACTGTTAATTTTATGAGAAGATGGTGAAATGTCCATGAAGCCGGTAACCAAGGTTTGTTGTTTGTGATTGTTCTTTTTATTTTTTGAGGATATAGGTTGACCAACGGAAGCAACGGACATCGATGATTTGTGAATAAGCATAGGAGCTGAAACTGAAAAACTATGACCAGGAAAGTCAACTGTTGATGGAGAGTACTTCTTGCACACAGCGTTAATAAAGTCCATGGTATTATGGATAATGGGGTTATCGGAATTTAGAAGGGAGAAGGCCCAGGTCTGTGGCTCCCCTCTAAAACTCATGATTATAGAACCCACTTGGTTAAATTGGTTGGCAAAGTAATCTGGAGAGTCTTGAAACTGTTTCATGGAAAGCTGAAGAACTGAAATAAACTGTTTGATGTCTCCATCACAGAAGACTGGAGGAGGATCTGATGACTTGGAAGAGACATCTGGGCATTCTGGCTCACTACGAAACTCTGGGGAGTCCTCAACTTGAGCAGCAGTCTCCGGAAAATCCCTCGCTGGGATGGCAGAGCATAAGTCCCCAACTGGGACGGCAGAGCAGGAGTCCCCCACTTGGACGGCAGAGAAGGAGTCCCCCACTGGGACGGCAGAGCAGGAGTCCCCCACTGGGATGGCAAGCTGGGCACATTGGACGCATTGCCCAGACTGAGCACACCATTTGGACTGGACAGCACTATAAGGAGCCGCAGAGCAGACAGCACTGTGAGGAGCCACAGAGGAGACAGCACTGTGAGGAGCCGCAGAGCAGACAGTACTGTAAGGAGCCGCAGAGCAGACAGCAGCAAGTGACAACTCGGCCTGAACTGCAAAGAATGGCAACTCTGGCTAAACCGCATGGACTGGCAACTCGGGCTGAACCGAATGGACTGGCAACTCGGGCTGAACCACATGGACTGGCAACTCGGGCTGAACCACATGGACTGGCAACTCGGGCTGAACCACATGGACTGGCAACTCGGGCTGAACTGCATGGGACAGGGCCCTCTCTGGAGCAGACTGGAGGGACAGGGCCCTCTCTGGAGCAGACTGGAGGGACAGGGCCCTCTCTGGAGCAGACTGGAGGGACAGGGCCCTCTCTGAAGCAGATTGGAAGGGCAGCGCCCTCTCTGGAGCAGGCTGGAAGGGCAGCGCCCCCTCTGGAGCAGACTGGAAGGGTACGGAACAGGATGCAGAGGCTGGCGTCTCGGAACAGGAGGCAGAGGCTGGCGCCTCGAAACAGGAGGCTGGAGCTGGCACTTCAGGACAGGCGGCTGGAGCTGGCGCCTCAGGACAGGCAGCTGGAGCTGGCGCCTCAGGACAGGCTGCTGGAGCTGGCGCCTCAGGACAGGCGGCTGGAGATGGCGCCTCAGAGCTGTTAACTGGGGTTGGCAGATTAGGTCTCATCCCAGGGAGCAGAACACGTGAAGGGTAAACAATTCCGGAATGCGGAGAGGAAACCGAAGATGGCTTGGTCGGCTGTCGTGGTCTGCGGAGAGGACAGGCTTGTAAGAAGTGTATATTACTTGCACAGTAGAGACACAGTTTGTTGGTTATTCTGCGCCGCCGCTCCGGTTCGGTCAGATGGGGGCGTGGACCACCTGTGAACCGGGCATTTGTTACACTCTTTGTTGTTAGTTGTTCGTTAAATGCAAATTTGTCATGGTATTATTAAGAGGTGCTGGCAGCACAGATTCAGCAGCAGACAGAGCTGGCTGAAGCAAATCAACGGCATTGGATTTCAGAGAAACATATTCTGAAAGTCTCCTGAGTAGGTCCAAAAGTATAGCAGAAAATTGAGCCAGCTGAGAGCGTAACAGAATTATGTCCGCTTGTAGACACTGTAGCAGAGGCTGTTCAGTCATTTGTAGAGCAGACATGTTTGCAGGGAAAAAACAAATGAAATCAATTGCAATGAGAGTTCCAGGAGAAATCCGAAGCAGGGTTTTTCCACATGACTCCAAGGCTTTCTTTTTGGCTGGTCATTCTGTTATGGTTCTGTTCAAAACCAATTCCTTATTTACAGCCATGGAGCCAGACACGTGATATAAATGTTTTAAACTGTTTATTGCAGAAAAGTATAGTCCAGGGTAGGCAAAATAAACAGTAAACAGTTCAGGCTGAATGGAACAATGGATTTCCAGATCTTGGCTATCAACAGGTAAGTAATAATGAAATGCAGCAAATAACTTAACTGAAACCAGGAACAGAGACACATGCAGGTAATCCAGGAACAGAGGCACATGAGCAGGCTAGGAACTTCAATGACCAGCAAAGGATTCTGAAAAAGGCAGGCATACATAGGCCACAGACAGGTGTGGATGATTAACTAGCACTGCTAGTTAACCCCTGATAGGAAAGGCCAAACAGCAGCACCCCAGGATAATCACAGGCACTGCAGGGTAATATGCACACAGGGAAACAAGGCAAATAATAACACAGGGCACAATGCACACAAAGATACAAGGCAGATCATAACAGCAGGGTAATATGCACACAGGGAAACAAGGCAAATAATAACACAGGGCAAAATGCACACAAAGATACAAGGCAGATCATAACAATATATATATATAATTAGTATCAGCACATTCTCTTAAGATTAATTAATGCTCAATAAGTTCACTTGATTTTTTTCTTGTCAGACAAACTACATATGAAATACTATACGATATTAACCCTATTGTTAATTCGTCTCTCAAATTCATTACAATGCATAAAGTTGATATCTATTGATGTTTATGTCACCAAATGTTCATTTATGTTCTATTATAAACCAAATAAAACATGTATGTAGAGTATATATAAGATTCCACACATCTATAGCAAGAAACAAATATTCTAAAAACCATTTGAGCTCAAACTCAATGTTAAGTCCATGTGGCACTAGAGTTTTCAAATTGTAGATACTTTCCATTTTCGCCTTCGCTAATCTCATTTCCAAATCTTTACATCTCCAAATATCTATGATTTTCTTTATACCACAGATAACTTTTATAGAGTCCATACTGCATTCATGTTTCTCCTTACAATGTGCTGACCTTGAGAGATTCACATTACCCTTCTTAATGTTATGTAGAAGTTTACCGACTCTAATGTTTAAGGCTCTGCTTATTTTCCCAATATATTGCTTGCATGTGCATTGTATCAAATATATTATGTTCTTTGAATGACACGTGATAAAATCTTTGATCTAATATTTCGAGCCATTCACTGTGGACTCATATTTAGTTAACTTAGAACTGTTTCTTTTTATAGTTCTACATGGTAAGCAAATCTCACATCTATGAAAACCTACTTTTAACATGGTTTATCTCATCAGATCCACGGAGCATGCTTCAAACTATTTAGTCCTTTAAGTTTTGTGCCCTCCTATAAATTTAGGTCTTATTGGTAATATAGTTTTAAGAACGGGGTTACTTCTAAGTACTTTCCAATGTTTTAGGCTCTAGTAATAATTTTCTTTCCATCTTCCTGACTCTCCTGTATGCCCCTTCAACACATTCCTTTGAATACTCTTTATCTAGGAATTGGGATCCGAGCACTGTTCGGGTATTTCCGGTGCCAAAAAAAATGAAACTGAGGCTCTGACGTCCAAGTCTCGCGTCGGATCTCGCGAGACTCGGATTGCATAAATTCCCCGCTAGCGGCCGCCATTTTCATTTGGGCTGTGATCAGGGTAGAGGGAGGTTGTAGGGTAGTGGTACTCCTGCGTGATCAGTCCAGCTGTGCTTTATGCTTGTGTCCAGTGCTCTGTCCTTGCTGAGTCCAGTGGTGCTTTGTGCTTGTGTCCAGTGCTCTGTCCTTGCTGAGTCCAGTGGTCCTTTTGTCCTGTGCTCTGTCCTGCTGAGTCCAGTGGTGCTTTGGCCCATGTCTGTCCTGCTGAGTCCAGTGGTGCTTTAGTCCTTTTGTGCTAAGTCCAAAGTAATTGTCTAATTATTAAAAACTCCAAAAAAAAAGTAAAAAAAAAATGTAAAAAAATTATACAAAAAAAAGTAAAAAAAAAATATTAAAAAATCATTTAAAAAGTATAAAAAGATTCTAGAGCAATATATTATTGCAGTCCTGAAATATTAGTACTGCAATACCTACATTCACTGTTTCTGCAGTCCAAAAAATAGGAACTGCAATCTATATTACTACGTTCACTGTTTCAGCAGTCCAAAAAATAGGAACTGCAATCTATATTTCTACGTTCACTGTTTAAGCAGTCCAAAAAATAGGAACTTCAATCTATATTACTACGTTCACTGTTTCAGCAATCCAAAAAATAGGAACTGCAATCTATATTACATTTACTACGTTCATTCTTTAAGCAGTTCCAGAGAATAGGTACTGAAATCTATATTACATTTAATACATTAAATTTTTAAGCAGTGCAAGAGAATAGGTACTGCAATCTATATTACATTTAATACATTCAATTTTTAAGCAGTGCAAGAGAATAGGTACTGCAATCTATATTACAAGAGAAAGTGAGGGAGGAGCTGGTAAACCATTGCGATTCCACCAAGCATGTAGCTCTTGTGGATGAAGCCCTTCGTACGCTTTGATGATATATTGTGGCCAAATTGGGTAACGGGGCCACTCCACTACGCAGTCCAGATAGATGCGTATCAACTACATTCAGTGTTGGGGCCAAATCCAAAAATAATGAAAATGACCTGTCATCGTCAAAAACAAGAGGTATTGACGCGCTCGAACTACACCCTGTATATGCTGCAGAGGATGTAGGAGCAGGCAGCTGTGCAGTGGAATTCAGAACTGTTGAGGGTGATATATTGTGGCCCCGGTACCAAATTGGGTACCGGGCCCACTCAACTACGCAGTCCAGAAAGCTACCTCGGTGCAACATTTTGGACTAAAAAGAATATTGTGAGGTGTTCAGAATAGACTGGAAATTAGTGGAAATGATTGTTATTGAATGTTATTGAGGTTAATAATAGCGTAGGAGTGTAAAAAAAAACAAAAAATTGATTTTAGCGCTTTTTATGCTTTTTTAAAAATAAATCAGAACGCAAAACCCTAAATCAGAACCAAAACCTTTCGTCAGGTGTTTTGGCAAAACAAATCAGAACTAAAAATCTCAAGCTAATCAGAACCCAAAACCCAAAACACTAAAAGTGCCCGGTGCACACCCCTAGTCACAATCTATTCCTCATATACACTTTCTTCAGTGCAGTTACGTTTTATACCCATAACTTGTCCCATTTTCAGGCACAATACGGGGGGAGAACCATGGTATTTTCAGGCACAATATGGGGGGGGGAGAACCTGGCATTTTCGGGCACAATAGGGGGGGGGGAGAACCTGGTATTTTTAGGCACAATATGGGGGGGGGGGGAGAACCTGGCATTTTCAGGCACAATATGGGGGGGAGAACCTGGCATTTTCAGACACAGTATGTGGGGAGAACCTGGAACTTCAGGCAGAAATAATTAATTAATGGGGGGGGCAATGGCACAGATCATGACTGGGGGTGGGATAATAGGCTGAGTGGCTTTACTTATTATTCTCTATGGGGGGGGCAGTGGCACATATCATGACGCAGGGGGGAGGGGGTAAGCTGCAGGGGGATAAATATTTTTCTCTACATGGGGGCCAGATATGAGATCATGACTTGGGGGGGGGGGGGGAATAAGCTGCAGGGGTCATAAAAATTACAAGTTGGCTAAGGGCTGGGGGTTAATTAACTGACTGTCAGGGGTTGGTAGATGTTAGTATATTATTATAAATAATTTTCAAATCTTTTATTATCTATATATGCCTGTAGTAGGGGTTGTTTTATTTGGTCATAATGGAGTGTTGTGTTTGAATCATTCAGGGTTTGTTAACATTTTGCATTTTTGCACATTTTCAATACAGGACCCCAATGTTCCAGAAGCCAACTGACAACAATGCTTCAAGAACAAGCAAGAGGTAGTCTGCACTGCAAGATCAGATAAGAGAGAACAGCGCAATCTGTCTAACTTTGAATGTGGATTTTTACTTTAGTGACATTTTAATGTGTTTTCAAACTAATGTGGACCTGATTCATGAATGTAAGTAATCAAAAAAAATAAGTAGGTTTTCACCTGGACAAAACCATGTTACAATGCAAGGGGTACATATTAGTTTATTATTTTGCACATAAGTTAAATACTGTCTGTTTTTTCATGTAGCACACGAATACTTGTTAGCTTTATGTTTACACTGCAATTTAAAGTTGATCTAGGACATGCCCTACCCCAACTACAAACCTGTCTCCACATTTTAATTTACATCCCCCTCCAATGCAACATGGTTTTGCCCATGTGCAAAGTTACAATTTTTGGGGGATTTCCTTTCCTTAATGAACTCAGGGCCTGTGTGTTTTTATGTATTAATTAATATTTTACAATTTCGTGCATATACACACACACACACACACGTATATATACACGCACACACACAGTGGTGAAGTGGGCTGGCAGACTGTGGTATAAATATAGAAATATAGATACTGGATGGGGCGGGTGGTGCGCGCGCGGGAGGGGGGGAGGGGGGACGGCAACCGGTGTGTTAGCCTGGGGCGGCTGGAACCCTTAATCAGGCCCTGGTGTTACTGCTAAAGTGTGTGTGTCTCTGCTATAAAGTGTGTATGTGTCTCTCTCTCTCTCTGCTAAAGTGTGTGTCACTGCTAAAGTGTGTGTGTCACTGCTAAAGTGTGTGTCTCTCTGCTAAAGTGTGTGTGTGTGTGTGTGTGTGTGTGTGTGTGTGTGTGTGTGTGTCACTGCTAAAGTGTGTGTCTCTGCTAAAGTGTGTGTGTGTGTGTGTATCACTGCTAAAATGTGTCTCTCTACTAAAGTGTGTGTGTCTCTACTTTAAAGTGTGTATGTGTGTCTCTCTCTCTCTGCTAAAGTGTGTGTCACTGCTAAAGTGTGTGTGTCACTGCTAAAGTGTGTGTCTCTCTGCTAAAGTGTGTGTGTGTGTGTGTGTGTGTGTGTGTGTGTGTCACTGCTAAAGTGTGTCTCTGCTAAAGTGTGTATGTGTATCACTGCTAAAGTGTGTGTGTGTCACTCTGCTAAAATGTGTGTGTGTGTGTGTGTGTGGGCTACTAAAGAGTATGTAGGAGAGGAGGGGGGCTACTAAAGGGTGTTTAGGATAGGAGTGGGGGCTGCTAAAAGGTATGTAGGATAGGAGTGAGGGCTGCTACAGGGTATGTAGGATAGGAATGGGAGCTGCTAAAGGTTGGAATGGGAGGGTCTTAATATATTGTGTGATAAGAGGGAAGGGAGGGGGCTGTCTTAATAGTTCATGGGTGGGAGATAGGGTATTAATTTAATGGCAGAGTTTATGTTGGGTCTAATTATTTAATGGGTGCTAATATTTGTGGGGTGATGGTGGGGCAATTTAATTTATTGGTGGGATAATTTCATTTAATACTGGGCCTATTAAATTAATATGGAGTGAAGGGACCTTTAATTTAATGCTGGGATGGTTTGGGGCTATTAATTGAATGTAGGGCTGAGTTTGGGAAGGAGAGCTATTTATTATTTAAATGTGAATATTAATTATGTAATGCCGTGATGTTTTTGGAAAATGGTTATATTAAATGTAAATGCTATTAATTTATTGCTGGGGCTGTTTGGAGGGAGGGAAACAGGCCTAATTATTAAATGTGGGTGCTATTGATTAAATGCCAGGGATGGTTGGAGTTTTCTAAATTTCGTGTACCCATTTTTTTTTCCATGTAGGGCCGCCAACATTCCAGAATCCAGACAAGCAGCAAATGATCCAACAGCCACAGGTGGTGACAGTGACAAGAACAGGTAGGAGAGAGGAGGACAGTCTGCCAACAGTCCTGAATCTGGTGGGACAGTCCAGAATTTCGGTGACCGTCTCGCTTAGGATTTGGTCCTACTGAAAGGACAGTTGGGAGGTATGCCCCACTTCACACTGTACTACTTGTGAAGGCAGAGCTGCGTGTACCTAACAGTAGTGCACACAGTTTTGCCTGTTTATTTGTCATATATAATAACCCCACCTGTCTTAAGTGCCCCGGGCCCCCCAGAGCCTTATTCCAGCTCTAGCGATACTTTAGTGGTTCTCGCCTTGATTCCATTGCCTCCTTCTACCTTGCATTGGTCCCATTCTCAGATCACTTTGCTGAACATATGGCCAGCCCCCATTGTACTGACAATATAATTAATCCTGCCTCCTTTAAACTTACTATACCACCAGCAAACCCTTGGAATAGCTCTCCCCTTCACTTATGCCATTGTCTGCCAACCCTCCCTGCACTGTTATTAAATCAAAACACCACCAATCACAGGGCACATTTAGGGCTCAAACATAATTGTTACCAAAGAAGTGTTTTCTTGCAGATGCCTTGAAGCATTTTACTTTTTTGGTGATCGCACTTGATAGGCATTTATTATAAGGATTATTTTTGATGCATTTTTTGAAACACACAGTACACATTTTTAAATATTAAAGAGAGAGATTTGGCTGGTAGTTACAGCTCATGATGTCAGGGAAAGATGCAACGGTGCGGTGCGGTGCTCATATGCTGCTCTGGCAGACTGATCAAATAGGATTCTGCCAACATGTTTCGTAATAGTTAAACTTATTAAACAAAGTCAGATATGTTTCTATGAAGGGAATTTTGGAAGAATGTGTTAGTAGGCAACTAAAGAAGTTTGAGCACAGAGGCATAAATCAGTCTCAGATAATGTAAAAGATTTCATGAATTTTTATAGCACAGGACTGGCAGCTTTTTCCCTGCTTTGCTTTAGAAATGACCCACTGTGTCTTAAGTCATCACATATAGGTTTTCCTAAATGTTACTACAACCAAATTCTAGTAGTTTTAAATCCCGCCTACTTTTGTGTTGGACCCACCCACAGTTGATTTGGACCCGCCCACACGAGGCCACTTCAAGAATTTTTTCCAGGGCCACTTTAAGTTCCCAATCCGCCCCTGGTTCTGGGGATTATGATTTAAATGATTGCAGAAGGAATCTAGAGAATTTTTATCACACAACGATAATTGGGAGAAGGCATCCGTCCCTGCGACAAGGCAGGTAAGCAGGGATGGCACCTGACAATATAGTTGTGTTACAAATCAGTGTGAAGTCTCTAATAAGTGGAACATAGTTCTGTTAAATCTGGTGATATATATAGAGAGATACCTCTAGCAATAGAAAGCTGACAAATTGCACAGTCCAAAGCGTCTGTAGAGGTTTTTCCTTTGTACACCTCCAAAAAGCCCTTAGGAGAACTAGAAGCTCGGGCTATATTAAGTCACACCCATCCCACTATGACCTGTTCCATCTCAAAACAAAACTCTTTCTTCCCAAAGTATCTTTGTTTCCAATCAGAAGGAAGTGCCTGTACTGTATGTTCTTCCTTTTACCTTTAGTAAATTCTTGTTTCAATTAATAGTCAGACTTGGGAAGGACTTGGCAATAATTTTCCTTTTCTGCTGGGCTGCATTGCGGTTGCAGGGATTGCTATGGCTATAGTTGCATCCTTGCTGAAGGAGCAAAGCATTTTTGAAAATCATCTCAAAATGTAGATATACCAAAATGCATTTAATATGTAACAGCAAATGGCATCATTGCCAAGTAATAATATGAGGGGTCTGAATACTTATTTAAGCAACATATTTAATGTTTTACCTTAATATTTGGGTACAGCTTGAGAGGTTTGGATGGAAATATAATAAGTGCAAAATTATTATTTTACATTTGACAAAAAAATTATAATTTTAAAAAGGTCTGAATAGATATGCAAGGCCCTGCATGTGTGTGTGTATCTAAAATTATGCATGTATGTACAATGACATACACAAACATACACAAGCATTTGTTAATCTATGCACAAGCATATAAATGCATACAATAATCACACACTGATCTGCTGCTCTCAGAGCCATTACCCCGTAATCACACAGTTTTAATCCTAAACACATTACACTGCAATGTTTGTTGAACACGGTCCTAATTAATCCGTTTATTAGGCGATTAACATGCTCCTTTGAGAAGCCTGAACACGTCTCCAGACGAGGAATATTTATCCAAGAGGCAGCGACGGGAGGGAAAGAAGACCAGCTTTGCCCTCTATACTTAACCCATTCCTCAGAAGTACTTGCGTTTTCTTTTAATCTACTTCCATAGTACTATACAGCATAATATGTAATACTAAATAGCCTTGATTTGCAGTGATGGCAGTACATATTATATAAATTGAAACTTATTGAAATTGAGTAAATAGAATACAATATCATTTTATTATTATGTGGTTATTTATAAATATAGTGCCTGATGCCTATACTAATTTTGAGCGCATTGTACGCAAAATCACTCTGTGCATGCCCAGAACCAGGGGATACATCCGTGAACGCAGTCCTGTCCGCTACTGTACAGTTACTGTTACTGTATAGTAGGGGCGTGCCAAACTTAAATGCACAAAACCACGTCTAATCCAGCTCTGGCCAGAGTTACTTGTTTTTTCTGCCGTATGTCTTGCTGCAGCTACGGGGCTAGTCCTGATCAGTAATGACATTCTCTCTTGCATGCTATAACATGTGTTACAATCATGAGCAACTGTAAAAATGTATTTTATGCTCAGCAGACATTGAGAACATCCTAATAAATGTATTTCATGGAGAAGAAAACACTTTTTTCCTTGCTGTTATATCATTAATGTTTATATTATTAACATGTGACATTAATTCAATATTGTTCTTTGCAAAATTATAATCCACATAGGTATTGGACATATCCTGTAGCATTTTTTGTAGTGGAGCACAGTAGACCTACACCTGATTTCAACAGTAAATGCATCTTGAGATTCATGCCTTGATGAATTCGGGAGTACTCAAAGCTTAAATACGTGCTTTTTAATACCAAACGCAGGTTGCACTCAGTATGTGTGCCTTGATGAATCAGGCCCATAGTGTTTAATATCCAACATATTACCTGTTAACAGCAACATGTATTAAAATGTGCTCTGTGTAACAAAGCTTGTTGGAAATGGTATGCGGTTGTTGATTATTTGGAAAAGTTTGTTAACATTTTCATGTAATTTTGAAATGGTTCCTTTAATATTGTAATATTGTTATCTGTATTATAAAAGAACAGAAGTGTTTTATTAAGAGAGAACGTCACATATCCGTCTGCTTTTACGGATATTTCCTCTAAAATGGGATCTTAACATCAATCTGGCAATTTGGCCAGAATATTTTCCAAAGTCAGTGGTAATGTGGAGTGTGGCCTGTCACTGGTTAGGAGTTGCACAAGCCTAATTAGCTACTGATGGACCGGCTGCTAACTATTGGCAAGATACATTTAAGCAATATGAAAAGGACTTCTGTTTTTGTTAATTCCTCTCATCATGATCACTGTCATCAGGCATATTTGTGCTAATATAATCAGCAAATTCATCATCAGTTAACTTCGTTTTATTTGATCCTAACCATCTTTTTCTCTTTCATCCTCAGGTATGCAACTGCAATAACATTATCATCCTTGCCTATATCTCTGAACCTCAATTCACTGCAATTTGTGCTTTTTCAAAGTAACTGCAACAACAACCACTATCATCATCTCCTATATCTGAACCTCCTCTCAGTGCAACATGTGTCTTATCTCTGTGCAATTTGTGCTTTTTCAAGGTTTGTATCTGCAACTTGGCAGAACTTTTTTATTAACTGTTAAACTGTTGATCAGTAAAGTAGACATAATGACACTATGCTAGTCTGATTCTTAGCAATCCTGACAAAGATCATTCTTTTGAAAAGTTGAGCAAGTAGCTTAGATATAGCTTGTTTCTAAATCAGCCACACTATATCAGAACAGTCAGGCTAGTGGGACAGACACTATTGGTGTTTTGTGCACTAAGGGCAAATTCCAATTAAAAAAAAAATGTAATTTAAAAAAAAATATGGCGTATCTCCAAATTGGGAGAAAATGCTTAACTTAAGCAAACTACACATGCTTTCTATGGTAAATTCATCCATGCCTTTTTTTAATTGTCACAAACAAATGACCGGTGTTCAAATTGTAACAAAAATCAAGGGGAAAAAAATAATAATTTACAAAGTCTGCATTGTGTTAAAAAAATTATTTTGGCAAGGTCCATGGTCGCATAGTGAGCATACACAATATAATAAGTCGAGATTGGTCTATAAGTGCCTAATATAGTCCCTCTGATGATATTATCATTTTAGAAGAAAAAATATTTGTAAAGGGATTGTGTATCCACTAGCATAATGGTATGAAATGATGGTTTGAAAATGTAATTCAATTAAGAAATAGTTTTGAAAAACAATAGCAATCAAGAAAACCAGTGACTGTAGACTGTATTACGTGGAACTGCATGTAATAACTAAAAAGGCACTAACAATTGGTGTTTTAAACGTTTTTATTCAGCTCACACAGAGCACTAATCACTTCTCATAACACTCACACAATTTATTAACATTTTATTTGCGAACGTTATAAATGGTTCACAACATAGGATATGGAATGTTTTAAATGAATTATATAAAGAATAATTAATTTTAATACATTTAGTATGTAAAAGAGTGTCCTATTCTCTCTCTTATCTCCCTTTGTTTTACTGTTGAATAAGATCTGGGGAGCACCACCTATTTGTGTGAGAAAATGTATCATTTCACACTTTAATTTTTTTATATTTATTTTTTTCCACCCACATTCATATAAATTATATATGCATTATACTAGGTATTACAATGTGTCTTTGGTGCTGATAGTCTTATCTTTACAGTTACGTAGCTTCTACTTTCATCAATAATTATAAATGTTTTTTTGATATTATTATACTTTATTATATACTATATTTATAAAGCAATTCATGAAATCTTTTTTTAATATATATTTTAATCGTCCCCTTTGTGAACCAGATCTCCTCAATCATTTCTCAGAGTTGTTAAATTGATGGGTTCTCTTTCTTCTCAAAAATTATTTGAGAGGATCCTTCCTGATTTACATGTAACGCCTGACTGCCCGCACATGCGCACCATTGTCAGGGACTGCTAAAAAAACAGGACATTTCTCAGCAGGCCAAGAGAAGAACAGCAGTTGTGAAGAAGAGGGATTACCTCAAACAGAGAGCAGCAGTTGTGAGGAAGAGGAATTACCTCAGACAGAGAGCGGCAGTTGTGAGGAAGAGGGATTACCTCAAACAAAGACCGGCAGTTGTGAGGAAGAGGAATGACCTCAGACAGAGAGCGGCAGCTGTGAGGAAGAGGGTTTACCTCAGACAGAGAGCGGCAGTTGTGAGGAAGAGGAATTACCTCAGACAGAGAGCGGCAGTTGTGAGGAAGAGGAATTACCTCAGACAGAGAGCGGCAGTTGTGAGGAAGAGGAATTACCTCAGACAGAGAGCGGCAGTTGTGAGGAAGAGGAATTACCTCAGACAGAGAGCGGCAGTTGTGAGGAAGAGGAATGACCTCAGACAGAGAGCGGCAGTTGTGAGGAAGAGGAATTACCTCAGACAGAGAGCGGCAGTTGTGAGGAAGAGGAATTACCTCAGACAGAGAGCGGCAGTTGTGAGGAAGAGGAATTACCTCAGACAGAGAGCGGCAGTTGTGAGGAAGAGGAATTACCTCAGACAGAGAGCGGCAGTTGCGTGGAAGAGGGATTACCTCAAACAGAGAGCGGCAGTTGTGAGGAAGAGGGATTACCTCAGACAGAGAGCGGCAGTTAGGAGTGAGAGGAACAGACAGGCAGAAATAAACTGAAAGAGCCAGAGACTAAGCAGAGAGTGATTGAGAGGGGTAGCAGATCCTTACCAGAAGGAACACTGTAAAAAGGAGCTGAAAATAAAACAGGATATATGAGCCTGTCAGGCAGGCTGTGGACATACAGATAGTGAGAGGAACTTCAACTTACCTTTTTATTAAAAATGAAAACGGAAAGACTCCTGAGAGACAGCGGAGGGACATCTGTGAAGAGAAGAAAAAGATATTTCAGAGAGAAGGAGACTGCTAGAGTCCTGACTGGAGATAACCATCTAGGGCCCAGATAAAGTATTCACAGCACTTCACTTTTTCCACATTTTGTTATGTTACAGCCTTATTCCAAAATGGAATAAATTCCTTTTTCCCTCAAAATTCTACACACAATACCCCATAGTGATGACGTGAAAAATGTTTTTTTTTGAGAACTTTGCAAATTTATTAAAAATAAAAAAACTAAGAAATCACATGTACATAAGTATTCACAGCTTTTGTGCAATACTTTGTTGATGCACCTTTGGCAGCAATTACAGCCTCAAGTCTTTTTGAATATGATGCCACAAGCTTGGCAACACCTATCTTTGGGCAGTTTCGCCCATTCCTCTTGGCAGCACCTCTCAAGCTCCATGAAGTTGGATGGGAAGCGTCGGTTCACAGCCATTTTCAGATCTCTGATCTCTCCAGAGATGTTTTATCGGATTCAAGTCTAGGCTCTGACTGGGCCACTCAAGGACATTCAAAGAGTAGTCCTGTAGCCACTCCTTTGATATCTTGGCTGTGTGCTTAGGGTCGTTGTCCTGCTGAAAGATGAACTGTCGCCCCAGTCTGAGGTCAAGAGCGCTCTGGAGCAGGTTTTCAATCAGGATGTCTCTGTACTTTGCTGAATTCATCTTTGCCTATATCCTGAATAGTCTCCCAGTTCCTGCCACTGAAAAACATCCCCACAGCATGATGCTGCCGCCACCATGCTTCATTGTAGGGATTGTATTGACCTGGTGATGAGCGATGCCTGGTTTCCTCCAAACATGACGCCTGACATTCACGCCAAAGAGTTCAATTTTTGTCTTATTAGACCAGAGAATTTTGTTTCTCATGGTCTGAGAGTCCTTCAGGTGCATTTTGACAAAACTTCAGGCGGCCTGCCATGTGCTTTTTACTAAGGAGTGGCTTCCGTCTGGCCACTCTACCATACAGGACTGATTGGTGGATTGCTGCAGAGATGGTTGTCCTTCTGGAAGGTTCTCCTCTCTCCACAGAGGAATGCTGTAGATTGACCATCGGGTTCTTGGTCACCTCCCTGACTAGGACCCTTTTCCCCCGATCGCTCGGTTTAGACGGCTGGCCAGCTCTAGGAAGTTATAGAAGTGATAACCTGCAAGAGCTTATTTATTGATTTTGTACTACCTGTGAGGACCATTCCCACATCTATGTGAAGAGGAGTTCATCTTACTGCATAGTTTGTGAAAGTTTGAGAGGATACAATATGTTTACCACATCTTTGTCATCTTCATTAAAGAGCAACGATAATTTTCAAAATCTTTGTTGCTGGGTGGGAATGATATTGCTTTGTTCTTTCTATTGAGTGTGGCTGCCGGGTCAAACATTTTTTTTTCCTGAAGAGACTAGGAGGCTGGGATTACACTGTATTTATGCATTATATTGTTACTGTTATAGTTTTGAGATAGGTATATTATCTAGGTCTATGGTTAAACAACTGTGATATGTATTTATATTAGAGATGCTCATTGACCCCCGTGTTTTGGCTTTGGTTTTAGATCTGGATTACCTTCGGGTTTTGGTTTCGGTTTTGGTTTTGCCAAAACCGCCCTTCCGTGTTTTGGTATTAGTTTTGTATAGCTATTTTTTTTACAAAATTCCATTTTTTGGGGTAAAATCACACAATTTCAGTATTAATTTGCACCTACATTATTATTAACCTTACTAATACTAAATTCCAGTGATTTCCATTCAATTTTTACCATCTCACAGGTCACAATATGCTTTTCATAAACTTTCAGCCAAATACTGCAGAGAGCTGGCTGGATGTTAATCGACAGAGCAACAACACAAACACACTGCAGTTTATATCACATTAGGAGAGGTAGCATGTACAATTTATCAAGCCAAGCAGTTCATCCACAAGGGGGTAAATGTATCAAGCTGAGAGTTTTTTGGTGGGTTTGAAAAACCAATCAGATTCTAGCCATCATTTATTTAGTACATTCTACAAAATGAGAGCTAGAATCTGATTGGTTGCTATAGGCAACATCTCCACTTTTCAAACCCACCGGAAAACTCTCAGCTTGATACATTTACCCCAAGGAGTGCCACTTTTGTGGCTGAAGTGCAAGTCCAACATGGCCCTCCCTAAACAAGGTAACAATGGGCTTGTTAGAGTAATGGCAGAAACACACATCAGTGCCAGGAAAGATTAATGGTGCAAGATGGAATTGTCCTTGGGCCCTCCCATCCACCCATATGTTGGATCTTACAAAGGACATGCACACTTTAACAAACCAAGCACTTCAGCGACAAGGGCTGCCACTTTTGTGGCTGAAGTGCTTGGTTTGTTTAGGCACCCACTAAACCAGCTATCAATGCCCTAAAGGCAGGTTACACCAACAGGGCTGTCAAATGAATTCTACACTGTCAAGATGTTGTCGTCATCATCTTCCGCATCATCCTCACCCTCATCAGTGTGTACATTAACATCACAGACTATTAATTCAACTCCGCTGGAATCCGCCATTACAGAAGTGTCAGTACTTGGATGTATTTGCCGGTAAAGGCCTTCCTCGTGGAAGATGTAGTTCATTTTGATGAACATCATCTTTTCCTCATTTTTAGGAAGGAACTTCCTACGTCGATCACTGACAAGGTTCCCGACTGTGCTGAAAATTCTTTCTGAGTACGCACTGGAGGGTGGGCAGCTTAGGTTTTGCAAAGCGAGTTTGTACATGGGTTTCCAAATAGATTGTTTTTCCTCCCAGTATGGAAAGAGACTGTCGGACATTTTGATTTCAATGAACTCATGAAAATAATCCTCCACCATCCTTTGCATGTTAATAGTAGGATCGGATGGAGCTATGGCCGAGGTCACACTTTTTTTGCTAATTTCTTTCAAACCAGACCAGATGTCAAACTGTTGTGGTCTGCCACCTGCATCATCCCTGCTTCTCTTTGGAAAGTGCAATTTCTTACGAGCAGCAGCTGAATGAAAAGCTGGAGGAGACGTCACCAAGCGAAGGACCAGTTCAGCGATCAACTCGCTGACCAAGAGCTCCTTGCATCTCTTCAGATCTCGGTCAATTGGAAGAAAATAATCTACGTAGGTCTTAAACCTTGGATCAAGCACAGTCGCCAAAACATAGTGATCCGACTTCAAGATTTTAATAACTCTTGGATCATTGCAAAGCGAATTAAATACTTGATCTACAAGGCTAACATACTTTGCGGAATTGCTTTCTTTCATCTCCTCCTTCAGTTTGTCAAGCTGCTTTCCCAAAAGTCGAATTAAGGGAATGACGTGGCTCAAGCTAGCAGCATCTGAACTCACTTCACAACTTCAAATGGTTTCAGCACCTTGCACAACACAGAAAGGATTCTCCACTGTGCAAGACTGAAATACATTCCCCCTCCTTTCCCAATGTCATGGCTTGTGCAATACGCTTGTATGGCTTCGCACTGTTCCTCCACCCTCTGCAGCATGTACAGGGTGGAATTCCACCTTGTTAACACCTCTTGCTTATTGGTGGTGGCAGGGCAAATTAATTTGTTCTTGGAGCTGCTGCAATCTCCTACATGCTGTGGCAGAATGCCAGAAATGTCCTGAAATTTTACGGGCCACCGAAAGCATCTCCTGCACCTCACGGTTATTTTTCAAGAAGCTCTGCACCACTAAGTTTTCTGTGTGAGCAAAACAGGGAATGTGATGGAATTCACCCAGCTATAATGCGCGCACAATATTGGTGGCGTTATCAGAAATGACATATCCTGGGGAGAGTCCAAGTGGCATAAGCCATGTATCAATGACATCCCTTCGTTTTCGCAACAAATTATCAGCTGTATGCCTGTTAGTCAAGCTGGTGATACAAAGAGTAGACTGCCTGTGAGAAATGTTACGTTGTGGTGTACATGCTGCTGCTGTTCCTGCTTGTGAAGGTGAATGACCAACCCAGTGGGCTGTCACAGTCATATAATCTTTTGTTTGCCCACTTCCACTTGTCCACATATCTGTGGTTAAGTGGACAGTGGGTAGCATGTTATTTTTGAGCCCAATTAGTACATTTTTAGGAATGTTCTGGTACAGTTGAGGAATAGCTTTTCTTAAAAAATGGTGTTGCGATGGAATTTTGTAATGGGGACACAAAATCTCAATTAACTGTGAAAAACCAGCTGCATTTATAGTGGATATTGGATGCAGATCTAACACTAGCATAATCGCCATGGAGTCTGTGATCCGCTTTGCAACTGGGTGACTGCTGTCATACTTGCTTCCTCTAGCAAAAAATTGTTTCACAGTTAATTGTTGTAAAGTACTAGTGGTCTTCTTCTTGGGCTGCTTATGGGAGGAAGATTCACCCCCAGCAGCAGCGACAGCAGCAGTGGGACTAATGATCAAGAATTCTTCAGAGGAATCAAGGATAGTGCAGGAGTCATCGAGCCTTACCAACTTGGATGCAGGACTAACTCCGATCGCTACTCTACTGAGGTATTGATGAGGACGGTGTTGTGGGTGTTGATTGCAGGTGTCGGGATCTAGCTGACAGAAGGGACCAAGCTGATGATGGACTGCTTGTTGTAATTCTTTTAGCATAAGTTTCCGGTTTTCCAAACACCTTGCCATGAACTCGAGTCAAATGGAGTAACATGGATGAGGTTTCTAGTTGGTTAAGGTCCTTCCCTTGACTGACTGTGGCTTTACATACACTACAAATGGCTAGACAACTGTTGTCAGGATTTGGGTAGAAATAATTACACCCATAAGAAGTGCCTTTTTTGGTCTTATGTCCAGACATGACAATGGCCTTCTTTTTATCACGTGCCAGAACTGCTTCCACTGGTGCAGGACTTACCTCATCTTCATCAACATCCTCATTAGCGCCCTCATCGGCTACAAAAATGCTATGTACTTTTACATAGGTTTTACCAGATGACGTACAGGGATAACTACCATCAGGACTGGTGACAGGAGCTGCTTGCTGCTCCTGCTCATCTGTGTACTGCTGTGAATCCATTTTGATAACACTGTACACTTTGTAGTGCAAATTCAGAAAAAAAGAGTGCAATGAGTGGTATATAAGGATTTCAGCAATAACCAACACAGCTCTTTTATAAGGGTGTATATCAGACCCTACACTTTGTAGTGCAAATTCAGAAAAAAAAAGTGTAATGACTGGTATATTAGGATTTCATCAATGACCAACGCAGCTCTTTTATTAGAGTGTATATCAAACCCTACACTTTGTAGTGCAAATTCAGAAAAAAAGAGTGCAATGACTGGTAAATTAGGATTTCAGCAATGACCTAGGCAGCTCTTTTATAAGGGTGTATATCAGACCCTACACTTTATAGTGCCAATTCAGAAAAAATTAGTTCAATGACTGGTATATTAGGATTCTAGCAATGAGAAATTCAGCAATGGAGCTTTCTCTAACACTGTTACCCGCCTCCTATTTCTGTTTTATCACTTTGTCTGCCAAACTGCTCTATACTCTGTCCTACCCCTTCTCTGTCCCTCTCTCAAATGGCGCTAGACCGCGGTGGAGGGCGATATTTATAGATTCCAAAACTCGCGAGATCCGAGACTCGGTACTCGGAACCCCAAAGTTCGGGTGGGTTTGGTTTTCAAGAAACCGAGCCTGCCCATCTCTAGTTATAATATTAAAATTATTTCTTGCTTATGAAACCTTCTGTGACAGGATAGACCGCCTATGCCACTCTGTCTGTTGTTGCTGGGAACCGGCTGGGCTTACTTTGCCACTGTTCCCTTTCATTATCCCAAATGCGCCCTTTCATTATCCCAAATGCGCCCTCTCACTGCAGTACCAGGGGCTTACAAATGCTGCCACCACTGGACTCCTTTACCGGCATCCAGAACCGGGCTTCTTCTGGATAACTGGCACTGCTAATGTACCCCGTTACTGGTGTACCTGGGCTGGTACTCCTGACCTCTTCCTATGGATCATGGTTGCTTTGGATGGATCCTCCCTGGCCTATCACTCTGGCCAGAGTTGCTGGGTAGTGGGCAGAGTGGTGGTGCTGGGAAGCTGGGTCCAAACCTCAGACAGCCGGGAACGGATTTGATTTTGAGTCTAATCTGTAGGTCACAAGGTTTTCAGCATGTAAGATGTTTTCAAGCAGGTCATTGAAGCAAGTGATGTTTATTTGCAGTTACACTGATTGAAGGTACCAGTGATCAGGCCAGATGGAACAAAAATAACAATTTTCAATACAAGACAGTGCTTTTTATACAGATTTGGACACAACCTTAAAGGGTAAGCCAGCCCTTTTGAGGTCTGAGCTATTTTTAGAATCTGGATGAAATTTGTTTACATGGATTTACTTGCAATGCAAAGCTAACAATATTTACACTTATCTGTGATAGTCCTAAACTTGCTGTGATTTCCTGCATCTTGTTTTTAGATGCAGGAAATCTAGCAGCACGTCTAATTAAACCTTCCTGTCCCTTCAGGTGCTGGACCCTCATACATCAAAAGGTCTAGTTAACATGAGATTAACATAGGTCCTTTCTTCCCACAGTCGCAGAATACACATTCCCAAAGAAAGGTGCAAAACCCCAAACAAGTTATTTCCCCACATCACGATTATTGTTTAAGATATATACCTCAGAAATCATGCATTTCCTCTAGCAAGGTTAAAACAAACAAGTTTCTTCCCTGGTCTCAGAAATAAAGATTTCCTTTACCAAAATATACACAATATCAAAAATAAGTGCATTTGCAATTTTATAAATAAGCTCCCTGCGCTAATTTCCCTTAAATAAACTTATACCATAAGTTACTTATAATTGATCCAGTCACACCTTCCATATTTGATTATAAATTTAATTGAATTTTCAATATTCAATTAATGTTTATATTTATAACTTTCTATATACCTTAGACAAATATTTCTTAGTATATTTTACTTAAGTAGCTATTTTAAAGTTACTATTTTTTGTAAGTTTTGATAAGAATTAATAAGAGATTTCATTAAAAAAAGGCAAAGATGTGAATCTAAATATCATATTTGTACCTTTGAAAGTGAAACTTTGCTTAACAGTCTCCTATCATCAATTCAGTTTCCACAGTAGGAACACTGCAGCATTTAAGGAGGAGCATTTGCTTCATACAGCATTTCCTGTGCTGTTGTTTTTAAAACTTCAGTAGTTGCCATAGAGATTTATTATTTCTACAACTTAATTTGGATGAGGTACCTAATTCCGACATCGTGGTATAGCTGCCAGACCAGACGCCACTGCTCTTTTAATGTCCGGCAATGTAATTGGTGACATTGTGCATGTCGTCAATCACACTATCGACATTGTCAACATGTCACAATGGAAGAGTTGGCATTTAGCCTGCCGACATGTTCATGTCAACAGGTTAAGTGCAGGCATTTCAAATGTCGGAATTATGACAGCCACCGCTTAATTTTATGCTCAGTAACAAGTAATAATTATGTGGTGACTGATTGCCATTGCATATCTGTATACAAAGCCTTTGGTGGAGGAATGAAAGAAAATAGAGGATTGAAATGGCCACAAAATAATAGTGGTAAAACAACATTGTATTCTAAATTGTATTTTTTTTTTAAAAAAAAGCAAAGTATTAGTCATCTGCTACGTAATTACTAAGCTTTTCCATTTCACCCTATGGTATAGAATTATCTCTCTACAAACATGAGAAAGGTTGACGACAAATACATGCCCATTTATAGAAAAAAAAAAAAGAATGAAAATAAATTATACAGAACAAATAAACAATCTGTGTAAATGCTGCATGAAATGTACTGGACACTGGTAAAGTAAGCAAAAAATATATCCAGAACAAACATTTGATTTCCCCAGAGAATGACCAGTGACTGCTAACTTAATTCACAGAGGATGAGATTGGATAGCAATCAAAACTATATGTTTAAACCAAAAATCACTGATGACAATACTTGAACATTACTGTGAAGCAAACCACTAGAGACCTGCAGAAACAATGAAATGCTTTATTAATATGTATATAAATAGACACTACAATGGAAAATATGAAATTGGTTTGGTATACAGTCATATAACAAACAATGAATTATGTATAATAAAAGGTTAGCACATAAAATAGAAAATACATCAGGGCTATATCAACACCTTGGTTGACCAGTTATGAAAGTCATACAGTCAGCATTTCCATAACAGATGTTTGACAAGATAACCTGCACCCTTGGTTCTATCCCATACCTTCCTATTTGCAAGACCTAATATATGGTTTCTTCTTACAATAAAACATTTAATAATACAGTCTGTACTATAATATGTCACTTCAAATAATTACTTGTTCATGTCTTAAATTACTAATGAGTAAGAAGCATCAGAACATTTGTATTTCATGTGTCACATTTATACATTTTTTATTAAAATTTTTGATTACAATGGTATTTGTGCGAATATTCATTTGTTTTCTGATGTAAACTGTCCCTGCTTAGTGCAAAAATTGTCCTTTGAAAAGTATAGGACATACTAATGATTCTACACAGTTTTATATACTGCTTGCTCAGGAGAGATTAATTGAGATATCATTCATAAACCCTAATGGAACAGTGTCCATGATGCCAAAATTGATCATAATAAATGCTTGTGTCAGTATACTAATGATGAGTGGCTCTCTCGTAGTTTAATTTGCAGAACTATTCTGTCCACCCTGAAAAACTTGTGTTCCCTTGAAATGTTCAACGAAACTACAGTACCAGGGGAGGAGATAATTAATTACTTATTTTGTTTGTTTAAACAAATGTAATTTTGAAGTCAATTACAGTTTAATGGTATTCTCAGAAGAACATCCATTATGAAACTGTTATTGGACTACCAAAATGATCGGCCAGATTTCCATGAATCTACATAATAATTTGTTATTTTATAAAAGTAATCCTATGCAATATTTTGCAAGGAATTATCAAATATATGGTGGTTTGCAACCACTATGAGCTTACTAGTTATTTTCCAGAACTACAGAGGTGGACAGAAACTGATCACTTCCAACTTTTTTAAAAGTTGATCATACTCAGTTTTGCTTCTGTGTCCATACAGTGATTGGTGTAAAGAGCAGGGATTTAAGTTACCACTATCAGTTAAAATCTGCTAGCGTTCACAAATCCTGGTTAAAGTTTTCACAGGCAATAGGGGTCAGCAAGTACATATCTATCACGACTGTTTGGGTGTCTATATGCTGAAGTATTTATGTTACAGCACTCTATTGGAAACAAGTTCTGGGAATCAGGGTAAAATATAAACCATTTTCCTAGAAGTTGTAAAAATCAGTTTCCATCATAAACTGACTCCATCTTAAGTGGTCATTGTTTTCAATGTTTACTCCTTATTGTCCAACCAACTCCACTCCCACACCTAACAGAGTCAAAAATAGCAGGTGACACGTACCATCTGGTAGGTCCACTATTGATAAAGACACCCAAATTCAGCCTTTTTCTGGGAAACTTGAGTCCAGTTCTTAGTGGTGGAGGCATGGGGAAAAAGCCCTAGTTTTAAAACTAT
This sequence comes from Mixophyes fleayi, assembly GCF_038048845.1. NCBI lineage: Eukaryota > Metazoa > Chordata > Amphibia > Anura > Limnodynastidae > Mixophyes > Mixophyes fleayi. The sequence goes on along the minus strand of NC_134403.1, from coordinate 245,874,577 downwards.
GTTTTTTTCCCATAGGACCGGTGTTCATGGTGGGTGAGTGAGAGCCCAGAGAGGCATAGCGCTGTCCAATGTTAGACCAAGCTTATCACTGTGAACCTTTCAAAAGCAGAGAATACTTGGGCTTGACCACTACCTGGTTGACTGCGATGTGGGGAAGAGGAACCCCAGTGTTGTTGGATCTGAGGATTGGAGAAAAGTGCACCTTACAGTCATATCACTGATAAAGCTGATTTACATACATGTTACCTTGTGTTTTGTCTACTGAAGTTATTTACTACAGCGTATTATCTCTCTGTTTAGTTTGTGGTGGGCAGTTTTTACCAAAATAAACTCTTTGAATACACTTATATTTACCTGACTTAATGACTAAGCTTTGATTGCAACTCCTATCAAGATATCCTGGTTTCATATTTTCTAGTCCCTTGTAAGGGGTCTGTCTGGGTTAGGTGACCACTTAGAGGTATACTGAGGGGACCTCCATCTAATGGGGACATAGAACCATCCTTCCCCTTGGGTATCATCACAGGTGGGTAAGTCCAGATGTGATGAGAGGCAGTATTTGAGTTTTCTTTTCTTTTTAATTTTTGCTAACCATGCTTATTTGAATCACAGTACGTCTCATTACTACTACTCTGACTATCAGTAGCATCGCAACATTGATAGGTGCATGTTCTCGTTACTGATATGATTTTTTATTCTTTCACAAACAGATTGAAAACTAGAAGAAAGAAGAGGATCCCCACAGGACAGGTAAGTACTAAAGGGGAAAACAAGAGGGTGGGGTGGAGATCTCCTCAAAATGAGTTTGAGGAGATCTGTTGGAATGTGTAGAGCTCTGATGGCATGTCGGGAGGTTTGATTGGCATGTGAGGAGGCTGATGTGCATTGTAACGGAAATGTGGAGAGATCTGATGGGAATGTGATTAGGTCAGATGGGCACATTAATAGGTCTACGGGATTGTCGATGCAGTAGCAGCGTGAGCTACTATGAAGAAACTATTAGTAGCCCTTTGAACCTTCCTCCGCTGGGCACAGCAGCAAGGTATGAGTTTTGCAGTGCAGAACTGTGCTGAATTGATGATTATTGTGTACATTTTGGCAATATTGGATATTTTCGTTTTGCTTAGTCAAATTGTAAATTATATTTTATTTTCAATGTATGTATGTTTGTGCTTATACTGGGTTTATGTATATGCACACACATATAAAAAGTAAAGTTGATTCTCTGCGGTATCTAAAGATATTTTATGGCTCTTGGTCTCTGACTGGTTGGCCACCCCTGTTCTAAAATGAGACAGTGTAACAGTACTATATTAAAAATCACACTTCTTGCTAAGACCATTGGTTTGGATATGGGTTTAAAGAGGATGATACTCTCAATTAAATGGATTCAGAGCCTAAAATTAGTAAGCTCTCTAACAAGTGGAATCATTATCATCCCCATTTATTTATATAGTACTATTAAATTCCGTAGCGCTCTACAATTAATTAAACATTAATAAAACAATACAGACAAAGAGGTAAGAGAGCTTGTAAACTTACAATCTATAGGACAATGGGAGTTTGAAACGCAAGGGTAAGTGCTACATCATATTGCATATTGGTCCAGCTAGAATGCAATAGTAAACAGTATTGAGTGGACTGTGTGATCAGTCACACAGCAATGTTGGTAAGAGGGTTGTTGTCTTGTGTTAGCTGTGTAGAGGGTGACATAAGGGAAATGAAATGAGATTAAGATGCTGGTTGAGGAATATCATAAGCTTGTCTGAAGAAGTGGGTTTTCAGAGAACGCATGAAGGTTTGAAGACTAGAGGAAAGTCTTATTGTGCGAGGGAGGGAATTCCACACAGTGGGTGCAGCCCGAAATAAGTCTTGTAACCGGGAATCCGAGGATGTGATGAGAGTGGAAGAGAGACGCAGGTCTTGTGCAGAACTGAGGAGTCAAGTTGGGAAATATTTTGAGTAAAGTGAGGAGATGTTTGTCGGTGCAATTTTGTTAATGGCCTTGTCGGTTAGTAGAAGAATTTTATATTGGATTACTTGAAAAGCAGGCAACCAATGTAGAGACTTACAGAGTGGATCAGCAGAGGAAGAACGATTTGCAAGGAAAATCAGTCAAACCGCTGCATCCAAAATAGATTGTAGGGGTTTGAGTCTGATTTGGGAAGACCAGTAAGGAAGGAATTGCAATAGTCGATGCAGGAGATAATGAATGCATGAATTAAGGTTTTTGCAGTGTCTTGTGTGAGATATGTGCGCATTCTGGAAATGTTCTTTAGATGTATGTAACATGGTTTAGATATAGAGTCAATGTGGGAATCAAAGAATGTTGTGTGTTAAGGTTTACACCGAGACAGCGATCTTGCGAGGTGGGATTTATGGTCATGTTATCAACAACAAAAGAAATGTCAGACCGGAAGCTTTTGTTTTTGTGTGGGAATATTATAAACTCGTTTTTGAAAGATTGAATATGAGTTGGCGAGAAGACATCCAAGATGAAATGGCAGAAAGACAGTCAGTAACGTGAGACAACACAGATGGTGAGAGATCAGGAGAGGATAGATAGATTTGTGTATCATCCGCATAGAGATGCTACTGAAATCCAAAAGAGCTTATTAGTTTTCCAAGAGAAATGGTGTAGATAGACAATAGCAGAGGACCTAGGACTGAGCCTTGTGGTACTCCAACTGATAAAGAAAGCAGAGCAGAGGTGGATCCAGAGAAATTAGCACTGAAACAGCGATTAGATAGGTAGGATGAGAACCAGGATAGGACAGTGCATTCAAGTCCTAACGATTGTAGCATTTGTATAAGGAGAAAGTGTTGAACAGTGTCGAATGCAGCAGAGAGATCCAGGAGAATTAGAAGAGAGTAATGGCCTTCAATTTTTGCTGCGATTGAATCATTGACAACCTTGGTCAGCACAGTTTCTGTGGAGTGTTGAGAGTGAAAGCCTGACTGAAGAGAATCCAGTAGGTTGTTTGCTGTAAGAAAGTGTGTGAGGCAAGTGTAGGCAATTCTCTCAAGAAGCTTGGAGGGACATGGGGGCTGAGAGATGGGGCGGTAATTTGAGATAGAGTTTGGGTCAGAATTTTGTTTTTTCAAAATAGGAGTTATCACTGTAGAGAAAGAGATTACAGATTTTGGTTAGAGGTGGAATGAGCACAGGAGACAGGGACCTTCCAATTTGTGAGGGTATGGGATCAAAAAGACAGGAGGTAGAGTAGGAAGATAAGAAGAGAGTAGAAACTTTCTCTTCATTTGAAGTATCAAATGAAGAGAGAGTGCCAGGGGGGTCTACAAAGGAATTGAGCTGATTGCTTGTCGAGGGAGATGATACCATTTCAAGTCTGATCTTGGCATGAATGAAATGCAGAAATTATAGCGTAAAGAATGTGAACTCTAAATACAAGCAAACTATCTGAGTGCTAAAATATAAGGTAGCAGCATTTATTGGTGGAAGTCTTTGCAACAACCTTGATGATGAAGGTAATAATGAAGAATAATAATGAGTCTCTTACTATTGAAGACCATGACAAATAAAACTCTCACTCTGCAGAAGAAGATATAGGTTGAAGTTTTATTCATAAACATGAGATTGAGATTGAAGACAATGAGGTGGTTAATATTCCCAGCAAACGTAACAATTGATAAAAGACAATAATAAGGGGAGTAACCTTGGATAAGAATAAATACAGATAAGAATAGTAGATGAGGGGAGGAGTAGCCCCACCAGTATCGGGCAGTTAAAGGCCAAGCCTTTTGGCTGATGTTACCCGCAGTAAAGATGATTTGTGCTGTGCAGTATATAACAAGATGCTCACATTTGCTGGGAACATGTACCAATTATTGAAACCTGGAGGTCTCGTTAAACATGGATCAAAAATCTTGATGGTATTCCAGTGACTCTGCTCTGTAGCTTGCACTGTTATATAAGTATCATCAACAGCAGCAGCAGCAGCAGTCAGCTGAAGCATAGAAAATGGAACAGGATATTCTGCAAAAAACTGGAACAATTCCAGACTCCCTCTCAACTGAACCTCGAGTCTCCCTACACCTCCGGACTGGACGTGCACTCCCTCTGGACTTTTGGGCCTATGTTTCGGTATAGGGCAGTGGTGGGGAACCGTTGCATGTTGGATTTCTGCATTACTTTAGCTGTAATAAATAGGGCCACATTCATGAAACTTCAATTAGATATACTTTAAAATGTACATTATTTTTATAAATCTAACTATGTATTCACTAATTTCAAAAAAATAAAACAATATGTTAATTCTAAAGGTAACTAATCTTTTGATGAGTTTGATGTGTCTGCTTTTTGTTGGAAAAAATATGAATATTTTGGCGCAGCATGGAGGTCTCCAGTTTCAGTTGATCCTCTAGATGGGTATCCCACATATGTGACTTAAAGTGTGTCTTGATTTGGTTTAGGTAGGAGAATGTAGATTTGTAGTAATAAGTGGTTGAAAAGCAAGAAAGTATTTTTCGGGCAAGCTGTCAAAGGTGTGGATATTTTACTGTATTTTTCCATATTTCAATTGGATTTTGCTTAGCATCAAATAATGACTTTAGAATGTCATCTACTGAGAGCTCGACCAATTCCTTGTTGAGCTGTCTTGGTAACATCAACTTGGTGATGCTGAAATGCTAATTTGAGTGTGAAGTCATGATTCTTAAAGTCAGTGAACCTTTAATTGTATTCTCCAATTAATAATTCTTTAACAGCTGCATATTCTTCAAATGATTCGCATATATCATCCTGCTCATCAATGACCTTTGCTAACTGGGGAAAATGTTCATCCCAAATTTCCTTTTGAAAAAGTGTTTTGAAAAAAGATAGCTTTTTTCGAAATACTTAGATTTTTTTGTCACATATCATATATAGACTAGTTTTACCTTGCAAAGAAATATTCAAGTCGTTTTGATTTGACATGATATCACACAGAAATGCAGCATTCCTACAGAAATCTTCTTTCAATAATTCACATTGCTGATTCTGGTATTCATAAAATTGAACTATCTGATCTTGCAGAGATAACATTTTGGCTAACACCTGTCCCTGCGATGGCCAACACACTTTAGATTGATACAGCAAATTCACAATGAATACCTCATCATCCAACTTAAGCATGTTACGAAACTGATGATGCCATGTTGCATTTGCACGAGTATAGTTAACAATACTTATAACTTGTTGCAAAGTGTCACTTAAATTAGTAGCTTTAGCACAGAAATTTTGCTGATGCACTTTACAATGAAAATAAATGAGAACATCTGGATCTGTTAATATTTTTTTTAGCAGTGCAATAAACCCTTCATGTTTTCCTGTCATGCAAGGTGCACTGTCTGTACATACACTCACTTTACCAAATTAAGTCCTACTTCCAGACATTTATCTTGATAGCTAGTTATTGAAGATGTCTATTCCTCATGTTCTGCTTGCAAGAGTGCCCAAAGCGAGTAACTCTTCGTAGCAAAGAAAATCTTCTGTTATGGCCCAAATGAAGTATAAAACCTGCGTAGTGTCAGCAGTATCGGTTGATTAATTCAAAGCGATTGCATAACATGTATTTTCCTTTTTTTTAGTATTGCATGAAGTTGTTCTGTTACATTGAAGGCTAATTCATGCTGCCATTCAATTATCCGTAAAAGAGACAGTTGTTTGTATTTTGAAATGTTATCAGGGTTTAAGCATCCTACAACTTCGACAATGCTTTCTTTCACAATTTCTACATCACTGAATGCCCCCCCGCAAATATATAAACTACTTTGTAAGTTGCTTCAGTAGAATTATTTCCAGGTCTTATTGCTGCTTGAAAGTCTTTGCTTATGTTTTTCATCTTTTAAACTCTGCAATACAGCTTTTCCTACCTCTCTTTCTAATTTGAAATATATGTGGTGTTTATGAATGTTATAATGCTGATGAGCATTGAATTTCTTCAATATGGATATTGCAGTATCACAAAGCAAGGAAACAATCTTATCTTTAGCAGAAACAAGATAATATTGCAATTCCCAATCCTCTTTAACTGTTTTCTACTTTCAGTGTTCTCTTGGTCTCCTTTGACATGATGGACTCTTAAGCAGACAGAATAAAGGCTGTGCAAAGATTTACAAAATCCACTTCAAATAGAAACACAGTACCCCGTTGTCAAAAGCTGATAATGAACTGCCCAAAGATTATTCATATAAAAAAATTGAAAACTCGGCTCCATTTCCGGTTTAAAGCTGTCAACATATTTTCATCCGGCAAGCGTTCGTGAATTTCGTTCTGCACCTATTTGCGACAACTTTTGACGTATCAGTATATAACATCTGAGCGGTGAATTCAAAACGTATATCAGTGGGGCTGTCAGGCGGGAAAGTTATCAGACATTTTAGAGTTACATAAGAACTAACTCATGAGCATAGCAGGCGTTAATTTAGCCCTAATGGCTTACTAATGTTCTAATTGTGTCGGTCAATCTGGGTGGATTATTTATTGAAATTTATTTTACTCTTTGGCAATTTAAATATGTTCATGTTAAGAATAAAATAAAATTTGAAAGACAAACAAAAACGTATTAATATAAATAAAAGGATTTGTTCTATACAATTTGAAATCTGTTAAAAGGCCATACTTAAGGACCAAAAAGGCTGCATGTGGTCTTAAGGCCACAGGTTCCCCACTCCTTGTATAGGGCAATAGCGCTATTCTTTTTTTTTTTAATCCGCTATTTTTTTACTATTAATTAGAGATGGGCGGGTCCGGTTCTCCGAGAACCGAACCCACCCGAACTTTGAGTATCCGAGTACCGAGCTGAGCAGCTCGGTACTCTCTCGCCCGTTCCGAATCCAAATCGAGGCCGAACGTCATTGTGACGTCATCGGATCTCGGGGCTCGGTTCTCGCGATACTTCAACTTTATAAATACACGCCTCCACAGCAATCCATCGCCATTTGACAGAGGGAGAGAGCAGGGTGTAGTCATAGGCTAATTAGAGCAGGGACAGAGAATACAATATTGTTCTTGCAATTGCTCTAACCAAAATCGCTAGTGCAGAGAGGAGGATAGAGGTTTATTATTTTTTCTTAATATTTGGCACTCCCCAGCGCTTTTGGGGTGTCCCCCATAATTGTGCATAAATATTTCTGGCTGTCAAAAGTCATATCTGTCAGCAGTATCTACTAAATAATTTTTAGCACTCCTCAGTGCTTTTGGGGTGTCCTCCCTAATTGTGCATTAATATTTCTGGCTGTCAAAAGTCATAACTGTCAGCAGTATCTACTAAATAATTTTTAGCACTCCTCAGTGCTTTTGGGGTGTCCTCCCTAATTGTGCATTAATATTTCTGGCTGTCAAAAGTCATAACTGTCAGCAGTATCTACTAAATAATTTTTAGCACTCCTCAGTGCTTTTGGGGTGTCCTCCCTAATTGTGCATTAATATTTCTGGCTGTCAAAAGTCATATCTGTCAGCAGTATCTACTAAATAATTTTTAGCACTCCTCAGTGCTTTTGGGGTGTCCTCCCTAATTGTGCATTAATATTTCTGGCTGTCAAAAGTCATATCTGTCAGCAGTATCTACTAAATAATTTTTAGCACTCCTCAGTGCTTTTGGGGTGTCCTCCCTAATTGTGCATTAATATTTCTGGCTGTCAAAAGTCATATCTGTCAGCAGTATCTACTAAATAATTTTTAGCACTCCCCAGTGGTTTGCGCTCAGAATGGATTCAAAGCAGTCCACATATGATCTGAATGAGCAACCAGGTTCTGTCACCAGTCCTGATGTTAGTGTTCCCAGTACGTCATCTGGCTAAGGCAATGTCAAACAACAGAGTGTTTTCAAATTAGTGCAAAAAACCAAAAACAAAAAAAAATTTACTGTATTGAAGCGATAAAGAAGTGTAACTGAGCAAAAGTTAAGTGACGATAAAAAAAAAATTGCAAGCATGCCATTCTACACACGCAGTGGCAAAGAGAGAATGAGGCCTTCACCTTTGGCTATTAGTGGCAGATCCCAAAAAGTTACCCAGCCTACAATTGGTGCACAACTACTGTTACGCGTCAAAGCCGAGCTGCAAGATAACAGTGAGGCATTACAGGAGAATATTTGCTCTGATTCACAAATGACAACAATCCCTGTGGAGAGTCCATCCAACAGTGGGATGTCTAATCGTGAGCATTCTGCTGATGTGTGCCTTAATAGCCCGAGTGTAGCCGGTGATACCCAAATTGAGGATGCCACTTTGGAATTAGAAGAGGATGAGGGGGAGATTTGTGTAGGCGACGAGGGTGCTAATGAGGATGTTGATGAGGATGAGGTTGTTTGTGTAAGTCCTGCACCAGTGGCAGCAGTTCTGGCACGTGACAAGAAAAAGGCCATTGTCATGCCTGGGCATTAAACAAAAAAATCCACTTCTTATGTGTGGAATTATTTCTACCCAAATCCAGACAACAATTGTATAGCCATTTGTAGTGTATGTCAAGCCACAGTCAGTCGAGGGAGGGACCTTAACCATCTTGGAACCTCGTCTATGTTACGCCATTTGATGAGAGTTCATGGCAAAGTGTTGGGAAAAGCTGAAAGTTCTTCCCAAAAGAATACAAGCACTCCCTCATCAGCTAAGACCCTCCGCTCACCGACATACCGACGGCTACAAAATACACCCACCACACCATCCTCATCAATATCCTCAGTAGCGCTCAGAGTTAGCCCGGCATCCCACTTAAGGCTGGATGACTCCGGCACTATTATTGATTCCTCTGAAGAAAGCGTTAGTCCTGCTGCTGCTGTTGCTGCTGCTGGGGGTGAATCGTCATCCCAGAGGCAGGTTAATAAAATGAGCAGTCCTAGATTTCAGCAATTAACTGTGAAACAATCATTTGCGAGGGGAAGCAAATATGACAGCAGTCACCCAGTCGCCAAGCGAATCACAGACGCCATGGCTGCAATGTTAGTGTTAGATCTGCGTCCAATCTCCACAATAAATGCAGCTGGTTTTTCACAGTTAATTGAGGTTTTGTGTCCGCGTTACAGAATTCCATCGCGACACCATTTCTCCCGTAAAGCTATTCCACAACTATACCAAAAAGTGTGTAAAAATGTAGAGATTGCGCTGAAAAATGCCATTATGCCCACTGTTCACTTAACCACAGATATGTGGACAAGTGGAAGTGGCCAAACCAAAGACTATATGACTGTGACAGCCCACTGGGTTGGTCATTCACCTTCACCAGCAGGAACAGCAGCAGCATGTACACCACTACGTAACATTTGTCACAGGCAGGCCACTCTTTGTATCACCGGCTTCACTAACAGGCATACAGCTGACAATTTGTTACGCAAACTGAGAGATGTGATTGATGCATGGCTTATACCACTCGGACTCTCCCCAGGGTATGTCATTTCAGATAACGCCAACAATATAGTGCGAGCATTACAGCTGGGTAATTTCCAACATATTCCCTGTTTTGCTCACACCATCAACTTGGTGGTGCAGAGCTTCCTACGAAATAATCGTGAGGTGCAGGAGATGCTTTCGGTGGCCCGTAAAATTTCAGGCCATTTCAGGCATTCAGCCACAGCATGTAGGAGATTACAGCAGCTCCAAGAGCAGTTTAACTTGCCCTGCCACCAACTTAAGCAAGAGGTGGTAACTCGGTGGAATTCCACCCTGTACATGCTTCAGAGGATGGAGGAACAGCGCAAAGCCATCCAAGCATATTGCACAAGCCATGACATTGGGAAAGGAGGGGGGATGTATTTCACTCTTGCACAGTGGGGAATCCTTTCAGTGCTGTGCAAGGTGCTGAAACCATTTGAAGTTGTGAGGAGTGAGGTGAGTGCAGACTCTGCTAGTTTGAGCCAAGTCATTCCTTTAATTAGACTATTGGAAAAGCAGCTTGAGAAAATGAAGGAGGAGCTGAAAGCAAGCAATTCAGCAAAGTATGTTGGCCTTGTCGATCAAGTACTTAATTCGCTTCACAATGATCCTCGAGTTATTAAGATCTTGAACTTGGATCAGTACGTTTTGGCCACTGTGCTTGATCCAAGGTTTAAAACCTACATTGAGTCTTTACTTGTAAATGAGCGAGATGTGAACTTTAGCAAGGAGCTATTGCTCAGCAAGTTGGCCGCTGAACTGGGCCTCGGCTTGACGACGTGTCCTCCTTCACTTTCTCAAGCTGTTGCTCGTAAAAAATAAAATTTCCAAAAAAGAAGCAGGGAAGACACAGGGGGCAGACCAGAACAATTTAACATCTGGGCTGGTTTGAAGGATTTTTCAAAAAAATTTGTCACTTTGCCCATAACTTCATCCAATATGAGTATAAACATGCAAAGAATGGTGGAGGATTACTTTCAAGAGGTAGTTGATATGGAAATGTCAGACAGTCCCTTTCCTTACTGGGAAGAAAAGCAGGCTATTTGGAAACCCATGTACAAACTTGCTTTGCAATACCTAAGCTGCCCACCCTCCAGTGTGTACTCTGAACGAGTGTTCAGCACAGCAGGGAACTTAGTGATCGCCGTAGAAGGTTACTTCCCAAAAATGTGGAGAAAATGATGTTTATAAAAATGAACTACATCTTCCACGAGGAAGGCCTTCACCATCCAAGACATCCAAGCACTGACTGTTCTCTAATGGCGGATTCAAGCGGCGATGAATTGATAGTCTGTGATGATGACGTACACACTGATGAGGGTGAGGATTAAGCTGAAGATGATGCCGATAACATCTTTTTAAAACTTTCTATGTAAGTGTAGGGTGCAATCTACCCCCAAAGAGGAAAGGGACTTGTGGCATTTCCATATCACATACCATCTTGAAAGGCTGCTGTTAGGGCAATTTATCCTTAAGGGTAGGGTGTCATAGACAGAGTGACCCTAAACTGGCTTTGTCCATTTTTCATAATATTGTACAGTCTATAATGGCTGAATTTTTGGGTATTTTATACAAGTGGAGGGGGGCCTAGAGAGACAGAAACCAAACTGGCTTTCTTCATGTCAATTAATATTGTACAGTCTATAATGGCTGAATTTTTTGGTATTTTATACAAGTGGAGGGGGGCCTAGAGAGACAGAAACCAAACTGGCTTTCTCCATGTCAATTAATATTGTACAGTCTATAATGGCTGAATTTTTGGGTATTTTATACAAGTGGAGGGGGGCCTAGAGAGACAGAAACCAAACTGGCTTTCTCCATGTCAATTAATATTGTACAGTCTATAATGGCTGAATTTTTTGGTATTTTATACAAGTGGAGGGGGGCCTAGAGAGACAGAAACCAAACTGGCTTTCTCCATGTCAATTAATATTGTACAGTCTACAATGGCTGAATTTTTGGGTATTTTATACAAGTGGAGGGGGGCCTAGAGAGACAGAAACCAAACTGGCTTTCTCCATGTCAATTAATATTGTACAGTCTATAATGGCTGAATTTTTTGGTATTTTATACAAGTGGAGGGGGGCCTAGAGAGACAGAAACCAAACTGGCTTTCTCCATGTCAATTAATATTGTACAGTCTATAATGGCTGAATTTTTTGGTATTTTATACAAGTGGAGGGGGGCCTTGAGAGACAGAAACCAAACTGGCTTTTTCCATTTCTTTACATATTTAACTATAAGTGTAGGGTGTAATATACATTCAAAGACGATGGCTGCATTGCCAATATGCATAGATGGAGAGGAAGACAATCTGTTTTGTGTGTAGAATAGGCCTACCAACGAAGAATTAAACTGTTTTTTTGGATGATTTATTACCTCAACAATTAGATTACTTGTCTCTCAAACAGTTGGAGCACTAAATTGGGTGAATTTAGGCCCAAAAACATGGATTTTCCAAAAAAATAGCAAAACAAAACCAAACAAAACCAAAACCAAAACACGCAATGGCGGTTTTCCAAAACCAAAACACGACGGTAATCCAGATCCAAAACCGAATCCAAAACCAAAACACGGGGGTCAGTGACCATCTCTACTATTAATATAGCATTACAAACAGCCTTTTTACTGACTGTGAAACCAAACACAAGTACAAAAGAAAGTAAAAATACAGATTTAACAAACTGACTTACATTACATACTGGACATTGAAACTATTTTGAATTGTAGATTTGTAAATTATCTAGCTGCATAAATAACATGGTACTTTCAAAATATTTAGAAATATAAACAAATTGTGAATAATAATACCACATATCAGATTTACAATATACAAACCGGACAGCAAACAGAGCTTATAAACAGAAATGGAAAAAGAATAGGCATTAATGTCATGGGTTTCACGGTTTTAATGATACAAACAGAGTCTCATTATTGAACCTAAAGTTTAAGGGGAACCAATCCACCTGTTCCAGATATTTAAAAATTTTAGTATAGCTTTTCTGCTATACAGATTTTGCGCCCTACTGTTTCATTGATTAACTTGAGCTTGTACTTGTATTTTTGAACTTCCGGGTGCCAACCACATTCTAGCTATACAGACCTTGGCTATCATAAATAGTTTTATTTTAGTTCTTTTTACTCCACATAAAAGTGATATATTGTCAACCCTGCAAAAATGAAGGGCAAGATAAATACTGGGGCTTGTTGGATTACATAAAGAAACTTGGGTTGTTCTATCATCTTAATTAAGTTGATCCTGCCTGACACAGAAAGAGGTAGCTTCTGCCATGTATGGATTCTAGATTTGAGAAAGTCAATTTCAGGGTGAATATTCTCTGCACATAATCTGATGTATCTTCAGTATTCCATATGCCTAAACGGGGAAGGATGTGCCTTTCAATTGATTTGTGGGCTGATCTGGACAGTCTCACCCAAGCAGGTAAAATATTAGATTTGTCCCAGTAAGTCCAATTAGGAAACAAATTCGTTCACCACCTGTAGAAGGTTTTTCTTGGAGTTATTTGCATCAGATGAAAAGAATAGAAGGCCACCTTATTCTCTCTATGCATGCCCCTTTATATTCAGATCGTTCCTAGTCATACTAGAAGAAAGTGGTCACCCCCTGCCTAGTGCCTCTGTCTAATTTGCGTAGCTGTTTACTAGAGATGAGCGCACTCGGATTTTGTGAATCCGAGCCCACCCGAACCTTTCTGATCCGAGACAGATGCGGGTATTGGCGCCAAATGAAAACTTGAAACCGAGGCTCTGAGTCATAATCCCGCTGTCGGATCTTGCGATACTCAGATCCTATAAATTCCCCGCTAGTCGCCGCCATCTTCACTCGGGCATTGATCAGGGTAGAGGGAGGGTGTGTTAGGTGGTCCTCTGTCCTGCTATATCTCGTGCTGTGCTGTTTAGTTCTGTGCTGTGCTGTTTAGTTCTGTGCTGCGCTATGCTGTGCTGTGCTGTGCTGTGTTCTGCAGTATCAGTCCAGTGGTGCTGTGTGCTGTGCTCTGTCAATTTTGAGTTCAGTGGTGCTGCTGGGTCCTGTGCTGTGTTCTGTTCAGTCCAGTGGTGCTGTGTCCTGTGCTCTGTGCTTCTAAGGGCATAGTTATTATTTCCCCATTATTCCCAAGTGTTTTAAAAAATAAAAAAAAGTTATAAAAAAAAATACCAAAAAATAATTACAAAAAAAATTTATTACAACAAAATTTGCAAAACCAATCCTGCAGTATAAGCCCATTGGTACTGCAATATTATCAAGTTCACACATTCAACAGTAAAAGTCCAGTGGTGCTGTGTGCTGTGCTCTGTCAATTTTGAGTTCAGTGGTGCTGCTGGGTACTGTGCTGTGTCCTGTTCAGTCCAGTGGTGCTGTGTCCTGTGCTCTGTGCTTCTAATGGCATAGTTATTTCCCCATTATTCCCAAGTGTTTTAAAAAATAAAAAAAAGTTATAAAAAAAAATACAAAAAAATAATTACAAAGAAAATTAATTACAACAAAATTTGCAAAACCAATCCTGCAGTATAAGCCCATTGGTACTGCAATATTATCAAGTTCACACATTCAACAGTAAAAGTCCAGTGGTGCTGTGTGCTGTGCTCTGTCAATTTTGAGTTCAGTGGTGCTGCTGGGTACTGTGCTGTGTCCTGTTCAGTCCAGTGGTGCTGTGTCCTGTGCTCTGTGCTTCTAAGGGCATAGTTATTTCCCCATTATTCCCAAGTGTTTTAAAAAATAAAAAAAAGTTATAAAAAAAAATACAAAAAAATAATTACAAAAAAAATTAATTACAACAAAATTTGCAAAACCAATCCTGCAGTATAAGCCCATTGGTACTGCAATATTATATTACCAAGTTCACTGATTCAGCAGTATAAGTCCAGTGGTACTGCTATTACAAAGTTCACTGATTCAGCAGTATAAGTCCAGTGGTACTGATATATTACAAAGTTCACTGATTCAGCAGTATAAGTCCAGTGGTACTAATATATTACAAAGTTCACTGATTTAGCAGTATAAGTCCAGTGGTACTGCTATTACAAAGTTCACTGATTCAGCAGTATAAATCCAGTGGTACTGCTATTACAAAGTTCACTGATTCAGCAGTGTATAAGTCCAGTGGTACTGCTATTACAAAGTTCACTGATTTAGCAGTATAAGTCCAGTGGTACTGCTATTACGAAGTTCACTGATTCAGCAGTATAAGTCCAGTGCTACTCTCCTGTGCCGCATATAATTTTTAAAGGCTTTGCCGAGTGTGTGTGGCTTAGGGGTATGCTCTCTTGTGCTACATATAATGGAAAACCAAAATTTGGAGGATAAAGTAGGGAAAGATCAAGACCCACTTCCTCCTAATGCTGAAGCTGCTGCCACTAGTCATGACAAGACGATGAAATGCCATCAACGTCGTCTGGCAAGCCCGATGCCCAATCTCCTAGTATAGGGCATGTAAAATCCAAAAAGCCCAAGTTCTCAAAAAATAGCAAAAAGAGAAACTTAAAATCATCTGAGGAGAAACGTAAAGTTGGCAATATGCCATTTACGACACATAGTGGCATGGAACGGCTTAGGCCCTGGCCCGTGTTCATGACTAGTGGTCCAGCTTCACCCAAGGATCTAAGCCCTCCTCCTCCCCCCCCACAAAAAATTTAAGAGAGTTAAGCTGTCAGCAACAACAACAAAACAGCAAAGAACTCTGCCTTCTAAACAGATGACATCACAAATCCCCAAGGCGAGTCCAAGGGTGTTGTTGGTTGTGAACCCTGACCTTCCCATCACTGTACGGGAAGAGGTGACTCCATCCAGCATTTGCAGCACGCCCTCTGTATATGCTGGAAGGATCACCCACAGTCCAGTTACAGATTTGGCTAATGAAGGTGTGAATGTTGTACACCGGGAGGAGGATATTGATGTAGCTGGCGCTGAGGAGGATGTTGATGATTATGATGCAGACAGATACCAAATTGCCTTTCTCAATTTCTATTTATATTCTAGATTATATAACGGGTGAATAGTTTTCTGTTTTACTCCTAGTGGAGAGGGGATCTGATGCAGACAATTACCAAACTGCCTTTGTCCATTTCTTTGTATATTTGAATTTCTAGTTCTACAGTCTATGCAGGCTGCTTTATTTATATTCAACTACAAGTGTAGGGCGGGGGGGCATAGATAGCCACCAAAGTAACGTGGTCCATTTAATTACACTTTCTAGCTCCACAGTCTGTGCAACCTGCTTTTTTTATCTTCAAAGTATTTATATTTACAAGCCTTGCAATCTAAATTAACTAGAGGTAGTGACGTGGTAGAACTCCAAAAGGCAGTTTGGAAGCCCCTGTACAAACTGGCTCTATTTTTTAACTGAGTTGTCCCCCCTCCAGTGTGTACTCGGAAAGAGTTTTTAGTGCAGCGGGGAACCTGGTCAGTGAGCGGCGAAGGAGGTTGCTTCCTCACAACGTTGAAAAAATGATGTTTATAAAAATGAATAATCAATTCCTCAATGAAGTACAGCACTGCCCTCCAGACAGTACAGAGGGACCTGTGGTTGTGGAGTCCAGCGGGGACGAATTGATAATGTGTGAGGAGGAGGAAGTACACACTGTAGGGGGAGAGGAATCAGAGGTTGAGGATGAGGACGACATCTTTCCTCAGTAGAGCCTGTTTAGTTTATACAGGGAGAGATGAATTGTTTTATTGGTGTGGGGGCCCAAACAAACCAATCATTTCAGCCACAGTTGTTTGGTAGGCCCTGTCCCTGAAATGATTGGTTTGTTAAAGTGTGCATGTCCTATTTCAACAACATAAGGGTAGGTGGGAGGACCCAAGGACAATTCCATCTTGCAACTATTTTTTTGGCATTATGTGACCATTCAACAGTCGTTTGCCATGTTCAAAAAGTAAAAGAAAATGCCAACAAATTCAATAAATTAAATCAAAAGTTAAATGCCCTGTTAATATTTAAAACAAGACGTTTTGACGTGCTAGAATTAGTGTAGTGTTAAGATGTTATAAACACTACACTTGGAACTTGGAGGAGGTATTGTGGCCCCGGTATCAAATTGGGTACCGGGGCCATCCCACTATGCAGTCCAGATACTTGTTTGGTGTAATTCAGACCAGTTGAGGGTGTATTTATTTTATTGTGGCCCGGTATCAAATTGGGTACCGGGGCCACCCCACTACGCAGTCCAGATACTTGTTTGGTGGAATTTAGACCAGTTGAGGGTGTATTTATTTTATTGTGGCCCGGTATCAAATTGGGTACCGGGGCCACCCCACTACGCAGTACAGATACTTGTTTGGTGGAATTTAGACCAGTTGAGGGTGTATTTATTTTATTGTGGCCTCGGTATCAAAATGGGGAGCGGGGCCACCCCACTACGCAGTCCAGATACTTGTTTGGTGGAATTCTGACCAGTTGAGGGTTTTATTATTATATTGTGGGGACCACTCTATATCACACTACCACTCTATACCACTCTATTTAATACTTTAATTCTATTTAATACTTTAATTCTATTACTAATTCCCATAAAGAGGAACTGCCGCTTCTATTTAATACTTTAATTCTATTAGTAGTTACCATAAAGAGGAACAAAATAAACAAATTTTACCAAAAGTATAATATGACTTACAAACACTACACTTGAAAGATGGTGCCTTTAAATGAAAAAGTCAGTCTTCATTGCACGACTATGTGCAACAGGGACAGTTTTTTGGTTTACAAAGTCAACCAATAACACTTCGACCCTGTTAGTCTTTAACATACTTGATGGGATCTCAATGATGAATGGTCTGTACCATGGTTGGAGGAGGTATTGTGGCCCCGGTACCAAATTGGGGACCGGGGCCACTCCACTATGCAGTCCAGATAGAGGTGTATCAGATATTAAACAACGTTGACTGTTGCTGCAAAATTTTTAAATAAAATTGTGGGGAACACTACACTATGCAGTCCATAATCTTTTTGTGTGGAATTCAGACCCGTGTAGAGTTTTTTAATAATATTGTGGTGACCCACTCCTCTACGCAGTCCAGGTACATTATTGGTGCGAATCATAAAAGTTCAGGGTTTTTAATTTATATTGTGGTGACCCACTCCTCTACGCAGTCCTGCACAGTACATTATTCGGTGTACATTATTCGGTGCGATTCATACCAGTTGATGGTTTTTTTATTATATATATTGTGGTGACCCACTCCTCTACGCAGTCCAGGTACATTATTGGTGCGAATCATACAAGTTCAGGGTTTTTAATTTATATTGTGGTGACCCACTCCTCTACGCAGTCCAGTTACATTATTCGGTGCGATTCATACCAGTTGATAGTTTTATTATATATATTGTGGTGACCCACTCCTCTACGCAGTCCAGGTACATTATTCGGTGCGAATCATACAAGTTCAGGGTTTTTAATTTATATTGTGGTGACCCACTCCTCTACGCAGTCCAGGTACATTATTCGGTGCGATTCATACCAGTTGATGGTTTTCTTATTATATATATTGTGGTGACCCACTCCTCTACGCAGTCCAGGTACATTATTGGTGCGAATCATACAAGTTGATGGTTTTCTTATTATATATATTGTGGAGACCCACTCCTCTACGCAGTCCAGGTACATTATTGGTGCGATTCATACAAGTTCAGGGTTTTTAATTAATATTGTGGTGACCCACTCCTCTACGCAGTCCAGTTACATTATTCGGTGCGATTCATACCAGTTGATAGTTTTATTTTATATATTGTGGTGACCCACTCCTCTACGCAGTCCAGGTACATTATTGGTGCGAATCATACAAGTTCAGGGTTTTTAATTTATATTGTGGTGACCCACTCCTCTACGCAGTCCAGGTACATTATTCGGTGCGATTCATACCAGTTGATGGTTTTCTTATTATATATATTGTGGTGACCCACTCCTCTACGCAGTCCAGGTACATTATTGGTGTGAATCATACAAGTTGATGGTTTTCTTATTATATATATATTGTGGTGACCCACTCCTCTACGCAGTCCAGGTACATTATTGGTGCGAATCATACAAGTTGATGGTTTTCTTATTATATATATTGTGGTGACCCACTCCTCTACGCAGTCCAGGTACATTATTGGTGCGAATCATACAAGTTCAGGGTTTTTAATTTATATTGTGGTGACCCACTCCTCTACGCAGTCCAGTTACATTATTCGGTGCGATTCATACCAGTTGATAGTTTTATTATATATTTTGTGGTGACCCACTCCTCTACGCAGTCCAGGTACATTATTGGTGCGAATCATACAAGTTGATGGTTTTCTTATTATATATATTGTGGAGACCCACTCCTTTACGCAGTCCAGGTACATTATTGGTGCGATTCATACAAGTTCAGGGTTTTTAATTAATATTGTGGTGACCCACTCCTCTACGCAGTCCAGTTACATTATTCGGTGCGATTCATACCAGTTGATAGTTTTATTTTATATATTGTGGTGACCCACTCCTCTACGCAGTCCAGGTACATTATTGGTGCGAATCATACAAGTTCAGGGTTTTTAATTTATATTGTGGTGACCCACTCCTCTACGCAGTCCAGGTACATTATTCGGTGCGATTCATACCAGTTGATGGTTTTCTTATTATATATATTGTGGTGACCCACTCCTCTACGCAGTCCAGGTACATTATTGGTGCGAATCATACAAGTTCAGGGTTTTTAATTTATATTGTGGTGACCCACTACTCTACGCAGTCCAGGTACATTATTGGTGCGAATCATACAAGTTGATGGTTTTCTTATTATATATATTGTGGTGACCCACTTCTCTACGCAGTCCAGGTACATTATTCGGTGCGAATCATACAAGTTCAGGGTTTTTAATTTATATTGTGGTGACCCACTACTCTACGCAGTCCAGGTACATTATTGGTGCGAATCATACAAGTTGATGGTTTTCTTATTATATATATTGTGGTGACCCACTCCTCTACGCAGTCCAGGTACATTATTGGTGCGAATCATACAAGTTCAGGGTTTTTAATTTATATTGTGGTGACCCACTCCTCTACGCAGTCCAGTTACATTATTCGGTGTACATTATTCGGTGCGATTCATACCAGTTGATAGTTTTATTTTATATATTGTGGTGACCCACTCCTCTACGCAGTCCAGGTACATTATTGGTGCGAATCATACAAGTTCAGGGTTTTTAATTTATATTGTGGTGACCCACTCCTCTACGCAGTCCAGGTACATTATTCGGTGCGATTCATACCAGTTGATGGTTTTCTTATTATATATATTGTGGTGACCCACTCCTCTACGCAGTCCAGGTACATTATTGGTGTGAATCATACAAGTTGATGGTTTTCTTATTATATATATATATTGTGGTGACCCACTCCTCTACGCAGTCCAGGTACATTATTGGTGCGAATCATACAAGTTGATGGTTTTCTTATTATATATATTGTGGTGACCCACTCCTCTACGCAGTCCAGGTACATTATTGGTGCGAATCATACAAGTTCAGGGTTTTTAATTTATATTGTGGTGACCCACTCCTCTACGCAGTCCAGTTACATTATTCGGTGCGATTCATACCAGTTGATAGTTTTATTATATATATTGTGGTGACCCACTCCTCTACGCAGTCCAGGTACATTATTGGTGCGAATCATACAAGTTCAGGGTTTTTAATTTATATTGTGGTGACCCACTCCTCTACGCAGTCCAGTTACATTATTCGGTGCGATTCATACCAGTTGATAGTTTTATTATATATATATTGTGGTGACCCACTCCTCTACGCAGTCCAGGTACATTATTGGTGCGAATCATACAAGTTCAGGGTTTTTAATTTATATTGTGGTGACCCACTCCTCTACGCAGTCCAGGTACATTATTCGGTGCGAATCATACAAGTTCAGGGTTTTTAATTTATATTGTGGTGACCCACTCCTCTACGCAGTCCAGGTACATTATTCGGTGCGATTCATACCAGTTGATGGTTTTCTTATTATATATATTGTGGTGACCCACTCCTCTACGCAGTCCAGGTATATTATTGGTGTGAATCATACAAGTTGATGGTTTTCTTATTATATTTATTGTGGTGACCCACTCCTCTACGCAGTCCAGGTACATTATTGGTACGAATCATACAAGTTGATGGTTTTCTTATTATATATATTGTGGTGACCCACTCCTCTACACAGTCCAGGTACATTATTGGTGCGAATCATACAAGTTCAGGGTTTTTAATTTATATTGTGGTGACCCACTCCTCTACGCAGTCCAGTTACATTATTCGGTGCGATTCATACCAGTTGATAGTTTTATTATATATATTGTGGTGACCCACTCCTCTATGCAGTCCAGGTACATTTTTGGTGTGAATCATACAAGTTGATGGTTTTCTTATTATATATATATATTGTGGTGACCCACTCCTCTACGCAGTCCAGGTACATTATTCGGTGCGATTCATACCAGTTGATAGTTTTATTATATATATTGTGGTGACCCACTCCTCTACGCAGTCCAGGTACATTATTGGTGCGAATCATACAAGTTCAGGGTTTTTAATTTATATTGTGGTGACCCACTCCTCTACGCAGTCCAGGTACATTATTCGGTGCGATTCATACCAGTTGATGGTTTTCTTATTATATATATTGTGGTGACCCACTCCTCTACGCAGTCCAGGTACATTATTGGTGCGAATCATACAAGTTGATGGTTTTCTTATTATATATATTGTGGAGACCCACTCCTCTACGCAGTCCAGGTACATTATTGGTGCGATTCATACAAGTTCAGGGTTTTTAATTAATATTGTGGTGACCCACTCCTCTACGCAGTCCAGTTACATTATTCGGTGCGATTCATACCAGTTGATAGTTTTATTTTATATATTGTGGTGACCCACTCCTCTACGCAGTCCAGGTACATTATTGGTGCGAATCACACAAGTTCAGGGTTTTTAATTTATATTGTGGTGACCCACTCCTCTACGCAGTCCAGGTACATTATTCGGTGCGATTCATACCAGTTGATGGTTTTCTTATTATATATATTGTGGTGACCCACTCCTCTACGCAGTCCAGGTACATTATTGGTGTGAATCATACAAGTTGATGGTTTTCTTATTATATATATATTGTGGTGACCCACTCCTCTACGCAGTCCAGGTACATTATTGGTGCGAATCATACAAGTTGATGGTTTTCTTATTATATATATTGTGGTGACCCACTCCTCTACGCAGTCCAGGTACATTATTGGTGCGAATCATACAAGTTCAGGGTTTTTAATTTATATTGTGGTGACCCACTCCTCTACGCAGTCCAGTTACATTATTCGGTGCGATTCATAAAAGTTGATAGTTTTATTATATATATTGTGGTGACCCACTCCTCTACGCAGTCCAGGTACATTATTGGTGCGAATCATACAAGTTGATGGTTTTCTTATTATATATATTGTGGAGACCCACTCCTTTACGCAGTCCAGGTACATTATTGGTGCGATTCATACAAGTTCAGGGTTTTTAATTAATATTGTGGTGACCCACTCCTCTACGCAGTCCAGTTACATTATTCGGTGCGATTCATACCAGTTGATAGTTTTATTTTATATATTGTGGTGACCCACTCCTCTACGCAGTCCAGGTACATTATTGGTGCGAATCATACAAGTTCAGGGTTTTTAATTTATATTGTGGTGACCCACTCCTCTACGCAGTCCAGGTACATTATTCGGTGCGATTCATACCAGTTGATGGTTTTCTTATTATATATATTGTGGTGACCCACTCCTCTACGCAGTCCAGGTACATTATTGGTGCGAATCATACAAGTTCAGGGTTTTTAATTTATATTGTGGTGACCCACTACTCTACGCAGTCCAGGTACATTATTGGTGCGAATCATACAAGTTGATGGTTTTCTTATTATATATATTGTGGTGACCCACTCCTCTACGCAGTCCAGGTACATTATTCGGTGCGATTCATACCAGTTGATGGTTTTCTTATTATATATATTGTGGTGACCCACTCCTCTACACAGTCCAGGTACATTATTGGTGCGAATCATACAAGTTCAGGGTTTTTAATTTATATTGTGGTGACCCACTCCTCTACGCAGTCCAGTTACATTATTCGGTGCGATTCATACCAGTTGATAGTTTTATTATATATATTGTGGTGACCCACTCCTCTACGCAGTCCAGGTACATTATTGGTGCGAATCATACAAGTTCAGGGTTTTTAATTTATATTGTGGTGACCCACTCCTCTACGCAGTCCAGTTACATTATTCGGTGCGATTCATACCAGTTGATAGTTTTATTATATATATTGTGGTGACCCACTCCTCTACGCAGTCCAGGTACATTATTGGTGCGAATCATACAAGTTCAGGGTTTTTAATTTATATTGTGGTGACCCACTCCTCTACGCAGTCCAGGTACATTATTCGGTGCGAATCATACAAGTTCAGGGTTTTTAATTTATATTGTGGTGACCCACTCCTCTACGCAGTCCAGGTACATTATTCGGTGCGATTCATACCAGTTGATGGTTTTCTTATTATATATATTGTGGTGACCCACTCCTCTACGCAGTCCAGGTATATTATTGGTGTGAATCATACAAGTTGATGGTTTTCTTATTATATATATTGTGGTGACCCACTCCTCTACGCAGTCCTGGTACATTATTGGTGCGAATCATACAAGTTGATGGTTTTCTTATTATATATATTGTGGTGACCCACTCCTCTACACAGTCCAGGTACATTATTGGTGTGAATCATACAAGTTCAGGGTTTTTAATTTATATTGTGGTGACCCACTCCTCTACGCAGTCCAGTTACATTATTCGGTGCGATTCATACCAGTTGATAGTTTTATTATATATATTGTGGTGACCCATCATCATCATCATCATCATCATCATTTATTTATATAGCGCCACTAATTCCGCAGCGCTGTACAGAGAACTCATTCACATCAGTCCCTGCCCCATTGGAGCTTACAGTCTAAATTCCCTACTATAGACACGCACTCACACACAGACAGACAGACAGAGAGAGAGACTAGGGTCAATTTTTTTTTTTATTGCAGCCAATTAACCTACCAGTATGTTTTTGGAGTGTGGGAGGAAACTGGAGCACCCGGAGGAAACCCACGCAAACACAGGGAGAACATACAAACTCCACACAGATAGGGCCATGGTCGGGAATTGAACTCATGACCCCAGTGCTGTGAGGCAGACATGCTAACCACTACGCCACTGTGCTGCCCACTCCTCTACGCAGTCCAGGTACATTATTGGTGCGAATCATACAAGTTCAGTGTTTTTAATTTATATTGTGGTGACCCACTCCTCTACGCAGTCCAGGTACATTATTCGGTGCGAATCATACAAGTTCAGGGTTTTTAATTTATATTGTGGTAACCCACTCCTCTACGCAGTTCAGGTACATTATTGCTGCGAATCATACAAGTTCAGGGTTTTTAATTTATATTGTGGTGACCCACTCCTCTACGCAGTCCAGGTACATTATTCGGTGCGATTCATACCAGTTGATGGTTTTCTTATTATATATATTGTGGTGACCCACTCCTCTACGCAGTCCAGGTACATTATTCGGTGCGATTCATACCAGTTGATGGTTTTCTTATTATATATATTGTGGTGACCCACTCCTCTACGCAGTCCAGGTACATTATTGGTGCGAATCATACAAGTTCAGGGTTTTTAATTTATATTGTAGTGACCCACTCCTCTACGCAGTCCAGGTACATTATTCGGTGCGATTCATACCAGTTGATGGTTTTCTTATTATATATATTGTGGTGACCCACTCCTCTACGCAGTCCAGGTACATTATTGGTGTGAATAATACAAGTTCAGGGTTTTTAATTTATATTGTGGTGACCCACTCCTCTACGCAGTCCAGGTACATTATTCGGTGCGAATCATACAAGTTCAGGGTTTTTAATTTATATTGTGGTGACCCACTCCTCTACGCAGTCCAGGTACATTTTTTGGTGCGATTAAGACCAGTTGATGGTTTTCTTATTATATTGTGGGGACCACTCCACTACGCAGTCCAGAAACATACCTCGTTGCAACGTTTTGGACTAATAACTATATTGTGAGGTGTTCAGAATACACGGTAAATTAGTGGAAATGCTTGGTATTGAATGTTATTGAGGTTAATAATAGCATAGGAGTGAAAATAAGCCCAAAAACTTGATTTTTTGAACTTTTTATGCTTTTTTCAAAAAAAATCCAAAATCTAAAATCCGAACCAAAACCTTTCGACAGGTGTTTTGCGAAACAAATCCGAACCCAAAACATTGCGGAAATCCGAATCCAAAACACAAAACACGAGACACCAAAAGTCGCCGGTGCACATCCCTACTGTTTACACATACTCTCGCCGAATGGATTTAGAAGCCTAATCCATTTTATACTAGAAGCGCCCAATGCAAACAAGCACAAACAGTGTGTACACCTCTTTATAGTAATTGTGAAAAACCTCAGCTATGCCAGGCATTAGGAAATGCTTTTCAACTGTATTATTTATAATCAACAGGACAGCAATGCTGGTGCTTTCCGTTCTCACCATATATGCTACACAACTGCCATTCCTATCTGCCTACACATAATTGAAATGTTTAGTAAAAAGTAGTTTAGGGTTAGATATGTTTAATTAATAATCAGCCCACTCTTTTTGAACTATAAGCCAATTCATTCTCATCAGTGCAGTGCAGGATGCAATATACTCAGACTCCAGTACCCTACATTTTTGTTCCAGCTCATGCTCTTAGCTTTTGGAGACTTTCTTAAGTGCTGCACTCTGCTAATGAGTGTGCCCCGGAGGCAGGCTATAAAAGTATCCCAGATACCTTGATGCTTGAATGTTTGTGGCGAAAACCCCTTCCCATAGTGTACCCCAGTGGATCCCAAACTTTTTCAGTTCAAGGCACCCTTAGGGTCTCCATAATTTTTTCAAGGCACCCCTAAGCCAAAATAATTACCAAGTAGTCCCTCGCCTTGCTTACCACTGGCCCTGGCCAAGGCACCCCAGGGAGCCTAGGCACACAGTTTGGGAACCACTGGTGTAACCAATTCCTACCCAGCTCCCATTAACCAAAATGGGTTAAGTTTCAAAAGGCCTGTCCTTTGGTAATATTAAAGCTGAAGATTAATCTCAGCACTTCTCCATGCAAAAGAGAGATAATGATATTTAAGGCTGGTGGAGTTATTGGTGGCAATTACAAAGTTATTATAACCTTCTACATATAATGGGCAAGCCAATACAGCCCGATTATGTCCTTTGATAAACTATCCCTATGTTATCAAATGTATCTGCAGGAGAGAATTTGGGTTCTAATGGCCATTGTGCATGTTATTTAATATACATGACAGCAATAAAGCAGTACAACTGAACCTCAGTAAAATAAGGTTAAAATAAATAAATAAGGTTTTATATTTTAGAAAGGCTGACTTTTGTCACATTAAATATCCTTTATGTAAGTCTGTGACTATGCAGGAATTGATGTGGAGTGCAGGAACAGTGCAATAACCTAATAATGTATTATTAAATGCAACACTGATGTGTTCCAGATATGCTATTAAAAGTAATAGAAAGAGGAAGCAAATATGTTTTTCCAAGGAACAGGCAGTTGTTATAGGTGCCAAGAGAACTGCCATAAGAAATATATACAGACCCAATCAGAGAAGGATAAAAAAAATTAAAAAAGCTTATAAAGCTCTATATAGAGACTAAACACACGGGGCTGGATTCATTAAGGAACTTAACTGCAGATAAGTGCCGTAAAATCATTCTGCACATGCCCAGGACCGGACAATATGCCAGTGAACGCAGCAACATTCAATTCATCTTGTGTGCAAAGTACCTTTACTTCAGACTACAAATTTATGGGCAGAACTGGGAGGGCATGGCCGGATTGGCCATCTGGCATTACTGGCAAATGCCAGAAGGGCCGATGGCTAAATGGGCTGGTGCGGATTGGCCATTATTTTCAGAACCCGACTGCTTCCTCAGTTTGTGTGCCAAAGTTAAGGCACGCCTCCTCACAACAGATGTGAAACAGGAACTGTTCGTGTGTTCACTTGCGTTCCACAGTGGAACGCACAAACAGCTCCTGTTTGATGTCTGTTATGAGGAGGCGTGCCTTAACTTTGGCACACAGACTGAGGAAGCAGTTGGGTTCTAGCGCCTACATTAAATCAATAGCATTATTTAATGGTGGATGCTATTAATTTATTTGTTGGGTGATGGTTATACTATAAGTGATGAGGAGGAGGGTGCTGATGCTACTGGCACTGTTGCTGTTGAAGGCGATATCCCTACCCAGTGGGCTATCATGGTCTTGTAGTCTTTTGTTTGACCAGTACTGCTAATTTTGCATGCAGGGCCTTCTTGCTTCTCAGTCTATCTGCATTACCTAGTATTGTTTTATTATTGTGCTTGTTCCCAATTGTAAAGCACTATGTAATTTGCTTGTGCTATATAAATAAATGATTATTATGATGATGAATGTAGGTAGTGCCTATCTCTACTTATTGTGGCATCACAAAGGGTACAGATGTCTTGACAAATGTTGTCTGCTTGGGATAAAAATATTTCCACATGCAAGAGGTGGATTTTTTTTGATCTTTTGCCCAGGCATGATAATACACTTATCAAGGGCATGAGGTGGTACCACTGATGGCTGACTTACATACATCATTCTCCTCATTAACTTGTTCAAGTACAACACATTGTAACATTTTTAGATCCATAATTATCCCCCTCCTCCTGTTGCACATTAACAAGTTCCAAAGTAGCATACTCAATATCTATGTCAAAATCATCATCATTACTACTCATCCTAACATTTCCAAAGGTATGTGTTCAGGGCTAGACATTCATTTTGTCAACATTCCGAAAGTCGACAACAATACATTGACAATTTAAATGTTGACAGTATTATTAGGTCTGTAATTCAAATGTAGACAGTGTTATATGGTTAGGGATAAGTTTAGGGATATGGATAACGTGACGTAATGTGACGATTATGTAGTATATCTAAAGACTGATTGTTATTTTCTGTTGAATTCATGTATGACCATGTGAATATTTTATGTAGCCTTGTAATATAATCTCAACGTGTGGCTTTGCTAGATGACAGTTTGAACTTATGAAAGTGTCATTAATCTTTTGAAACTAGCCAGGTCCGGGACAGATAAGTGTCTTGGAAGAGTTTGAAACCCAAAATTGTAAACCATCTAGCCACTCAAGCAGAGCAGAGGTGAGAACTCAATGCCCTGTAAACATTTCTGGTGTGAAGGGTGAGGGCTATGTGGGAAAAGGTTTAAAATCTTCTGACTTAGACAATAACGTGTGCATTTTCATGAGGGGTCTAACAAGAATGAAATGTCCTATTTTTCTTAATTGTGTTCCCTCACACATGGGGCCTTAACTAGTAAGTAGTAACTCTGATTGTATGTCCTATTTTATTTTCTGAAACTCATTTGTGTAACATATTGTATGTCTTGTTATTAATTTTGTAATTAAGCCTTGGAAACATTTTTCAGATTAAATAAATTTAATCTAGTGTATTCTCCATGATTCTTTGTGAATTTACGAAGCCCAGGGAGGCTCATGCTACATGTGTGTGTGATTTAAATGTGAAACATTAATAAGTGGTTTTGGTGAACGTAAGGACACCATAATAAATAATTTGTGGTGGCAGAAAAGGTGTATTCATTGCTAAGTAACTGAGGTGACGCCAGTCACGGCTAGCTGTTCAGATTGCTGTATCTGGGAGAGCCTGGGCGTTTGTGACAATAAAGTTAGCAAAAAGGATAGGGCTATGGATAGGGATAGGGTTAGGGATATTATTGCCAACCTAAAAATACTGTCTACATTTGAATTGTTGACATAATAATACTGTCTACATTTAAAATGTCAACCTATTAATAGTGTCTGCATTCAAATTGTCGAACTAATGTCCACTTTTTAATTGTCAACCTAATAATTCTCTCAATGCCATTGTTGTCGACTTTCCAACCTTGTCTATATTATGGTGTCCACCATATAAATGATTATATTAGTTATTATAAAAAGGACTTCTAATAGATCCAATGAACCAATCTTTGCATTTCATTCGTGGATCCCTCTTGTAAATGAGCTTACAGAATGAAAACTTGTGAATCACCCATCAAAGTCACAAAATTGTGAACATACTTCACAAGTGGATTCCCCTTAGGATGACACACCTTACTGAAACAAAACTGTAATTTTTTTACATATCAAGGGTCTTTTTAACCTTCTAATAATGTAATGCAGAGAGATTTATACCAATTCATGAAAGCAGTGTTTCATGAAATCGTCACCATGCAAATGAAGAAAAAAAAATCTAGTGCAATATGTTTTAAAAAGACAATATTTATTACACACTAGACAAAACTTCATTAAAAAAACTTTAAAATCCAAATGAACAAAGCCAACGTGTGGGTACTCACTCATATCAGATCCATACGAAGGGTGAGCATATGACACAGATGTCCGTTGATGCATAAAAGTGGATATATTACACCCGTACAGCAGGTCCCGGTGGTATCTTCTATCTCACTTAGTCAGCGCTTCTACAACGTCAACCTATGGGGTCTTTTTCAAGGTCTAATATGGTATAATATGATGTGTGTGAAATAGATGGCGCTTTAACTTTTAAATAATTTAATCTAATTTTTAATCTAAATAATTTATGACAAAAATAATAATGTTAACATTTCACTTGTTGACGTAATAATACTGTCAATGTCATTATTGTAAACTTTCAATTACTTTCTATATTATGGTGTTGCCTACATAAATGACAATTATGTAACTGTCGAACTTATGTATCACACTCAGCAAGAGGCAGTAACGAGGTGTAATATATATAAAGTGCTTTTTTTGTCATAGAACGCTCCTTTTTCCACAGGTTTTAATTAACTTTTAAACAAATGTTTTTTCTCTGCGGTGCTGCTACAATGCAGCACTGCATCTTAGTGTGTGTCCTGCTTCCGGCTCTGGCAGCGTCGTGAGAGGAGCCGCGATCAAGCAGAGAAGCAAAAAGAGAAGAGTAGGAGGTAAGTACAGAAAGGAGAAAGCAGGGAAGGGGGTGCAGAAAGAGAGAGCTTAAGAAAAATGAGGGGGTAGAGAGAGAGGGCTACAGAAAAATGAGGGGGGGGGGCAGAAAGAGAAGGCTACAGAAAAATAAAGGAGCAGAAAGAGAGGGCTACAGAAAAATGAGGGACAGAAAGTGAGGGCTACAGAAAAATGAGGGGGGGGGGCAGAAAGTGAGGGCTACAGAAAAATGAGGGGGCAGAAAGAGAGGGCTACAGAAAAACAAGGGAAGGCAGAAAGAGAGGGCTACAGAAAAATGAGGGGGCAGAAAGAGAGGGCTACAGAAAAATGAGGGGGCTACAGAAAAACGAGGGTAGGGGGCAGAAAGAGAGGGCTACAGAAAAACGAGGGGTGCAGAAAGAGGGCAACAGAAAAATGAGGGGGCAGAAAGAGAGGGCTACAAAAAAACAAGGAGACTACAGAAAAACAAGGGGGGCTGAAAGAGAGGGCTACAGAAAAGCCAGGGGGGGGGGGGGGCAGAAAGAGAAGACTACAGAAAAATGAGGTGGGCAGAAAGAGAGGGCTACAAATAAATGAGGGTGCAGAAAGAGAGGACTACTGAAAACTGAGGGAGCAGAAAGAGAGGGCTACAGAAAAAAAAAGGGGGGCAGAATAGGGGTGAGAATAGCTAGTGGGCATATGTGAGAAAAGTTGGTAGGCAGCAGGGGACATGTCGGTGTGTAACAGGTGAGTGATGTCCAGTTGTTTTGTTTTGTTTTGTATTATTAAATCTAACATATGGGGCCTCCCCTCTAGATATCCTGCGTTTGCTCCTGGGCAGCAGTGAAGACTGGACAGCATTCTGCTTTAGACACCAGTGCATCTGGACTGCAGCCTTGCCAGCCAGCCAGGAGGAGGTAAGAGTTATTATTCTTAGTTTACAATTGTCAAGTGTGTGAGGGGCAAGGAAAGGAGTATTGGGGGAGGAGGGGCGGTAGGCTAAAGATTTGCCTAGGGTGCCAAGCAAGCTTGCACCTGCCCTGCGGGCGCTGTGCTTAGTGATAAGTATTTAATTATCTGGCACAGAGGTGTTTGTAAAGTACCATAGTACAGTTTGTATACACTAACCACGGCTGTCTCAATACATTGTAGAGTGGCTCAATAAGTCATACAACATCAGTACAAAAGATCTCCAATGGTTTTAGAACAAAAGACAAATGAATTCACAGATAATAGTCTTAAACCCAAAATTATTGGTCCCCCAGGTGGATTAATGAAAGTTTTGTGTTTCCTAAAAAATTTGAGTTTCGGCACCTTTTTTCTTACAAAAAAGCACTGAATGTACACACATATATATATATATATATATATATATATATATATATATATATATATATATATATATTTATTCGATAGACTGATAGATAGATACAGTGATTGATTTAATACATGTTTTGGACTATTACACATAAATTTCATATCTGTATCAATATACAGTACACATGATCACCTCATATGTGTTTGTGGAAAATATTGAGAATATTGTTTGAGAAATACACTGATGCAAGTGTTATGTTTTTTAATTATATTTATAAATAAGCTTTTAACAGAACATTTTATTTGCAGAACATTGTATTATAGTAAAATCAGAGTCATTTTTTGGCAAAGATTTCTATAGGCGCCTGGACTCCAAAGATATCCAGGAAGTCGAGGGGTTAGACAGACTGGAAACTGTAACTATTGATTATTCTTATTATCTAAAATATAGACTAACTAACACAGGAGTGTTTTCCTTCCTTAACTATTGCTCACTTTCAACTCATCCCACTTTCTATTTTTCCTTAGCTATCCCTGATGAAAATTATACACAAGTGA
Organism: Mixophyes fleayi; assembly: GCF_038048845.1. NCBI lineage: Eukaryota > Metazoa > Chordata > Amphibia > Anura > Limnodynastidae > Mixophyes > Mixophyes fleayi. Next base: position 245,843,212 of record NC_134403.1, on the reverse strand, counting down.
AAAGTTCCATGGAATAAATGGACTTTAGATACGTGACACTTGCAGTAATTGCTTGTCTGCTTTCTATAACGGATCTGAATACATATATATATATATATATATATATATATATATATATATAATACATACACACATGTAAGAGATGAGTGGTTTGGGTTATGTGAAAACCGACATTTGGGATCCGAGTGAAACCGAGTCGTGACTTGGTGTCTCCAGCCAAACTCAGATCTCAAAACAAGACAAAACGTTATTTCCATGATTACTTTTTTTGCAAAACTCTCGCCAGTTTTCGATCACCATTTTGCTACCACTATATAAATAAATAAGGATGATGAGAGACAAAGATGTACTGCCAGGGCCTGATCAATCATTAGGCTGATCAGGCTGCAGCCTAGGGTGCGGGTCCCAGGGGGGCGCGGTGCTGCCGTTATTCCATATTTTTTACATTTTTTTTTAATGATGTGCTCCACTCCATGGTTGTCAGACATCGGGGCCGTCCCTGGTCTAAAGGGGACGGCCCCAACTGTCAGTTTACAGACAGGTAGCCTGACAGCAAATCCCATGCTGTTAGCTGCCTGTTGGTGCAGCCACGGAGCTCATAGTCAAGTCTTGTGAGATTACCACTTTTCACGAGACTTGACTAAGCATTCTCTGCCCCAGCACTGGCAGGCAGCTAACGGCAAGGGATTTGCTGGCAGGCTACCTGTCATGCAGAAAAGGATGCATGCTGTGGCAAGGTAAGTGAGGGGTGGTGGGGTTGTTGAGGAAAATAGCTGCGAGACTGAGGATGCTGAGAGAGAAGATGTTCTTCACCCATAGTACAACAATTCAAAGGTTAGCCACACAATACATTGCCAGAGTGTTCATCCGTTGTCAAGAGCATGGCTTTCATTACCTTGTTTTACTTATATGCTCTGTGCCATAATGCTGCCCTTCTGATCAAACCAGGGGACTTGTGTATATTTATGGGGAGGGAGGGAGGAAAAATCATTCCCCCGGGATAAGCTTTGTCCAAGCCAGGGGTAAAGAGGACAGCCCGAGAGTTGCAGACTTGAATATTTATATTTTCTATTACTGACATGTAAGGAATATCTAAAAAAAACAGTTCAGATAGTCAGGCAAATAGTCATCCTTCCCACACATGTAAATATGTACAGTACTTACATTGATGCAGATTTGTTTGCTCAAAACATATCCTGACAATGCAATTGAAAGTCCACTTTATGAGAAAGTAACAGGACAGTTATTGGACCTTACAAAGAATACATGTATAGATGGAGATATGATGCCTGATGATTAATGTGATGGAGTTAGAGAACCGTAAATTATGGTTAATTATTTTTAAATTGCATTGGAGAAAGTAAATGCACCGGTAACAGATTTACAAAATTCATCATTAAGACAGCGGACAACTATGGACAGCAGCATTTAGAAGCTGATGAGAGGGCACAATGTTAAATGGTGCAATTAAAGATGGCAGTGTCCTTGAACTGAGGTACTTCTGTGCCATAATGCTGCTCTTCTGAATCAAACCAGGGGATTCGTAAATATTTATGTGGGAGGGAGGGCGGAAAAATAATTTCCTCAGGGTAAGCTTCGTCCAATCCCAGGGTAATGGGGACTGCACAAGACTTGCAGTAGAGGCGGTCCCCTAGAATGGGTGTGCTCACTCAGATGCCAGGACAGGCAGCCGGGGACGTGGCTGTAATTAAATTATTGCTGCCTCTTAAGTGGACTTGGGGGGTGTGCTCTCAGTCCCATTTTTCCTATCTCTGTGCTACCAATTCCTGCTTAAATGCTTTTACTATATTGTGTTAAGTCCTGGGGGCATCCGAGTAGCTGTGAGTGTTTCCAACTCTACGTGTAAGGCGGCCGCTATAGGTGAAGACCTCTCCTGTAACATCATGAAGGATTACATCCTGGAACCAGTGGTGTAATAGTAATCTGACCTTCCACTGTTTGTATTTACTATTGGTTCTTAACTGACTCGCATTGCTCTCTACACCACCATTCTTGTTTAAATAAAAACTGTGACCTTTTGCCAAATTTACATTGCATGCTGCAGACTTTGGCCAACATTGGTGAAAATTTGGACTGTTGTGAAGGGATCATTAGAAAATAGACTGGAAATAAATGTTAATGCTATAAATAGCAAAAACAAGTAAAAACAGTTCAAAATGACATTATTTTACCTATTTTTCATAAATTTCAATTAAATCCAGAACCAAAACCTTTTGCGCAAGTTTCGACAAAACTGGTAGCGAAGTCAAAACATGAAGTTGGGTTAGAACCAACACCGTTTTTGAAACCGAACAACGAGGGTCAGAGCACATCTATATTACTGATAGGAATCCTGCACAAAAAAGATAAGGGAAAATAATGGCAAGACTGAGTAATGTGTCAATTGCAATTACAGTACACTAACCAAACACAGTCGCTTAAGCATAGCCAAACTGAGTTGTAAGTAATGTCCTAAGCAGAAACATTCACAGACATTCACTTTGCTAGCAAGACACGCATTTGGTGTAATAAAGATTTTAAAACTACAGAAGTCCAGTCTGACTGCAAAAAGCAATAAACTAATACAAACATGCCTACGGTACATCCTGTAAGGTAGGTGCAATGAAAAAATTGGTGTCAGCTGGAGAGGTAAAACCACAATCATCCAATCAGAAGCAGAAAGCTCCAGTCATGATCAGGGGCGGACTGGCCCAGGGGGCAGGGGGGCATCGGCTCCCCGGGCCGCTTGGTCAGGCCGCTGTTAGGGCTGGGGGGTAGGCCGGCCGGCCGCCCCCCGGCTGCAAAATACAATGCTTTCCCCCCGCGGCCTCATCTGATGACATCAGATGCGGCCGCGTCAGCGCACAGGCGGCCGCATCACATGACAGGGGTTGCGGCCACGTCATCAATGACGCGGCCGCATCCCTTTTCATGTGATGCGGCCGCCTGTGTGCCCCCCGGCCACGCCTCTCCCAGCCCGCGCCTGGTCATGATCATCAGGATGTATTTGCACCTGCTCACTAGCAGCCGCAAGATATATGGCTGCTCATATGCGTATATGCATTTCCGTGCTGGTCTGCCTCAGCTGATTTGTGTGAACATGCTCTTACTGCACACAGCCTATGGTTGACTGTCTCTTCCTACCCCATCATGCCTATCACAGCATAACCAGCTGTATATGTTTTATGACTGCAAATCTGTATATGCATGCATTCTCTTTGTGGGCATGTGCAGTGCAAATTTTCCTTTTACACTACTCAAAGAGGCATTGGTCCCCCTCTGCATTAGCCCCATTGTCAGGGATAAGCCCCTTCTAGCTACTCCCTGATTAGATATCTTATGATATATTCCAACCGTCATACAATATATCACCTCTATTCTGTCAGGAAACCGCTCCTGAACCCCTTTACCGGTCATAAACCTCACTCTGCGCACTTGTGACTTGGAAGCTTATTGTAAGGAAACACACAGGATTGCAGCCCCAAGTCTCACACTCACCTCTTTCTCTAAGGCTACAGATTTCGCTGGTCCCGTCCCAACACAAACGCAGGCTTCACACCTCTCAGCAACTGCCACCAGCAACGAATAAGGCCCGTAGCAAGCCTATGACTTAATCACCCAATTGCGCACACTCTGTGCACCGGTAGCTAAATAGTTAACTCTTCTCACTCTGGTATCTAAAGAATTAATCCAGTCAAGCAATCTGTCTCTTCTAAACAGGCAATGGATTCGTTTAGAGCAATAAGGACAGAACTATTACATTTTAGATTTAATATACACGTATACACATATACACAATATAAAAGTACAATGCTTACACATAATAAAAACAGTTAGATAAAGATTTGACATACAAATAAAATATTGCAAAAAGTTAAAAAACAAATGTGATGAAAGTACAGAGCATTACTTACATATAATAATCTGTATGCCTGGGGCAGGCAGAAAAGATGCACACTCCTTCAATAAGATTGATCCCCAAGAAGCTGACAGTTTATACCTTCAGAACACAGGTTTTTAAGCAACATGAAATGGGATGGTCTTCACAGGGGCAGCCTTTAAATCTAATCAGGGGTTGTGGCCTGGGACACTTTTTCAAACCACATTTACATGTTGTCTCATTTACTAACCAATTCTACTATGTGATATATTTTTTCTGGAGAGCGTTACATCGACCCAATTTTATCATTAACAAATCCCCTATGACTTTGTCCATCTTTTGATATCAAACACGCCTAAGTACAGTGCATTCACAGAGCTTACACTCCTTTTCTTCATTTCTCTGTGGGGCAGAATTCTTAATTTAACATATGAACTGCCCTTCATCATGCTATTGAGGAATATGTGGTTGACCACTGCTTTTATTTAAGTGGCATATTTTAAAACTGAATTAATTTTGTCTATACAGTATTACATATAGGCTATGTCAGCACATGACCTCTTTGCGCCAGACCACATGCTGAGCGGCACCTAAAAGTCTATTCAAGTGTCACAAATAGTCTAGATTTCACCCCACGTCTATCTTTTCTCACTGGGATGTGCAAAGCCATCCAATAATTTTACATCAGACTCTCTGACTGCAAATCTTACACTTCAACTTATCAATGGATTAATTTGATATCATCTATTTACACTGCAGTTATGAATTATCCCTTTTAAATAACTGCAAGCTCTCTATGTTTACGACACCCATAATGATGCAATCAATGCTATCAATTAATAAGCTGTCCTGGGACAATCTTAACTTAATGTGTTTAATTTTGATATTATTTGTGTTCTACATAGAAAGGTATGCATTTTAAAGAATTATATAAATATTTGGGTTAATGCCCAAGAAACAGTAATTGCATTGACATTTAGAGAAAATACAGGATTAGACTAAAGCAGTGGTTCTCAAACTTTTGCAGTTCGCGGCACCCTTAGAGTCTCCATAATTTTTTCAAGGCACCCCTCCAAAATAATTATCGAGCAGTCCCGTTTTATAAGCAGTCAAAAAAACGTAAAAAGTATATAGGTCAGGACAGAGATACTTATTTAGTTGTATGCAAAAATAATACACATAAATCCAAGGGAAAAGAATATTTTTATGCATATTTTTTCCAATTTTATTTCTGTCAAAGAATAATTTACAGCTAACTCACACTGTGCCCCCTCTGCATCTCCACATACTCTGTGCCCCCTCTGATATGATAATATATGATGTATTCAGGACATACTTGAAAATGAGTGTTAAAAAAAATATTCTAAATAAATAATATCAATACATTAAGGGTCACACTGGCTGCTGCACTTATCTGAATGAATAAATAAATGTCAAACAAAACTGCCAGGGTAAGGAAATTTTAAGAGGTGAGGGCTATATTTTTTCAAATAAAGATGTTGAAGGTAAATTCATATAGCGGTTATAATGCAATGCAAGTCCCAGCAATTTGATGCCCTTCACTGGCACTTGTCAGTTTCACAACAAAACCCCCGTTTTAGGGGTATTTACCAAGTTTGGCAATGATATGGGATGGGGGTTGTGAAGTTAGAGGGGTGAAAGATTTGCACATGGGCAATTGTTTAACACGGGTGTTTAAGGACAGTGATGTTGTATATGAAAGCTGTGTTCAATTGTTTTGCAGGGCTGTTGAGATGAGAAAAGAATCTGGTCTCGGGCGACACAACCCTACGGGCAGCAGAAAGGCAGAAGCCCTTTGCCTTCTGGCTGCTAACTTGTCCCCTTCCTCTCTGCTAAAGTCAAAGCTTCATCCTTTGTGCAATTCTTAGTGCCTGTTCTCCTGCTGTGTATATGGACAGCTACACAGTAGCACTTCTCGTTAATAGCATGCTAGATGTACTTCTCAGTGTCTTGTTTTAATCAGTATGCATTGTGCAAAACATTTCTCTATTCTGTACTGTTATAAGCAGCAGTGTATCCCATCTGTGGACAGGAAGAAAAAGAAAAAGAAGAAAAAGAAAAACTTACCAATCTGGCGGCGCCCGGGACCCAGCAAACTCCTCCCTCCTCGTTTCACACTGGATGCTGGGCGTGACGTCACGCCCGGCATTCAGTGAGAAGCGAGGAGGGAGGAGGTTGCTGGGTCCCGGGCGCCGCCGGATTGGTAAATTTTTCTTTTTCTTTTTTTTCTTTTTCTTCCTGTCCACGGCACCCCTGTGACAGCGCCGCGGCACCCCTGGGAGCCGCGGCGCACAGTTTGGGAACCTAGAGACTAAAGTATGAAATCTTAAATTTAGCACATGAAATTGTTACACAATGTAACATCCTGCATATGGGACAGAGAAATGCAAAAGCAAAATGCATACAAATGGTGATGTAAAGTCAACAATAGCAGATGAGGGTAACCAAGGACTGCTTATTGTCCCTGGAACCTTCTGACAATACACATGTTACATAATGGGGGCAGGAGGATGTTAAGGTATTTGGAGTTTCAGAAGGTATGTGCCATGGGATTGCCAAATGAAATGGAGTAGCAGATGGGATCTTTGCAATGTATAGCTAGCAGTGTGATGGACTGAGGTATATGTATGGCTGGCAATGGAGGTATATCTGTAATATATGGCTGCTATAGAGGTATCTCTGCAACCTACACATGAAGCACATTTCCTTTAAATGAACATCATGATTGAGTGCTTGTCACTTGGCAACAGTGTTGCACTTCCATAGTGTAACTATCAAGCAGGTGGTAACACCTGCTTAATAGTATGGCACAATCCGACTTTTCATGAGCCAAAGTGTAGTATATGTGAACTACTTAGTTGTTCCACAAAAGTAGACATTAAGAATGTATTCTAAAAAAAGTTACTTATATCATATGCCCAACTGTCATCTTTTGTATTTTGAGTATAAGCTCAGAACTACTCAACATGTCATACAGGTCCAGAGCCCAGCTGGGACACATGAATTAAATTAACCATTACTTAAGTGTACAGTGAAAGTAACCTCAAATGGTTAAAAGTTAATAAAAATGTCCAGATATATTGGTATGATGTTAGCCTTCAATGACACTATAGAAGATCGGGCCACATATGTAGGAAGAGTGGAACTTTTTTATGATGTAAATAATGTGTCAGAAAGAAAGGTTCAGTCCTGTTAAATGTAATGGGGGAGAAGACATACAGGTTGCTGCATAGTTTATATAAAACCAATAAAACCCACCTGCAAAATGTTTCAGGAGTATTAGCTCAGCAGGGAATGATTCAATGACTGCTGCTACTAACATATCCTATGGGTCAACATGTATTCAAAACAATATACAACACACCAGATGATGTAATTTATAAATAAAAAACATTCTAGTAATGGGGTATATCTGTGCACTGTATGTGTAAATGTCTAATATGCCAGAGCCTGGCAGGAAGTGGAGTTGTTGGCTATGCATGCTGGGAAGTTCCTGTTCTCTGTTATGCATTCTTGTTATGTATGTGATGCTGAGTAATCATGATATAAATCTGGCTGGTGCAGAGGCAGTAGATAAAGCAGATAGATTCGTCTATGAGGAAGGGGAGGATAATGAGGACTCTGAAGCAGTTCTAAAAAAAATCTGAGGATATATATTTACCTTTAAAGAATGTAATAATGGACAGACATATACTTAATACCACAAGCTAAAAGCATAATGAAAATGTGCAATCGTACATGTCAACATTAAAGCTACTAGCAAAAAGATGTGATTTTGGTGCCATCACCAACAAATTAATCAGAGACAGAATTGTTTGTGGTGTTCATAATTATACTGTAAGCACACAGTTGTTAAGAGTTTGACTTTAGAAACTGCCATTCATATTTGCATGCTTAATGAACAGTCTACAGGGAATTAAGGAAGGAGGCAGACGTATGTAGTATATAGTGCACATCACCACAGTAAAGGAAATGCCAATACTGTGGTGGGCACCACCCAACTCAGTGGCAAAAATGCCTTTAATAAACGCTATAACTCCTGTAATAAATGGAACCACTTTACAACATGCTACAGATCCAAATACACAATGGCAACTAGCACACCATGTGAAACACTGAGGGGAAGACAGTCACAAAGAGTCAATAACATGGTGACCGACTCTGTATCAGAACCTGCCAATGTGATATATTGTGAGAGTGTAGATCTGGTCGCTGAAAAAGGAGAAATCATTACTAGTCTCTGTGTCAAACGCAATGGAAACATACTGAAAACAAAAATTGACACTGGTGCCAAGTGCAACGCCATATCAAAGACTCTCCTGCACAGAATAATCCCACAGACACTAGTTGATTAGACATATTCAGTAAACCTTGTGGCATATGTAGTTCAAATCATTAAAACCATGTGCATGACCATGGTCACATTGTTGGTCACTACATCAGACCACTACAGGGATTTAATAATAGTGTTAAACTGAACATTATACACCTGGGAGCCAAAGTAGTATAGTACAGCCAGACACTCCAGAACTCAAGGAATTCAAACACCTGTTCAACTGTGTTATTATTGGTAAACTCCTTTACCACATGCAATTGGATGAGTCAACTGTCCCCACAGTCTGTGCACCCCGATAGCATGACAAGACTCAGTAAAATTACCCCAATAGAGGAAGCCACACAGTGTGTCTTAGCCATGCTAAATGCAGTGAAAAAAGATTGGTCAGTCAGACTATGGCTAGACCCCGTGCACCTAAGCAAAGCACTGCTGAGACCTCGACACTCATTGAGAGCAAACAAGTTATTGCTGAAATGCCTGAGGCAAATATCTTTAGCACCCTGGATGCTAAATGTGGATTTTGGCAGATACCTCTGGACAAAGAGTCGCCCAAACTCGTTCATGACACCCACTGGACAATATGCTTTTTTGTGTATGCCTTATGGCCTGACAACTGGCAGTGAAGTTTTCCAACAATGAATGGAACAGCTGTTTGGAGGATATCTGCGTGAAATCATTGTTGATGACATCCTCATTTTGGGCTGCAACATGAAAGAACATGACAAGTGCCTCCGTCAGGTGTTAAAAAGGAATCTGTGCCATAAATTTAAACCGCAACCCAGCCAAATGCAAGTATCAGGTGTTGGAAGTTCCATATGTGGGTCACCTTTTGTTTGGGTCTGCCTTTTTTTCAGGATCTGGCTTGTCCAACTAACAAGTTGGACAAGCCAGATCCTGAACAAAAGGCAGCCATTCAGAAAATGGCTTTCCCTTAAGACAAACTTAGTGTTCAGCGATTCCTTGGAATTACAAACTACCTGTCGAAATTTCTTCCCAACTATAGTAAGACAACTGCACTACTAAGACAGCTCCTAAACCAAGATACAGAATGATGCTGGCAGGAGCCACATCAGGCTGCAGTTACAAAATTTGAACATCCGTTAACAAGCCCTCCAGTACTTCAGTACTTTAATGTGCATTTACTGGTGATGATCTCTGCAGATGCATCACAACACAGACTGGGTGCTCTTTGCCTCCAAAATAACATGCCCATAGCCTTCTCCTCCACTGACTGAGACTGAATCACAATATGTACAGATTAAAAAAGAACTTCTGGTATTCGTAATTGCCTGTCACAAGTTCCATGACTTTATATATGGTCATGTCACTGTTGAGACAGACCATCAGCCACTCATCACCATAAGGAAGCTTCTGCATAATGTTTCTGCCCGCATATAAAAATGATGCTCAAGTTACAGAGATAACATCTGGATGTTGTATACCAGTGTGGCAAAGAATTATTTGTGGCTGATGACCTCTCCTGGGCCTAATTACTTCACACTGAGTGCCCACAAGTTGAGGATGAATACGATGTCATGTCTAAGCAAACACTATCTTTCAACTGAATGGTTGAGCTACAGCTTGAAACCTTGGCGGACAATCTGTGCCAACGGCTGTCTCAAATCATTTTACAAAGGTGGCCCCAGTTATCTAGGCAGAGCTTACAAGATTTGTGCCTCTTCTTTATCATGAGAGATGAGCTTACTCTGTCTGATGGAGTCATCCTGTAAGGACAAGGATTCATAATACCGTACCCTGCAGAAGTACTATACAAAGCAGTTCCACAAGGGGCACTCAGGCCTTGAAATCAACAAGCGCAGAGTCAGAGAGTCACTATATTGGTCCACCATGTTCAGTGACATTGAAAGAGAAGTCTCCATATGTGTCCCCTACAATGCTCTCAAAGCACGTAAACCAAAGGAACTTCTGCTTCTATACAAGATTCCTGACTTACCTTGGTCTGTCACTGCTGCAGACGCCTTTGAATGGAGAGGAAAGGAACTTCTAGTTTTGGTGGATTCTTGTTCATTGTGGTTTGAGATCTCACCAGCGCTATTGTTATTGCCAAATTCAAGAAACACTTTGCTACACATGGCATCCCACAACAAAACAACTCACCATAGACAAGGTCATGCAATTCCTAACTAGAGAGTTTAAAGAGTTTGAAAATACCTGGGACTTTCAGTACTCTACCAGCAGCCCCCAATATCCTCAATCCAATGGGCTAGCAGAAGAGCTGTCCGCTAAGCCAAACACCTGCTGAGAAAATGCACAGGTGATAACACTGATATCTTTGCAGCATAGTCTAACCTAAGAAATACACATCTGGATGGTTTACCATCACCTGTCCAGTGGTTATTGTCGTGTCACACAAGAACTCTCATTCATGTTACAAAGTAACAATTGCAACAGCAAGTACAAACACAAGTACAAATGTTACTTATCTGAAAACTGATGTCCAACAAAAGAAGCTATGACAGAGCAGCACATCATCTTCCACATCTTGGGCTAGATTTACTAAGCTGCGGGTTTGAAAAAGTGAGTATGTTGCCTATAGCAACCAATCAGATTCTAGCTTTCATTTATTTAGTACCTTCTACTAAATGACAGCTAGAATCTGATTGGTTGCTATAGGCAACATCCCCACTTTTTCAAACCCGCAGCTTAGTAAATCTAGCCCCTTGTCTCAGATCAAGCTGTCTGAATGCAAACTCCTTGTAGATGTGATAAAGCTGCTACTGATCTCTGAGAATCAGCTCATTACGTGGTAGAAGCTGAAGGTTTTACCTATGAGCGTAACCGCCACCACCTGCTGAGTGTGCCTGAGAAAGTTCCTCCAGCAATCAATTCAACTATGGTTGACCCAGAACTTCTCAGGAATCAAGATCTGATGGGCCCATGATCATACCTTCAGACTTGACTAGACTATCACTAGACATGCCTGAATGCTCGGATGAGCTTTTGGAAACCATCAACCATTGACGCTTCCTATCCTCATGAGGTCTGGTCTTGTGTCCTAGCCTAACCCAAAATTCCAGGGCTATGTAGCTCAGTAGTAATTCTTCCATGGACTTTTATCCCAGAACCTTGTTGTCCCATTCAAACCCACTGCCACTTTAGGCCTAACCCAATATCTATATCTTGAAGGGAAGGATATAAATGTATGACCTGCAGGAAGTGAGGTCGCTGGCAATGTATGCTGGAAAGTTCCTGCTCTGTGTTCTGCATTCTAGTTATGTATATTATGCTGAGAGTTGTCACTCCAGTTTTTCTAGACCCACAACTACTGGATATGTGTGTGCAATATGTGGCTGGAAATGGAGGTGTCTTTTTGCATTATATTGGTGGCAAATGGGATATATTTGTTTCAGGTAATGGAGGGTAAGTCTCCAGCATACATTAATTAGATGCAGCCAAGCTAGCTGTATGAATAGCTAACTCAGTATATAAGATTTCAACTTCCAGTCTATTTATTGAAAGTGTGCAGAAAGACCTGGTGGATATAATGATAGTGGATCTTTGTTGGGTATTATGTCGGTGGCCATTTGAGAGGTATTATGCTGATGTATGTAACGCCCCCTAGTGGCGTTTTAGTAAACTCTGCTCTCCAGTGTATACAGGACGGGTCACCTAAAGGGCAAGTTAGGTGAAAAGTGACACAAGCTGGCTGCTATGGTGATAACCCAGCCCAGTCTGCTAGAGACAGAATGAGAGGAAGGAGGGGCTGTCAACAAGGGGGGAGAGAGACACCCAGGGAGAGAAACACAAGTACACAGAGAGAACATACTTGCCAACTCTCCCGGAATGTCCGGGAGACTCCCGAAATCCGGGCAGGTCCCCCGCAAGTCTCCCGCATCCAACAATTTGCTATCCAAAATGACGTGATTGACCTTGCCCCACCCCCTCCCGCCCTCTAGTCATGCCCCCTGTATGGGGTCTCCGTGACTTCCCTATTTGAAAGTAGGCAAGTATGAGAGAGAAGTGTCAGAGCCCAAAGGAGAAATCATCCCCGCAGAGGAAGGGTGAGCTGCAGTTGAGAGCTATGTAACGCCTGCGGGGGAACAGGACAAACGCACACAGACGTCTTACCTTCCAAACGATGACCGCCTACCATCCACTTCGGTGTCACCCAGCCGTTCTCCGTCTCCGCACTGTCTCTAGTGAAGGTCTGACTCCTGGACCCTGCAGCGGAATACACCGCTCTTTCCGTCTCTGGCAGACCAGCAACTGAAACTCCATCAGATCACTCCCCTTCTCTAGGGAAGAAATATAAATTAAGACCAGTGCCTACCAGAAAGGGACTGTGCGAGGCTACAGCAAGGAGAAGAGACCTTCACTCAACCCCACCTGCCGCCACATCGCTTTGTTCTTGCCAAGGGCGTGGGACTATGAGTATTTGGGACCAGGAACAGTCCCAAATACTCCACTCACCCCTGGGTGAAGGCCTAACCAGAAGTAGGAATCGAGAGCTATACTCAATCGGGGCACTCCAACTTCCGGTCCCTGCTCTCCTGCTTCTCTTGACGTGTTGTATTCTGTCACCTGTGGATGACAGAATACAACACGTCTTCCCTCTACTCTACAGGTGAGGCTAAGATGTAGCACCCACAAACTGGGACTAGCTAACAACAGGCTCCCTGACCCTGCAACAACTAATGGTCGGGTAACGCAACTTCGCTAAGTACTGGGTGTAGTGTACTCCCTAAATCTCCTCCTTCTACCTGCGGGGAACACCAGCCGGTGTTCGCCTTCTACTCTGGGGGCTGACCCTAACCCTCACCCAGGTCATACCAAGAAGACTGTCTTCTCACTACAAATCACTCACAGAATTCCAAGGACCAGTTACCACCTGCACGACCGGGGCTCACTTGAGCAGCGCGCCACTGGGATGGGGGCTTCCGCTCAGAACCATCAGTGGCCACTTCCAGAACTTGAGACAGTTGCGTTCACCCTAGTGGAAACACCGCCCCAATCTGGAACCGTCAGGGACCCTGACGGAACTCAGACTGGGACACAGGACGCACCCCTGGAACTGAAAACAGGCTGTGCTGCACTGCCAGTGAGGTGCCCAATCACTGCCTCAGGAATTCCTCGTAACCCCAAGGACCTACGGGACAGGGAAGACTACTGTGTGTCCTACCTTCACTGCGTGTGTGCTCTAACTAACCCCTTGTCCCCACAGACACAGAAAATCACAGGATTACAGTAAGGAAACAAGTGCCTACCTTTAATGGGGGCCTGACGTCTTGCACCTGGAAAGAAACGTACACAGCACAACCAAACACAATACACAATGCTATATTTCACCACACAGGCTCAATAACACGCTGCTAATGTATACGGTAGGCTGAGAACAGAAGGCACTTACCGCTACTACCTGACCAGCCGGTTATGTAGAACAGTAACAGGAGCCTTCTGCTCCACTGTTACCTCAGGTTTATTGCCTGAGACTCTCTTGTGCCACACTACACCCCTGGGACTTGTGCCCTGTCCTAGCTCAGGGCTCTCACGCCCACTCTCTACCTATAAGGGCCTTATACCTTGACTCTGCCTATTAGCGCCTTCTGCCCCTCTCTAGCTAAGGACCTTGTGCCCTTCTACAACTATAATGCCTTGTGCCCTCTTTACTGGGCCTTGTGCCCCTCTCTAACTATGGGTTATAAGCCCAGCTAACTAGGGCCTTGTGCCCAGACAATTCCCTATCTATACCTAACAGTGCCAGGGCCATGTGCCCCCTAACTTTGCCACAGGCCTAGTGCCTGAATTGCCCATGGGCCTTGTGCCCGACCTAACTGTAGAGAATATACTTACCTGCTCCGCGCAAGATTCTCACCTTGCCTCCGACGTCTTCGCCTCCGGGTCTTCCTGACCCTCCAGCCGGTGGCGCCACTTCTCCTGTTCGGCACGCAGCTCTATGCTGTCTCAGCCTCTACAAGGGCTCCCCGCCAGCGACTCCGGCGCTGTCTTCTCGTAGCAGGGAAGCTCCTTGCCCTTACAAGGGCACCCTGCCACTTCCGCCGGCATCTTCTTACTTGATCGCGCCGGACGTCCCACGACGTCCTCTCCTCTCTGCTCCGCCAGCGAACTCCTGCTAAAATGGTGGCGCGAGCGCTGATTGGCTCGTCAAGACAAAAATAATTAAAATGGCCGGAGGTGAGCCAGGATTGGCTCACCTATCCAGCCACTGATTGGCCAGCAGGGCGAGGTGAGCCCTGATTTGCTCACTTGCCCTCTGCTGCTGGGACCTGCAGAGAAAGAGGAAAAGTACTCACTGGCGCTGAAACGCAGGAACAGTGAGTTCTCTTCTTATGTTCCAGCTTCACACTCTTCCTGGGCGCGGCAGCGGAGCATATCTCCACAGTTTCACAACGTTGAAGGGAAGCTGCCTATTTGTTAACATCCATGTGAATGCCCCTGCAGAGAAGGGGTGAACTGCAGTGAAGTATGGAGTTCTGGAGTGTAAGAGACATGTGAACTATGTTATATAACATCTAGATAACATTAAGAACTGTGTAGGAGGAGTAAGGAGATATATTTGCAACCATATTAATATTGCTCATTAAGAACTGTGCTGGAGAGAGTAAGGAGCTGTATATATATTTATTTTTTGCTGCAACCATTATGATTATCGTGCTGGAGGAAGAGGAGTGTAAATTAAGAGTTCAGTTTGTGATAGAGTTGGTCTGGCGCCCAACTTATTCAGACTTTTATTGCACTGCACCACAAAGTGACATCATCTGTGTCCCACTAATTACAAAGAAACACCTGCGTGTGCAGGGACCCCTGGTCATTTACACCCATGCCCATCAGCTAGCCAGGGCTTGAGAAGGAGGTGCACTGTGTAACTTTGCACAACACACTACATACAGAGACAGGAGGTTACATGTAAAAAGTATAACCAACATTGGTTAGGTATCATCAGAGAAAGAACAGTGCATCACTAGGTCCCATAGCAAAATTTGGGTAAATGATTCTGTTATAGCCTCCCAGGTGCCCACTCATTGCGCATGCAGCAGACACATGCATGCTCAGAAGAGACCTCAGCTCACCTCCAGGCTCCGTAGCAGCTGATGTCCCTGCTGTGGTGGTATTTTTGCTGCTGACTGTCAGTATGATTTATGCAATCTATTGAAGAGTATCAACATATAACATGTGTGCAATATACATTATATTTTACTATCTCCATTAGTAGATTATGTGAAGTTCTTCTGTTTTTTTCAGTGCTGTTAATGATTTTAATTCTAAAGCATATTTTTTATTCACTTTAGTTGTCTACCTAACTACTTGTATACTGAATTGTATACACTACATTACTTTAGTACACTGATCACTAATGTAGATAATTACAGTGCTTCGTTAAGTCAGAAATGTCACCAGGGTGATTAATGAAACACTTGTTCAGTACTCACGAGGTTACACCCCTTCACCCACACACACCTCCCCCTGTCACTCTCTCCATCTTTTATTTTGTGCAATAGTTTTTCTAAGCTTATTCCCTAGTTCTTGTCTATCTATAATGTATTGCTCTCCTGTCAACTCTTACTCATTTTGTCCTCTCTGTTTCCTGTCTTTTATTTTCTCACTTTTTTCCCTTTATTTCTCTCTTTATTTGCATACTACATGAATCTCCATCATGCTGCCTCAATTATTTCTGTTTGCCACTCACTGATAAATTAACCCTTTGACAACTCCTGTGGTTTTAATCTCTGGCAGGAGTCCCCTCCCCAAATCCCACTCATGATAATTATACATAATTAAAAACCTACTCATTATCCCAGACTGCAGTCTGTAAGTTGCAATGTAACCCTTTCTCTTCCAGGTGTAACAGCAAGAAAGATACAGAGTGATATTCCCATTTACAGGCTCTGATTCTATTCTAGATTCTGTTCTAGAGACCTGTAGACCATGTTCCTTTTGTCTTACTGAAACCCGAAGAGTGTCATTCTGTGCAACATCAATCGCAGATTTCCCTACTGATCCATTTGTTATCTATGCTTATCATTCCTTTTTCATAGATAATCTTGCAGAACTATTCTCTCCTATGAATAACTGCAGCATGTTTATTTAACAGCATTTTGCAGACCTTCCCTGACTTATGCAATACTGCAGAGCATCAATATTTACAAGGATCCTGCATAGCATCAGTCTTTTGATGTCACGTGCCGAAGAACATCTTTCTTTCCGTGCAATAGCATTGCTTTTATTTAGAATCAAACATATGTTTACTCTGAGAGTCAAAACAACATTATTCCCTTACAAATAAAATATACTTTTCTAGCTTCAAACAGATTTCTGCATGTAGTCACTATGACTATAGTAGATCATCATTCCCTGCTGAACAATAGTTCTGCAGCGCATCGTACCTGTGGTGGGTACAACATCTGGTTTAGGTTTTCTGCAGCTGCATATTGTTTCCATGGAAACACAGACACAGAAACTGGGGGGAGAGGTGAGGGGGAGTGACGGAGACGGACGGGGTGTAATTAAATGCAAAAGTGTTCCCTAAAGATGCTGAGTGTAATGATCCTATTGAAATAAGAGAGGAAGAGAGAGAGAGAGAGAGAGGGAGGGAGGAAGGGAGAGATAAATTCATATATAGATCGGTGGAAGAAGAGAGGGAGATGAAAGGGGGAAATATGTATATTTGTCTGAAAATGTTAACTACATTTCTTTTTCTTCCTGTCTTCTAATAGATATTTCTCTCTTTTCCTATTACTCTACTAAATCCCTCATTTCCTATGATCATCTTTATTGTTGTTGGGTGCTCTATCTTTTATTTAAAAGAAAGCACTTCTACTTCTGTAGAGATAAAATATTAAAACATACATCATGCATGACCGAATTCATCACATCATTGGTTACTTGGATAGTAATCTGTAAAATTATACTCTTTCTCCTGCCTATGAAAACAACAGATGTGACTCGTCCTCAGAAGTCTATCAGCCCCTGTAAAAGGGACTATTGGGCTTTATGTTTGAAACTTTGTTTATTAATATATTGTTAATTGTGCACTATGGTTTCTGTGTCTGATTGTTTCTTCATCACGGCTGTCCCTGGGGTTGCGAGAGCAGTTATTCATCATTGAATATAAAGTTGGGAGGATTAGGACAGAAAATAAAATGGTAAAAAGTTATAGGAAAGATAAATAAAGAAGTTACATTTAGAGGATCTATCAGAAGAAATTATATGATGATTAGCCAGAAGTAGTGTAGCTTGTAAAAATGGGACTTTGTACCTATGTCACAAAGGGGCCAGTTCCATTATAGATATAAGAAAGCTGGTTATTTTTTTTTCAAAAATGGTGACAATATTGGAGTACCAAGTAATGCAAAAAGACATTAAAAGAAAATTGCAGTAGAGTCTTCTGACTAAAGAATTCTTTGGTCAGAAGACCACTTTATATTCCATATAGCAGCAGGGTGTTACAAATACATTAAAGCATGGCCAGCACCCCTATTAGGCAGCTTTAAGCAGCTGCCTAAGGCACCAGGTGCTGAGGGTTGACACTTTAGCTGAGTAAATACATTAATAATGTCTCTAAATGAGCACAGCACCTGTTCACTATTACCTCAAGCTGCAGACCCCCAGGTATTTATTTTAGCATTTGTCTAGCACCTGGCTCCCGACAGCATTGTGACATCCCTTTGCTGTCAGTGGAGAGGAGCCAGGAAGGCAAAGCAGAAAAAAGAAAGAAGAGAAGTGGACAAGAAGAGAAAATAAGAAGAAAGGGTAATTACATAACTACAGAGAAAATGTTTGAAGAGGAGGCTGGAGAAAACAGGGGGACAGGTGGCTGGAGAAAATGGGAGAGAGAGGGCGCTGCAGAAAATGGGGAAGGGGGGGAGTAGGCTAGAGAAAATGAGGGGAGAGGAGGCTGGAGAGATCTGGGGAAGATGTGACTGGAGACAATGGGGGGAGAGAGGTGCATTCAGAAATTCCCGTAAGTTACATACAATTAATTTAAAAGAACTGCAGAGTTGAGCAAGCTCTTATTTTTTTAGTATTTGCCCACTATTTGGCTCTACTGCAGTACACATTAACACATGCTAACAAATAGTGAAAGGTAATCTAAATCATCATCATCATCACCATTTATTTATATAGCGCCACTGATTCCGCAGCACTATACAGAGAACTCACTCACATCAGTCCCTGCCCCATTGGAGCTTACAGTCTAAATTCCCTGACACACACACACACACAGACACAGACAAAGAGAGAGAGACTAGGGTCAATTTTGATAGCAGCCAATTAACCTACCAGTATGTTTTTGGAGTGTGGGAGGAAACCAGAGCACCCGGAGGAAACCCACGCAAACACAGGGAGAACATACAAACTCCACACAGATAATGCCATGGTTGGGAATCGAACTCATGACCCCAGTGCTGCGAGGCAGAAGTGCTAACCACTAGGCCACTGTGCTGCCCCAAATGAAATAGATACTTTATTAATATCTTGTGGGTAAGAGGGCAGGTGAGAAAAAAGCTGTTTGGCAAGGGGCAAATGAGAGGAAAGCGGTTTGGCAGGGGCATGTTTGTGAAAAGCTAGTGGCAGGAGGACATGTGTGACAAAAGCTGTTGGGCAAGGGGGCATGTGTGAAAAAAGCTAGCTAGCGTGCCTAGGGCAGGAGTGCAACTGAGAGAAAAGCTGGATGGCAGGGTGCATGTGAGACAAGCTAGTGGAATGGGGGTGGCATGTATGACAAAAGCTGATGGACAGGTGGTGGCATATGTGAGAAAAGCTGGTGGGTAGATGAGTGTGTGTGAGAATAGCTGGTGGGCAGCGGGGAACATATCAGAATGTAACAGGTGTCTGATGTCAAGTTTTTAATTATCTTTTTTGCAATCTAACTTTTGGTGCCTCCTCACTGAGAAATTCTCCATTTGCTCTTGGGCAGAATTTTACATCAGGACATATGGACAGCTGGCCAGGAGGAGGTAAGAGTTATTATCTTTATTTTACAAATGTCAAGTGTGTGAGGAGCTAGGAAGTATTGGAGGAGGAGGGAGGTAGCTTGAAACTTTGCCTAGGGCACCAAGGAATCTTGCAATAGACCAACAACACTATATCCACACAAAAGGGGATATCCCTAGGTGCTGATTTAAATAAATTTAAACAAAATAATCCTTATAATAATACCATAAATCATATACAATATGTAGTTACCACTCTATTAACGGGGAGAAGAATTTATGCAGCTTCCTATAAAGATTGTTGTGTGACCAATCTTATTGCAAAGTAGATAGCCTAAAAGATGGAAGCGCAAACAAAATCCTCTCCTCAACAATTATATACCACCAACACAATATCCTATTAAAACATTTTATTAAGAACAATTATACATAATATAATATAACCGTAAATCATATTATGGGTAACTCTCAAAATAATGGAAAAACAAGCCGTTGAATTGAGAGCTCAAATATAAAAAAAAGAGAAAACATTTTTTATGATAGTTTCTTTTATGATTGAACTTGATAGTGCACAATAGATAAAATTATAAAGAATATCTATTACTGTGGTAATCAGTAGAAGATATAAAAACTTCTTTGACCTTGACAACAATCCGATACAGATTAATTATTTTTCTGTGCCATATGAAACTTCTATCCCATGGACAAATTACAATAATTACGGAACTGAAAGTCCCTCTTGAAGTGTTTGTATAAGCTGGTCACCCGGATTTTAGCAGTCCACAAACCGCCTCCTATTGTAGATTGTACTGACTGAAACAACCATCCTATTTCCCAGATTTGTGGGTGACGTATCCTCTGATCTCACAGCAGAAGACAGCGGCTTGTTATACTCGCCTCCCGAGAGTGGAGGCTATATGGTAAGATCCTTGTTCAGATGTCTGTAATGTGGGTAATTGTTCTTAATAAGGCACAGCAACCAAATCAAATGACTGAATCCAAACCTGTCTGACTTACTTCACAGAAAAAAACAATGAGTGCAGAAAGGCTTGTAACTCCAAATAGTCATAAATACCTGCAGTCACTTGTGAATTATCGTAATTTATTGTTTGTCCATGGGATAGAAGTTTCAAATGGCACAGAAAAAGAATTACTATTACTATTGCTAATTATTCATTACTATTATAATAATAATAAACAATTGTCCCAATGGGAAAGAATCACATACAATCTGTAATCACAAAACAAATAAAATCAATATACACTCTAAACGACAGAAATACAGCATATAGCGGATCCAAATGGTGCACTAATTTTAAACAATAAGAAACAAGACAAGTCCTTTAACAGTGGTATGTGGTGAATGTAGACCTCAAGATATTTGCCATATTCCTGGATCAAGGCTGGTTAATATTGGACCTATATTGTACTCTCGCTCATCCCTTCAAACCACATGGGGAATCCCCTCCAGGTAAAGAACTGTACAAATTAAGATTGGAATGTGAGAGTGGATTGACACTAGACACAGGTGATTGGAACATTATCAGAGAAAATTTACCTTAAAATTTAATTTGCATGCATATAAAAGAGAAAATATATTATTAATGGTGCATGGTCCACTCCAGGATTCACAACTTCACTCCTTCAACCTCAGATAGATGCTGGGGAGGAAATAATGAGACTTGAACTTTTGTACACATTTGGTGGACATGTATCAAGTTGAAAAAGTACTGATCCAATATTCAGCATCTTATTAAATCAATCATGGTGGTCCCATGTTCACTGCAGTACTTCTTACTACAGCTTCAAGTTCCCAAAACTTCAAAACACATTAGCAAACTAATAAGGCACATATTCAACACTGCAAATCACCAGCTAGCTGCTTAATGTAGAAGTCCAGACCCCCTGCGCTGGAGTTGGTACTTGGCATGTGTACGCAAAGGAATCTTTAACAAGTATTTTGGAAATTTTCACCTTCTCTTTCTTGAAAAATGGGACGTTTTGCTATTCCATTTCAACATATTCAAACATTTACAGTGCAAGTACCTCAAGAGTACTTCAGTTCTCTCTGTGAATTTATATCACAATTTATCTAGCCTGACAAACATGTAGGGTCAGAATGCGCATATTGCATGAATGCCCGCAATGAGGGGGTCTCAAAGTTCCAAATATAAAGAATTACTTCTTTTCTCACCAGTCCCAATGTGTGCAAATGCATTTTCTCTGTGGGGCCTAGTTTTGGGTAGATATTGAGTTGGCCCGCTTACGCTTGATCCAGTCTCAACCTTTCTGTGGATTCCTGCCCATTCAAGAACTACTTGTTGGCAGGATCATCTCACATCAACATTTCCATGTTGTATTTGAGACCGCAAAGCATTTAACCTTTTATCCAACCCACCCACCATGGCTTTTTGCAAGCAGACCACAAATAATGCATTGTTTTTTTAAACAGAGAAGTAATGGTTTACAGATTTCTAGCTCTTCTTTCAGTGTTACGAATGTGTCTCAGGCTTTGATGTAAATATTGTTATATGCAAGACTTTAATTTCCACTGGTGCAAGGCTTGTGGTCTTACCGCTTCTTCGCCACTCCACCACTCTTATACTTCACCTCGCCTTTTATTGCCACCTCCACTGTCCTTTTTACAATACATATCATCATCAACATTTATTTATATATATATGCCAGCAAACTCTGTAGCGCTTTACATAAACTATGTAAATGGAATTTGTCTTGAATAAAATCATTTTGATTAAAAAATTGGCACTTTTTCTGGTATTTGTGAGATTTTTTTCTTGTTAGTGTCTGGAGTGCTAATACATTCTTTCATAATATTTGAGTCAGTCACATCATTGATGTATCTTGCCATACATTTGTAAATTTATTTTTTCTCTACATCATGTATGCATTAACTTTGAAATGTGGATGTAATTTAACATACTTTTTAGCATTTCCTTTTCAATAACACACAAACATTTACATTATGCACACATATGTGTGCATTCTAAAAAAAAATCCAATTGCAATAATTCAATACATCAGAACAATATTTAACAAAATCTGAATCTTCCACAAATATACCAATTTTCCCAACCTAAAAAATCTTTGGGCAAATTATTTTCTAAGACATTTTACTTTATTAATCCTGTGTCATGCAAAATTGTGTTAATTGCTCACGATAATAATTAAACATTACACTATAAAGTCACAACTGCTTTAGGAAAAAATGTCTAAAGATTTGGGTACAGGAAATGTGGCTGTAAAACTGAAAAAATGTCTTTCATATCTTTGCTATTCCAACTCTTCATTCTCCTCAGCATCAGTGGCTGCTACCTGTTCAAGTTGCACCACTGCCTCTGTAATTGGCTTATGAAGTAACTAAATCTTAGAGTAAAGCTTTGGTGACAAGTACCCTACCCACAAGGAACCTGTCCAAGTAGTGCACCATTAATAGATGCTCTTCTCTATACAAGATACTTGCTCTCATGCTTACAATGGACTGCTGATTGTACAAAATACCACCTAGACAGTTATTGGCTGAAATGCATATGTGGGCTTTGTGGCTGACAACATCGGTATGCAGACCTGCTGCCATTGAAAAAATAAGTGCCTCAACAAACCTGACCAACCTAAAATGTAGCAATAATTATGAAATTTCCTGCTGCAAAAGAAACATCCCAGACTGTGTTTAGCCGACCCCCTAAAAATAAATGGCAAAAATGTGGGGGGAAAATCAATTAAGACTGGATTACCCCACTCCTTACAAAAATGGCAACAATCTGTGTGAAAAACAGATGAGACTGGTTTCACCCCTTCCTCATCTCCACTTATATAAAACCTTCAATTCAGAGGGCAAAATAGAGACTCTAACAATCAATCAGATCCTACCAGTCAGTCAGGCACTAGCAGCAAGCAGTGAACGAAGGCAGCGCAATTTCTTTCAGGAAGTAAAGATTATTGCAATAAATATTGCTCCTGTCAAAGTCAGTACCTGGCGGCAGAGAATGCTCAAAGTCAATGCTCCTATCACCCATTCTGTGGAGTAGGGAAAAAACAATAGTGGCAGGACTTTAAACACAAGCTGAAGGACAAAATCCTAGACCACAAATGATTTGGCAGAGGAACCAGAGGGGGATTATTAGTCAAATGGATTTGAAACCCCTAGAAAGCCATGGTCTGCATAAAACAGCAAATTGAATACACATACAGGTAATTTTCTCATCTTCAGCAAAATATTTTTATTTTATGTCATAAATGTACATAACACCCTTATGTGACCCACCAATGTTAACTATGTTGTTTACATAAAGCATTGCAAAGAGTGTGATGCTACTGACTACAGTAAAGTATTATTAACACCACATATGTATTATGTATGCATTATGATTCATTTGTTGATATTATTGCATTTGGGTATAAGTTGTATTCAGCATTTTGGCTTGCTTGTTCTCTGTTTTATGTTCTATGCCAAACTACAACAATATAAGGTACTGCTTAGTGTTGTGGAGACTTGGTTTTAATAGAAAAACCATCACAAATTCTGTGAGACCCAAATATGCACTTTGTATTAAGAGTAAAAGTGCTGATATGCCAGTAACCACCCAAGACATGAAAACTCAAACACCACTCCCTAGTCCATCACCTTTACCACAACCTTCGTCTCTTGATGAGCAGCTGGCCATGTCAGCAGCTTTGCAGTAAATTGCCATGCAGCAAGAGCAAACTGAGTTGCAGGAAAAAACACAATAAACAGAAATTTAGCATGGCCATCAGGGCCACCAACAAAGTAATGGTGGCATTAGTCCAACTATTAGTTGAACAAATACACCAATCATCCAGTGTTTTTAATGCCGCTGCAGCACTCCTAACACAGAGAGCTGGTCACTGATGTGTAGGAGAAGTAGCCAGCAGATTCTTACTTGTGAATCTACCAGCTACTGCTCCTCTATGTCTGTGATTGGTTGGGAGTGTGGCATTTGGTTCTAATGACACAGCCAAGCACCACACTCCCACTAAGTAGCAGATGGTGTCACCCCCACCTCCCACCTGTTAAGGAAAGAAACAGTGCGCATAGGGCACAGTTGGTAACCCTTACATCACAACACATTCTACTATGGTCTCAAAGTTCAGCAGGAAGATGTACTTTGTCTAAAGTGGTTATAAAACAAAACAAAAATAAATAAATCCTTCAATATCATTTTATGATGTATTTATTGTAGCATTGTTTGATAACATGATTTCTCATCTTTTGGCATTGTTCCATGGGTGATGGTTCAGGATCATGATCACATGGTTCCTATATCAAAATGTCCTTTTCTACCGGCACCTCTCAGAAAAGCAGTATTATAAAAATAGCACACAACCTTTGTCACCTACATGTGGGCTCCTCCAGACCATCCAAGGCATCAAAATGGGCTTTGAGAAGACCAAAGGTTCATTCCATGAACAACCTGGTGGAACCATGTGCTAAATTGTACTGACTGCATTTAACAGAGGGGTGAGGAGCGTCAACGTCAGAGGGTAAGTGTTGTCTCCTGCAAGAGCAAACCCATTTTAAGACAAATGAGCAATATGTGGATACATACTACCCTTAGTCTAAAATTTAAAAGAAAATAGGAACCACAAGTTTTGAGTACTCAGTAAAAGCATTTAATATTTAGCTTTCGCATGCCTGGCAGAGCTAAATTGACTTAACACATTTAATTAATTTTATAGCTATCTGTGCTTCTATGTGCTTGGATGAATGAGGACATTGTTTTTGTTGATTTCTTTGTTACACCTTCCCCCTCCTAATGCAGTATATCTGTGATAAGGCAAAGCTTTCAATAAATTCATGAGGCAATGTTGCAACAATGGCAGTATATGTACATTATTACATACAGACCCTAACTACAACAAAAATCATGATACAGTCAACATAATTTTTTAAACTAATATGCAGAGTTATTACATTCTACACTTATCTACTAGCCAACCGTGTTGAACTTGCCTTCATTTCGTACCAGTGGTATAAAGGCTACTTGTGTGGTATCAACTGCCTCTATGACTGCAAAAATCAGCAAAATTGTACAATTGCTCTTTTATTTACAGGGGGTCCTCAACCAAAGGAAAATGAATAAATAGATTGATACGCATCAGAGATGCCTGTATGACTTGCTTCAGTACCTGACTAAAATCAGGCTGTGACATCCCTGCTGCTACAACTACTGTGGTCTGGAATGACCCAGCCCACATTAGTTGTATGTTACCTAGCAACAATTTATCAGTGGTGATATTGCTGTGCATATGCTTTTCCGAGACTCTAAGTCACTCTGCTTCTCCCCTATGTGTCAGGCATTCCTTTGAAATTTACACATAACTTGTAGATGAGTTCCCTGTGAAGGGGCCTTCACTGGTGCCGGCGCCACTCCCAAGTGTAGACGCCAATTGCAAATAAATAATTATGAATTTTACAAGACAATTCATGAAACAAAAAATAACTGAGAAAATACGATTTGCATTAAACTATAAGTTTAATGCAGGAAAATTTGCTGTAGACAATATCAACATTCATCACTCTTTAGATAGTGTAATAGTTTGTAAGCAAGTGTATCAAAACACATACACAGTAGGTGACATACTTGCAACATATGTATTACATGTGGTTGAAAAAACACTGTTTTCAGTGGAAGTAACCTTACACAAAAGTCTAAAATTAATAGTATCACTTTATTCTTTAATTCTGTACTTTAACAGTTCTGGACTAATGAACAGCAAATAAATATTTTTCCTGACTCAGCCCAGGCAAGGCTTGGTCCTTTTTCTCTAAAATATCTCACTGTAAAATAACTGTCACTGGATTACATAGGTGTGATACCGACAAGAAAGAATATTGCACTTATAGTGTTAGTTGTGAAAGTGACAGTTGCCGTCTCAATATAAAATGTAATTAAAAACAAACAGTCCCATCTATCATTTAATGGATAAAAAATCCAATGGAATAGTCTTACCTAAATCAGTTAAAATATAAATCACAATTGAAATGATATAATATAATCATGCCTAATGAATGAAGTACTATCAATTGGAGGGATCAATGCACAATTAGCTAAGCAGCAGCTAGGTGGTGCTGCTGATCATCATCATCATTATTGCTTATTGGTACACCAGCCCTCTAGTAACCACAAGAGGTCCACCTCCGAAAAGGCGTATCTGTAATAGCATTTACGCCTAATTGTGTCTCAATGACTAAAACATGCCCTTACTGTACTCAGCCTATATATACACCAACCACACAATAAATGTTTTATTTTTCTGTATGTTATTTGCATGTCTTACCATTCACCTTACTATTCTCCTGGCTGTAAGTAAATATTTATTGAAGAGGAGTATCTAAAATACAAAAATATATTGTTTCACCAAAATTAGTAAACTTGACATTATGGGAATTGTAGTGCTCCAAAGCATGACAAGACCGTTTTGTGTGACATGCCTAGATATATCAGCTCAGCATTAAAGTTTTCCTGGAAATATTTTTAAAGTGTTGGCAAATATGTACACACGAACAGAAACCAACTCTCATATGGATTCTGCATCATCATCATCATCATAATTATGCTTTATTTTCCTATACATGTTTATATAATTAAAGTTGTTATCCAAATTCGGACAACTTTATTTTAGTTTGTACATGAGTCCTTGAAGAAATCTAATTGTACTAAATACAACAAACAAATTACAGATGTGCTATAGGCCTGGGAAACTAAAATAAGCAAATACGATTGCTGATATAACAATATAACAGAATAGAAGAAGGAAACAAAGATAAGACAAAACATTTAGTAGATATTGCTTGACCTCATGAACAAGCCAATAAGTTAAATTGTGGACGACTCATTTAATGTAAGTTTTGCAGTCCCTCTGTTCTACAATATCAGGTCCATCAATGCTAGTAATATTTCACATCTTAACCCAGGTCTGAATAGAAATACAATAACTATTACTAAATTATAATACATATAAATGTAAGCAAAAGAGGAGGTGAGTGAGAATCAGAAGGAGAATAAACTCTGCAGTGGTGAGAAAAAATACGTAAGATTTTATTTCTGCCACCTGTTAATTCATTGTATTTAGGTTGCATATAGTGTAACAGAACAATTTTAAAATTAATGGTATGTATTATAATTTTATGGGTCATCTGGAAAGAAAACTAATTAAGTATTAAGTTTTACACCATGGCAACAGTAAAGCTAAATGAAACTTGGCTTTCTTTATGTTATGTCCAAGGTGATTAATCCTCAAACATCCCAAATTGTGCTAAACAATGTCAAGTTCCTCAACAACATTGTTCCTTTCTTCAAACCCACTATCACACCTTATGAATATTAACAACAATGAAAGCAAAGGCCATAATGCAGTTTCCCATCTGTTGTTGGTCCCACTACTTCAATAAGTTTCAGCAACCAAGAAGGTCAACAACTTAGGATAAGATAGCAGTTCATGGGCAACAGTGATCAAAACTAAAAAAATGATATATTGGCAAAGTCAATTTAAAACTAATAGCTAATGACCAATTAAGATTTCTTTGAGTATAGTATATGGTGGTCAATTCTTATTCAGCAAAGATAAGGGAGAAGAAGGTGGGGGACCAGCTGGCAACCTTGGTATTGCATACAGTAAATACAAAAACATTAAATTTATTTCTGGGGGGTCACAGAGAAGGAAGAATTATTATCCCAAATTTATTAGCATTCACTAGGAAATTATTTCATACCACTGGCACAGTACCTCTCACACTTCCAAGGAACATGTACAACTGACATCTGACCCGTGTTCTGTTGCAGTTGAAGAAAATCACTACTCACTTATGGTCCAACACCTTCGGTAAATAAATCTTAATTTACTAACAGTAGTGCCTAACAGTAAGCAATTTATGGAAGAGATGGAGCAAACTTCATTCTTCACTTTTTTAAATGATAAACATTTGTATATCTAATTATCACTTAAATAGATTATGTACACTCTACTCTTTGTGTAATGCACATAGCAACCAATCAAGCTCAACATATCTATGTGAATTCTAGCACCCCTATGCTGACACCAAAATCTAGCTTTCCTCCCCAGCCTTTCACCCTCTTCCCTGTCCTGTGAGTCCATTTGCTGCTCCACCATCCCACCTGGATGATCTAACCCTTCCACAAACTTAACATGTCCAAATCTGAGTTTACCATTGTTCGTGCTGGTAATGCCACTACCCCTCCGCACATCTCCCTCAAAGCCAACAATTTCACTATCTCTCCTGTTTTCTGCACATGCTGCCTTGGTGTCCCTCTTGATTACACCCTCACAGTCTTGTCGCTCCTCCTCTGCAACTTTGGTAAAATATATCTGTTCCTGCCTCAGGAAGTAACTAAAACCCTAGTGCACTTGCTTATTATAGCCCGTATAGATTACTGTAACCACCTCCTCAATGGCATTCTCCTCACCTACCTTTTCCCTCTACAATTCATCCTGAATGCTGTGGCTAAACTAATCCTGCTTTCCCACCATACCTCATCCACTGGCCAAATCCGTAAATCCCTTCACTGACTCCCCATTGCTTTCAATTCAAACTACTCACCCTCACCTACAAGAACCACACTGCTCCACCTCTGACCTTCATCTATCTTCCCCTCTCATAACTTCAACCCCCTCCCATCTCCAATACTTCTCCCACACTGGTCCTCACCTCCTGGCCTCACCGTACTAGACTCTAGCCAAACCTACAATCTTTCCTACACTCTGCCAAAACTCACCTTTTCAAGCATGCCTACCCTACCCCATCCTAGACCCTCATGTCCACTCTCTGTTCTTCCTTTGTCCACTATATCCACTCATGTCTTAGTTGTACCTACTGTCTCTTATTACCCCCTCCCTCTAGAATGTAAGCTCTCACATGCAGGTAGAGATGGGCAGGCTCGGTTCCCCGAGATCCAAACCCACCCGAACTTCACCTATCCGAGTACCGAGCCGAACAGACTCGGTATTCTCGCGCCAATTCGGATTTGAAATCGAGGTAAAACGTCATCGCAATGTCATCGGATCTCGGAACTCAGTTCTCGCGATATTTGAAATCCATAAATACCCACCTCCACAGCAATCCATCGCCATTTGACAGAGAGAGAGAGCAGGGTTAGGTCGCAGGCAACAATAGAGCAGGGAACATTAGACCAGGGACAGAGCAATTATTCTTGCAATTCTTCTAGCAA
Source organism: Mixophyes fleayi (assembly GCF_038048845.1). Lineage (NCBI taxonomy): Eukaryota > Metazoa > Chordata > Amphibia > Anura > Limnodynastidae > Mixophyes > Mixophyes fleayi. The sequence goes on along the minus strand of NC_134403.1, from coordinate 245,813,836 downwards.
TTCTTCTAGCAATTCTTCTAGCAATTCTTCTAGCAATTGTTATAGCAGTAAGAGAGGAGGATAGAGGCATTTTTGCAAACATTACCAACTGTTTGGGGTGTCATATTCCCTCCTACAGAAACTATTTTCTGGCTACAAAAAGTCTAGCAGCACTATCTATTGAATATTTTGCAATACAAGTGCTTTGGGGTGTCCCATATTCCCCAGTGTGAAACTACAATTCTTCTGGTGTTGCAAGTCTTATCTAGTAGCACTATCTATTTAATATTTTGCACTACAAGTTCTTTGGGGTGTCCCATATTCCCCAGTGTGAAACAGCAATTTTTCTGGTGCTGAAAGTCTTATCTAGCAGCACTATCTATTTAATATTTTACACTACAAGTGTTTTGGGGTGTCCCATATTCCCCAGTGTGAAACCACAATTTTTCTGGTGTTGCAAGTGTTATCTAGCAGCACTATCTATTTAATATTTTACACTACCAGTGCTTTGGGGTGTCCCATATTCCCCAGTGTAAAACAACAGTTTTTTTGGTGCTGAAAGTCTTATCTAGCAGCACTATCTATTGAATATTTTACACTACAAATGCTTTGGGGTGTCCCATAATCCCCAGTGTGAAACCACATTTTTTCTGGTGTTGAAAGTCTTATCTAGCAGCACTATATATTTAATATTTTACACTGCAAGTGTTTTGGACTCATTAAAATGGATTCAAGCCTTCTTCTTGTACAGTCACTCATGACCAAGCAAGACCAAGTAATTTGCAGTCCAAAACTTGTGCACAACTACTGTTACGCGTGAAAGCAGAGCTGCAAGAAAACAGTAAGGCAGTAGAGGAAAATATATGCTCAGAATCAGAAATGACACCAATCCCTGTGGAGAGTCCATCCAACAGTGGTATGTGTAATCGTGAGCATTCTGATAGTGTACCCATAAAGAAGGGCCCTTTCAACAGTTCTGCTGATGTGTGCCTGAACAGCCCCAGTGTAGCCGGTGATACACCTATTGAGGATGCCACTTTGGAATTAGAAGAGGATGAGGGGGAGATTTGTGTAGGCGACGAGGGCGCTAATGAGGATGTTGATGAGAATGAGGTTGTTTGTGTAAATCCTGCACCAGTGGTAGCAGTTCTGGCACGTGACAAGAAAAAGGCCATTGTCATGCCTGGGCATAAACAAAAAAATCCACTTCTTATGTGTGCAATTATTTCTACCCAAATCCTGACAACAGTTGTATAGCCATTTGTAGTGTATGTCAAGCCACAGCCAGTCGAGAGAGGGACCTTAACCATCTTGGAACCTCATCCATGTTACGCCATTTGATGAGAGTTCATGGCAAGTTGTTGGGAAAAGCTGAAAGTTCTTCCAAAAAAATTACAAGCACTCCATCATCAGCTAGGACCCTTTGGTCACCAACATCCCGACGGCTACAAAATACACCCACAACACCATCCTCATAAATATCCTCAGTAGCGCTCGGAGTTAGCCCTGCATCCCACTTAGTAAGGCTGGATGACTCCTGCACTATAATTGATTCCTCTGAAGAAAGCGTTAGTCCCACTGCTGCTGATGTTGCTGCTGCTGGGGGTGATTCGTCATCCCAGAAGAAAGCCAAGAAAAAGAGCAGTCCTACATTACAACAATTAACTGTGAAACAATCATTTGCTAGGGGAAGCAAATATGACAGCAGTCACCCAGTTGCCACACAGAATCACAGACGCCATGGCTTCCATGTTAGTGTTAGATCTGCGTCCAATATCCACAATAAACACATCTGGTTTTTCACAGTTAATTGAAGTTTTGTGTCCGCGTTACAAAAATCCATCGCAACACCATTTTTCCCGTAAAGCTATTCCACAACTATACCAAAAAGTGGCTAAAAATGTAGAGATTGTGCTGAAAAATGCCATTCTGCCCACTGTACACTTAACCACAGATATGTGGACAAGTGGAAGTGGGCAAACCAAAGACTATATGACTGTGACAGCCCACTGGGTTGGTCATTAGCCTTCACCAGCAGGAACAGCAGCAGCATGTACACCACTACATAACATTTGTCACAGGCAGGCCACTCTTTGTATCACCGGCTTCACTAACAGGCATACAGCTGACAATTTGTTATGAAAACTAAGAGATGTGATTAATACATGGCTTATAAAAACTTGGACTCTCCCCAGGATATGTCATTTCTGATGACGCCAACAATATAGTGCGAGCATTACAGTTGGTTGAATTCCATCACATTCCTTGTTTTGCTCACACCATCAACATGATGGTGCAGAGCATCTTAAGAAATAATCATGAGGTGCAGGAGATGCTTTCGGTGGCTCGTAATTTCAGGCCATTTTAGGCATTCTGCCACATCATGTAGGAGATTGCACCAGCTCCAAGAACAGTTTAACTTGCCCTGCCACCAACTTAAGCAAGAGGTGTTAAATAGGTGGAATTCCACCCTGTACATGCTTCAGAAGATGGAGGAACTGCGCAAAGCCATCCAAGCGTATTGCACAAGCCATGACATTGGGAAAGGAGGGGGGATGTATTTCCCTCTTGCACAGTGGGGAATCCTTTCAGTGCTGTGCAAGGTGCTGAAACCATTTGAAGTTGTGAAGAGAGTGCAGACTCTGCTAGCTTGAGCCAAGTCATTCCTTTAAATAGACTATTGGAAAAGCAGCTTGAGAAACTGAAGGAGGAGATGAAAGAAAGCAATTCCGCAAAGTATTTTGGCCTTGTAGATCAAGTACTTAATTTGCTTCACAATGATCCTCGAGTTATTAAAATCTTGAACTCAGATCACTACATTTTGGCCACTGTGCTTGATCCAAGGTTTAAGACCTACATTGAGTCTTTGCTTCAAAATGAGCGAGATGTGAACTTTTGCAAGAAGCTATTGCTCAGCAAGTTGTCCGCTGAACTGGGCCTTGGCTTGATGACGTGTCCTCCTTCAGTTTCTCAAGCAGCTGCTGCTCGTAAAAAATAGAATTTTCAAAAGCTAAGCAGGGAAGATGCAGGGGGCAGACCAGAACAGTTTAACATCTGGGCTGGTTTGAACGATTTGTGTGACCTTGCCCATAACTCCATCCAATCCGAGTATTAACATGCAAAGGATGGTGGAGGATTAATTTCAGGAGGTAATTGATATGGAAATGTCAGACAGTCCCTTTCCTTACTGGGAAGAAAAGCAGGCCATTTGGAAACCCATGTACAAACTTGCTTTGCAATACCTAAGTTGCCCACCCTCCAGTGTGTACTCTGAACGAGTATTCAGCACAGCCGGGAACCTAGTCGGTGATCGCCGTAGAAGGTTACTTCCAAAAAATGTGGAGAAAATGATGTTCATAAAAATGAACTACATCTTCAACGAGGAAGGCCTTCACCATCAAAGACATCCAAGCACTGACAGTTCTCTAATGGCGGATTCAAGCGGAGATGAATTGATTGTCTCTGATGATGATGTACACACTGATGAGGGTGAGGATGATGCTGAAGATGATGATGATAACATCTTTTTGAAACTTTCTATATAAGTGTAGGGTGTAATCTACCCCCAAATAGGAAAGGGACTTGGTGCATTTATATATCATGTACAGTCTTGAAAGGCTGCTGTTTTGTCAATTTCACGATCAGGTTAGGGTGTCATACAGAGACAAACACCAAACTGCCTTTGTCCATTTCTATTTATATTCTACAGTCTATAACTGCTGAATATTTTTCTATTTTGCTACTAGTGGAGAGGGAGTCTGATGCAGACTGCCACCAAACTGCCTTTGTCCATTTCTATTTATATTCTTTTCAGGCGCCGTCTCCGCACTGACACTTGGTGCAGGAGACGGACGCCTGCATCTTCTCAGCAACCACGTCCTGTTGCCTAGCAGCGGGACGCTATCTCTGCTCACCTGTCTGCAGCCAGCATGTCTTACCGCTAAAATCTCCCTAACCCTATCAGGAGGCACCTTAGGGTATATAAAGCAGCCTCTGACACATGTCTTTTGCCAGAGTATTTGGTCTTCAGCCTTGCTCCAGCGTTTGTTCATGTGTTGCTGTTATTTGGATTCTGACCCCGGATTGTTCCTTATTTCTCCTTTGGTTCCTGATTCTGGCATAGACTGATATTTGGTATTGACCCGGCTTCCTGACCATTCTCCCTCTTCTGATTTGGCTATATCAGTTCCTCTGGTTTTGACCCGGCTTGTTGACTACTCTTCCATCCTGCATCCTGCTGGGCTGTTACCACTGCCTCAATTGTTACCTTGCCAGCTGACTGATACTGAGGGCCGCGACCTGTGCGTCCCTTGCAGCAAAGTCCATACCTCCTTGCAGGGGTTCCTGGTGAAAACCAGGGGCATGTTAGACTCCGCGCCTCATTACTCAGTAGCGCCAACTGCTTGCAGGTATCATCAATTCCACAGAGTGATTCTGACAATTCTACAGTCTATAACAGCTGAATAGTTTTCTATTTTACTACTAGTGGAGAGGGGGTCTGATACAGACTGCCACCAAACTGGCTTTGTCCATTTCTATTTATATTCTACAGTCTATAACGGCTGAATAGTTTTCTATTTTACTACTAGTGGAGAGGGAGTCTGATGCAGACAGATACCAAACTGCCTTTGTTCATTTCTATTTAACGTACAGTCAATGCAGGTTGTTTGCCCCCGTATATCACATATTATTTAAATGCATGTCTTTTCTTACTTTTATAACCACATGTGTAGACAGGTCACTGCTGCCAACAAAGTAAGCACAATCCAAATAATCTGACTGTCTAAAGCTTCTTCTATCCCCATCTACTTAAAAACTGAGTACTAAGAACACCAAAAAGTCCACCTGCAACTTTGCCCAGAAACTCCTCTTCTTGATTTCTTATAGATGTGCAACATATGGTTTGTTTTATTGGACAATGCTATGCAAAAACCTAGACATTAATAATGAATAATACATTCTGTATTACTCATTGTGCATTCTGGGCCTGATTCACACATGTTGCGTTTTTAAAAAGAGCAAGGAACTTGCACATACATGAGCTCATATTCAAATCCAGGCATTTCTTAAAATACGTTCTTTCCTTACATGCATATTTACTACTAATATCACTTACAGTTGATCATGGAATATCCAGCAGGGATGACATTTCACAAATCGTCTTATTGCACAGGTATCCTATCTAAGTACCACGCTTCAAGCCACTGAGCTCTTCAGAATGACCAATTTTGTACCACAGATATTACAAATGTAGACTGCATAGCTAGGTGCTTGATTTTATACACTGCTGGCAACGGGTCTGATTGAAACACCTCAATTCAATAATTAATAGGTGTATATATTATTCTGTATTAAAATGTGCAGGGGGTGGTAGTTCTGCACCTGCAAAATAAAATTACTATATTTAAACATTGCAACATTATTACATGTTAGAAACTTAGAGTTGAGGAGTTACATTACTATAAATTATAGAAAGACTCATCTTCTTGTTATCACAGTACTAGACAAATAATGCATTTTGGAGACATATGCAGATGTAATTGTGGCGGGGTTGCTTTACTTAAGGGCAAACAGGTGTTATGCCCTTTAATTCATACACCAAAATTTTATGATGCCTTTACTTTTCTACATAAACAACACACTAAAATGCTACTGTATTGTAAAATCAAAATACTTACATTCTTCTTCAGGGGCCTGGAATGGGATCCCCATCTCCTCCTGGCCCTTGTCATAGGCCTCCTTTAGCTTTGTTAAGGGCAGTATGGCATATAATAGATTGTAAGCTTGTGAGCAGGGCACTCTTACCTCTCTGTCTGTCTGTATTACCTAGTATTATTTTATTAATGTTTGTAAAGCGCTACGGAATTTGCTGGCGCTATATAAATAAATGTTGATGATGATGATAATGATATGATCCTTAACTACTAAAACCACTTGTTCACCTTTTGCAGCCCCCTTTCCTGAGGAACTATATACTTAAGCTTGGGTAGTAGTAGAGGTAGGTGTTGATCTCACTATTGCCCAGTCGAGTAGACAGAACATGGGTAGGAGGTAGTGAGCAGCCTGATGGTAACAGCAGAGTAAACTGAGATTCAAATTAACAAGGGTTAATGTAGAGTAATAGACAAGCCAAAATAAGGAGCAAGAGAGGACAGCAGTTCTTTCAACAAGTCAGGGTCAGGGCAGGTAGAGATATATATTCAAATCTGTATATCAAGCCAAGGTTAGGAGCAGAAGAATAAAGCAGTTCTTTTAAACAAGCCAAGGGTCAGGGCAGGTAGAGATATATATGTAGATCTGTTTAACAAGCCCAGGTCAGGGGCAGGATAAAACAGAATCCTTTAAACAATCCATTTCAAACACTGAGAACAGAACAGATAAGGATACAAGGCACACTAGGTCAAGCAGGAACTATCACCAGAATTGGTTTGGTAACAGCAAGGGGTTTATAAAGCCAGCATATATATGTAATATATACAAGACTTGCCACTTAAGAAGGAGAAATGCTGCTAGCATATCAGATATGTGTTATCTGATATGATATTAGTTATGAGGTGACCACCACATAACTAAACACATCATGGCACAATCTACCAAACATCAGGGTGTAATCCACTGTTGCCTGACAGAGAAATGTTGCCGGCTAGTGTTGCAAGGCAACTGATCTGGTGTGCTGCAGTAATGAAAATATTTCTTAACAGGCTCCTCCAGGATCTCATCCAGAGCCTCTTCCGCCACCTCCTCCTCATACTCCTTTAAGGTCTCCCCCTTTGCCTGCTGTCTGGCCTCCTGTCTTTGGCGATAGCAGTGTGCTGAAAAAATATGTTACACATTCTTACTGTAAGAAATATTTTCTCTCTATCATATAGAAAAGTAGATAGCTATGTTTCAGGAATATAAGTCTTTAAAAAAATGGGTATTTGTTACAACCATTTACCTTTCATTGTATGGTTACAAACAAACACCACACATGGAGCAATATTCTAGGATTGTACAATATTTTACAAACCCTCTACATCACTTGAATATTGACTTGACCTTTGAGGTTTTTTTAAAAAAATTCACAGCTCCCTTCAAGACCATACTTAAAATGGCAGATATATTTTCATTTTTGCCAAAATCTAACCATTTTATATTAAAGACGCTGATGCGTGGCCTGAAGACATGCTCCCTAGGCCAGCAATGGTGTAACAGTTTTTGGTTTTGAAGGGGACTACATCTGTCATTCGCCAGAATCACACACTGTACAATATGTGTATATATGTGAGAAAGATGAGTTGGGGGAATATTTACCTTATGCATTGAGGATTTTTCTGGCCTCTGAAATCTCCCATTATAAACAAAAATACAACTAGCACAACGTCCATATTTTTTTTAAAAAATTCAGGTTCTTTGCGGGGAATAAACAAATTAACACAATATATTTTATAAACTAAAATACTTAATTGGCATTCAGTATAATCAATGGTGTCATTTTAAAAATGTTTTTAAAAAGAATATTAAACTTATAAAAACAAAATTCGAATGTATGCAAATGCTTATAATGGATCATAAAAAAACAGCAATGTTAACATATGCAAATGCTTAAATGCTTATTTTTGTTTGTTGCTACTGAGACACATATGTAAAAGTTTCACCTACCTCTTTAACATGGAACACAGATGTTGTTAAAAAAAGATATAGCACGATAGGCATCTCTCTCCAATGGTCTCCAATATAGTGTTGTTTGACCAAATGAGTGGTGTGAGTTGTGCAGGTGAATTGTCAATCATCCCCTTAGATTGTGAGAGTGAATGACGTGTTTGGTCATAACTATCATCCATCAGTTACACCTGCCCTGGAGCAGGTATAACCCATATGTCTGAAAAGAAGCGCACTTTTGACAAAGCCAGGATTTGAAAACGTCTGCATGTGCTTCCTAACGTCCTTACTGTGTTTTCTTCATAGCCTACAATAGTGTGCTGCTTCACTCCCCCATTCTGCCTCTCAAGATGTAGGGAGTTGTAAGTGTCATTTGCGCTCGGACATGAATTGCATGCAATTGCGTTCATTGGCATTGCATTCTTTTCTGGGCATGCGCAATGCAGATTCCTATCAAGATATCAACATAAGGGCAGCGTGTTGGCTTAGTGGTTAGCACTTCTGCCTATCAGCACTGGAGTCATGGTTTTGATTCCCAAACATGGCCTTATCTGTGTGGAGTTGTATGCTCTAGCCGTATTTGCGTGGGTTTCTTCCGGGTGCTCCAGTTTCTTCCCACACTCCAAAAACATATTAGTAGGTTAATTGGCTGCTATGAAATTTACCCTAGTCTCTCTCTCTATAATCCTATCTTCTGACATCCCCACCTTCATCATGGGTGATTTCAGCATCCCTATTGCTAATCCACGTTCCAATGCTGCTTCAAAACTGTTCTCTCTAACCTCATCACTTGACCTCCCCCAATGGATTGAATCAGCTACTCGTCAGGATGGCTACTGTCTTGATCTTGTTTTCTCTAGACTATGCTCAGTTTCTAATTTCCATAACACTCCTTTCCCCCTCTCGAATCATCACCTTGTTATATACTCGATCACTCCTAGTTCTTTAACCTCCCTGCTGTCAAATTCTTCCAAGCCACCTCATACCCACAGGAATATTAATTATTGATTTTCAACAGTTTTCCACCTCTCTCCAACACATTCTCTCCCCAGTTTCTACATTATCCCAGCCCCCGATTTAGCAGTTCCTTATTTTCACCAAACCCTAGCAACTGCCCTTGATCAAGTGGCTCCAGCGACTTTTCATACTCCACGTAGACTTCGTTGTCAACCGTGGCACACTAAAGTAATACGAAATCTACAGAAACTTTCTCGTAAAGCTGAACGTCACTGGTGTAAATGTTGTACCTCTAATGATTTCAGCGCATATACTCCAATCTACCTCTCCTATCAAAGTGCTCTGGACAATGCTAAACAAACATACTTCCAATCTCTCATCTATGCTCAGGCTTCTAACCCGAAACCACTTTTAACAAATTTAAATCTCTTCTCTATGCTCCCACACCAAACCCTTTGACTACCATCAGTGGCCAGGATCTTTCTTCCTATTTCAAGGACAAGATTGATAAGATCAGACTTGAAATGGTATCATCTGCCTTGACTAACAATCAGCACAATTCCTCCCCAGCATCCTCTGACACCCGCTCTTCATTTGATCCCACAAAAGAAGAGACAATTTCTACTCTCCTCTTATCTTCCTTATCTACCTCCTGTCCTCTTGATCCCATGCCCTCATTCCACCTCTAACTAAAATCTGTAATCTATCTCTCTCTCTACTGGGATCTTTCCATCACTATTCAAGCACAGTGATTACCCCTATTCTAAAAAAACTAAATTTTGATCTTAACTCTCTCTCAAATTACTGCCCCATCTCTCAGCTCCCATGCCCCTCCAAACTTCTTGAGCGAATTGCCTACATTCGCCTTACACGTTTCCTTCTGCAAACAACCTATTGGATCCTCTTCAATCAGGCTTTCGCTCTTAAGACTCCACAGAGACTGCACTAACCAAAGTTGTCAATGATCTGATCACAACTAAAACTAAAGATGATTAATCTCTTCTAATTCTCCTGGATCTCTCTGCTGCATTTGACACTGTTGACCACTCTCTCCTCATACAGATGCTACAATCCCTAGGTCTTCAAGACACTGTCCTATCCTGGTACTCATCCTACCTATCTAATCGCTCTTTCAGTGTTAATTTCTCTGGAACAACCTCCACTCTGCTTCTTTCATCAGTTGGAGTACCACAAGACTCAGTCCTAGGTCCTCTGCTATTCTCTATCTACACCACTTCTCTAGGAAAACTAATAAGCTCCTTTGGATTTCAGTATCATCTCTATGTGGATGATACACAAATTTATCCTCTCCTGATCTCTCACCATCTGTCTTGTCTTGCGTTACTGACTGTCTTTCTGCCATTTCATCTTGGTTGTCCTCTGGCGAACTCAAACTCAATCTTTCAAAAACAGAATTAATAATATTCTCATCCAACAATAGAAACTTACTGCCTGACATTTCTATTTCTGTTGACAACATGACCATAAATCCCACCCCGCAAGCTCGCTGCCTTAGTGTAATCCTTGACTCGCAACAATCCTATATTCCCCATATCAACTCTTTATTTACATCATGCAGCATACATTTAAAAAGCATTTCCAGAATACATACATATCTCACACAAGACCCTGGTAAAACTTTAATTCATGCACTCATCATCTCCCGCATCGACTTTTATAATTCCCTCCTTACTGGTCTTCCCAAAATCAGACTCGAGCCCCTACAATCTGTTTTTCACACAGCAGCTAGATTGAGTTCCCTTGCAAATAGATTTACATCTGCTGAGTCACTCTCTACATGGGTTGCCTGTTTTTCAACGAATAAAATATAAAATATAAAAATATTCTACTAACATACAAGCCCATCAACAGAATTGCACCAACATACATTTCCTCTGCTTGTCTCAAAATATCTCCCAACTCGACACCTCTGTTCTGCACAAGATCTGCATCTCTCTTCCACTCTCACCACTTCCTCCCATTCTCTGTTACAGGACATTTTTCGGGCTGCACCCACTTTATGGAAATTCACTCCCTCGCACCACAAGACTTTACTCTAGTCTTCAAACCTTCAAGTGTTCTCTGAAAACCCACCTCTTCAGACGAGCTTATAATATTCCTCTAACACCCTCTTAATCTCCCTAGGTTACCATATTACCACCCTCTATATAGCAAAAACAAGACATCACCCCTCTGACCAACATAGTTGTGTGACTGAGCATACAGCCCACTCAATACTTTGTAACCTTTGCATGCTAGCTGGACAAATATTCAATATATTGTAGCACTTACCCTTGTGTATCAAACCATTGTCCCATAGATTATAAGCTTGTGAGCAGAGCCTTCTTACCTCTACGTATGTATGTATTACCCAGCATTGTTTTATTACTGTTTGTTCCCAATTGTAAAGCACTACGGAATCTGTTGACGCTATATAAATAAATGTTGATGATGGTGATGAGTGTGTGTTTTTTAGGGAATTTAGGGCCTGAGGGCCTGATTCATTAGCGATCGGATCTTATCTTTTCTCATCTTAAATTGCAATGAGTACTTTAAGAAAAAACAGGGAAGATAAGAAATTCGCAATTCAATAAGGGACGGAAAGTTGAAAAACACACCCACCTTCAGTCCTTTACGCAACAGACTATAAGATACAACGGATCTTAAGCAATTAGCTCATCTTAAAAATCCGAATTTTAACTTCCTCTTTTTTAAGATAAGAAATGTATATGTCAGGCCAAATGTTGGAGGTGCGACGAGTTTGTTTACAAATGTTAAAACACACTCGGGAGTGTATTATGCAGCACAGTTGTAATCTAATTATTAGTTGTAACACTTACATGTTTATAGAACCTGGGAGAAATCATTTTGAATTGTTTTAAATTAGCTAAATTAACACACCTTCTTAATCCCCTACATGAAAGATTGTGTAAAGAGTTTGATTACAACTAAGAAGGTGGATGCAGATTAATCTCATAATAATTCCAAGCATATAAAAACATGCATATGAAAATAAACAGTAATGTATGCGAAAAATATATATCATTTATGTTACAGAAAATGCATAGCTTACTCTTACATAAGCGATAAATAGCAAAGTATATAACGATAAAGGACATGAGTCAGGATTCAAACACATGACTCCATTGTTGGAAGGTGGATTGGCTAACCACTAACGCAATGTTCAATTGGAAATATCAATATATTCTAGAGACTAGAGTGAGAAGTATAAGAATGCAGCATGTTTGCAACAGATGTAAGAGCTACATAGTAGTACTCTTCCTTATTAACCAAAAATATATGCCAGATTCAATCTGCACAGGTACCTTAGTGGTTAGCAATTTAGTCTCACAGCGCTGGCATCATGAGTTCAAATACCAAACATGGCCTTAGCATCTGTGTGCAGCTTGCAGCCGTGAATCATTAAGGAAACCAGCACAATAGGAGCTTTGGCCAAACCATGCTTTTTTTAACCCAATTGCAAGATGTACAATTAGAATACTATTTAGAGAAAGTAATGGTATGGTTTGCTTTTAGGTAACACTCAAACACTTGTTAGTAAAAACTCTGTCGTTCAAACGGGATCTACTATATGCTGTACCACAATGATTAATCTGTCCTCCTATTTTAGATGAATCTCCCCCTCAAATGCCACTTTCTTAGGGCAAGGTCCATTTTTGGTTTATTACAATGTTTTACTTTCAAAAAGAATGATGCCACACAGGTGACATTCACATTATTATGTGCATCCATATGAATGGCCTAAGAATCAGAGGGGGTGGCTTCATTTTTAGGGCTCTTTCTTGTACTAAAATGGAACATTTTATGGACTCCCTTTTGGAAGGGTGGTGTTGTTGTTGTGAAATGCAATTAGCATCTGCCAATCTTACCTTGTTTTCTTCATCTCCTGCTTGTATGCCTTATCTGTGTGGAGTTAGTGTTCTACCCATTATTGTTTTTTAAATTAGCTCCATCAACTCCATTTGACGTCTTCAATCAAAGTGTGTGTGTGTTGTTACACTGTAAGCTCTATTGGGCCAGGGACTGTGCTTTCTGTACAGCGCCTCAGAGTTGCTGGTACCATCATAAATAAATAAAAATGATGATGTAGTGCAAAAGGGACCAATGTAAATTAAATATTAAGGTATGTTATAAATGTCCAGCCATTATTGAATAAAATAACCTCCACACATTTATTGGTATTAAGTTACAAAAGACACACAACTAATTTTTTTTTGGTCTAACATTTACCGTATTTCCCCATGTATAAGACGCACCTTTTTCCCAGGGGGAGCGGGGCAGGCAGAGAGTGGCAGCGGGGATCCTGCAGGTGGAAGACAGGCAGAGAGGCAGCGTGGATCCTGCAGGTGGAAGACAGGCAGAGAGTGGCAGCGGAGATCCAGCAGGCAGGGACAGGCAGAGAGTGGCAGTGGAGATCATGCAGGCGGGGACAGGCAGAGAGTGGCAGCGGAGATAATGCAGGCAGGGACAGGCAGAGAGTGGCAGCGGAGATCATGCAGGCGAGAACAGGCAGAGAGTGGCAGCGGAGATCATGCAGGTGGGAACAGGCAGAGAGTGGCAGCGGAGATCATGCAGGCGGGGACAGGCAGAGAGTGGTAGCGGGGATCCAGGAGGAGGGGGACAGAGGCACAGTGGGAGTGATTGCAGGGAGAGTGTGCTGCCCGGCTGCTCTGATCACAATCAGAGCACCCGGCCATTACACTCTCCCTGCCTTTTTTGACAGCTACCATAATAATTTCTTTTCAAAATTTCAGGGCCAAAAGGTGCGCCTTATACATGGGAGTGCCTTATACATGGGGAAATTCCTTTTTTTTCATCCGGAATATTTAAAAAAAAAAAATAACATTATAACTTTTTTTAAACAACTAATAATTTTGGCACAGTATATTCATTTTTTTTTTAACAATTTTGAATATTTTTTGATCTTTCTACGATATTTTAAGATATTGTGAATTATGTCTTGTTTGGATTGTGGGATTTCTCCCACAGCCTGAGTGTCTTCTTGAACTGTTGAAAAAATAGAATAAAATAAAAAACATGTTTAGCTAATTGTTACAACATATATTACTTCAAAAGGATGTACTTTTGTTTAATCCATTTAACAGGGATAAGCAGAGGCATAAAGTGTTACATAATTTAATATTGTTTGAAACCGTTAATGGTATGCTAAACTGTCAGGATTTCCCAGGTATGACCACTGAGAGAGCGTAAGTGGTTAAAGTGGCTTTATTAAGAACACAAATAACAAACCACCACGGATTGTGGCACAGATATACCGAAATGGGAAGACAGAGCAACAGTTCAATGGGATCAACAATTTAACAGAACTTGGTAATGCAGACTGGAGATGTCAACTTGGTAATGCAGACTGGAGATGTCAACTTGGTAATGCAGACTGGAGATGACAACTTGGTAATGCAGACTGGAGATGACAACTTGGTAATGCAGACTGGAGAGGACAACTTGGTAATGCAGACTGGAGAGGACAACTTGGTAATGCAGACTGGAGAGGACAACTTGGTAATGCAGACTGGAGAGGACAACTTGGTAATGCAGACTGGAACAAACAACTTGGTAATGCAGACTGGAACAAAGCACATGGAAATGCAGACTGGAACAAACAACTTGATAATGCAGACTGGAACAAACAACTTGATAATGCAGACTGGAACAAAGCACATGGAAATGCAGACTGGACCAAACAACTTGATAATGCAGACTGGAACAAAGCACATGGAAATGCTGACAGGAGTGACCTGATGATCTGGCCCAGACTGTTTGAAGCAGGCAGGTTAAAATAGGCCTCATGCAGCTGAAACCACTCCCAGTGATCAAGGAGAATAATCAAAGTAGCACAGTGGCCCCTTTGGTGGGCAGTGGTACTACAAGTAGAAAGCATAACAAATCAAATAGAGTCACTGCAGACAGCAGCTGCAGAGTGCAAGTCGTGGCAGTACCCCCTCCTTAAAGGGCGGATTCCAGACGCCCAAATACTAGAAATGGTCAGAAAAGTCAGAGTCATAGTCTAGAATTGGGCATGTATTTGAGAAGTCTTCATGCAAGGACGGAAAAGGTATAGAAACCACGCCACAAGGGAGTTGAGATCCAGGAGAATCTTTCTTCTTCTTCCTCTTCTTCACTTTCTTTTTATGGTTTTTAGAGGGTTGCTGGAAATGGAGCGAAGAAAATGATAATCTCAAAGTTGGAGTAGCAGGAGATAGAACATGTGGCACAGATGAAGCACTGGGAGTGAGATTGGCAAGTGCTGATGCAAATTCTTCGATCACGGCCTCAGTAAAAAGCTGTAAATCAGACAGGATGGGATCCTGGGTTTCAATTAAGGGCTCTGCCCATTCCAGAGCTTCCCCTGTGAAGTTGGCCAAGATGTAAAACACTTGCTTTCGTTGAGTGTCAAGGAGGTTGGATACAGAGGGAAAATAGGATATACAGAATTTAATAAGAGCATGAAATTGCTGAATATCCCCATTGAAGGTAGGTGGTTGGAAGCCTTGAACAGAGGATGAATTCGAATTAGCATGAGACTCGGCCAGCTCGGGTTGAACATACATCCCTGGGGACTTGGGTAGGACCCCCTTGGCAGAAGACAATCCATACTGGGCAGATGACTTGGCAGGGCGCCCGGATTGGGCGGCAGACTTGACAGGGACAGTACTGAGTGAAGCCTCGGGGGGGACAGCGCTGTGAGAAGCCTCAGAGCAGACAGCGCTGTGAGAAGCCTCAGAGCAGACAGAGCTGTGAGAAGCCTCAGAGCAGACAGCGCTGTGAGAAGCCTCAGAGCAGACAGCGCTAAGTGGTAACTCAGGCTGAACCGCATAGAGTGGCAACTCGGGCTAAACCGCATAGAGTGGCAACTCGGGCTGAACCGCATGGACAGGCAACTCGGGCTGAACCACATAGAGTGGCAACTCGGGCTGAACTGCATAGAGTGGCAACTCTGGAGTGGGCTGGAGGGACAGGGCCCCCTCTGGAGCAGACTGTAAGGGCAGTGCCCCTTCTGGAGCAGACTGTAAGGGCAGCGCCCCCTCTGGAGCAGACTGTAAGGGCATTGCCTCCTCTGGAGCAGACTGTAAGGGCAGCGCCCCCTCTGGAGCAAACTGTAAGGGCAGCGCCCCCTCTGGAGCAGACTGTAAGGGCAGCGCCCCCTCTGGAGCAGACTGTAAGGGCAGCGCCCCCTCTGGAGGAGACTGTAAAGGCAGCGCCCCCTCTGGAGCGGACTTTAAGGGCAGCGCCCCCTCTGGAGCGGACTGTAAGGGCAGCACCCCCTCTGGAGCGGACTGTAAGGGCAGCGCCCCCTCTGGAGGAGTCTTTAAGGGCAGCGCCCCCTCTGGAGGAGTCTTTAAGGGCAGCGCCCCCTCTGGAGTAGACTTTAAGGGCAGCACCCCCTCTGGAGTAGACTTTAAGGGCAGTGCCCCCTCTGGAGCAAACTTTAAGGGCAGCGCCCCCTCTGGAGCAAACTTTAAGGGCAGCGCCCCCTCTGGAGCAAACTTTAAGGGCAGTACCTCCTCTGGAGCAAACTTTAAGGGCAGCGCCCCCTCTGGGTTGAACTGGGGAACCCGGGTTCCCATGGGAGCAGATAACGTGTCTGGAATGGAGACAGAAGCTTGTAACTTAGAGCTAGAGATAGAAGTTGAAGATGGTCGGAGTCTACGGAGCGGGCAATCCTGTAAAAAATGTACATCACTGGCACAGTAAAGACACAGTTTGTAGGTCCTCCTGCGCCATCGCTCCTCTTCGGTCAGGTGAAGGCGTGGAGCACCTGAAAACCTGGAATTTGTTACAGGAATATTGGGAGGTACTGCTTGCAGAGAGTCAAAGGCAGACAAATATGGTAATGAAATGTTAGCAGCATAGTTAGACTCCTTACAGCAGGGTGTATTAGGGGTGGAAACTGGAAGTTGCTTAAGCACTTGGTTCAGCAAGGAAGATACTTGCGCTATTTGAGTGCGAAGTTGAAGAATGTCCACTTGGAGCAACTGGAACAGGGAATTTTCGGAGGAAATAGGGAGCCATGGTCTTAATGTTGAATACGGAGTAGGTCACTTCCCTGGAAATCCTTTTTAAAAGAGATGAAAGCCGTGCAGCAGCAGACTTGGTATTATGGCCAGATCATACTGTCAGGATTTCCCAGGTATGACCACGGAGAGAGCGTAAGTGGTTAAAGTGGCTTTATTAAGAACACAAATAACAAACCACCACGGATTGTGGCACAGATATACCGAAATGGGAAGACAGAGCAACAGTTCAATGGGATCAACAATTTAACAGAACTTAGTAATGCAGACTGGAGATGTCAACTTGGTAATGCAGACTGGAGATGTCAACTTGGTATCCATACCCGCTATAGACTGTTATTGTTACGCTGCATATCTGTTTGGAACAAACCATACTACTCAGTCGTTATATGCACAATTGTGATTGACTATCCTTTATTGGCCTGCATATCTGTGCTGAGCAAGTCTCTACCAAGCAGTGCCACACATACCGTTATAGACTTTGCTGGATACGCTGCATATCTATTGGGATCAAGTTCCTCTGTGCTCTCAGTGTCTGCATTCTATTATCCTTTGTATGCCTCCACTCATTGACACCTGTACTCATCCTCACCTATTAAGCAGTGGTACAACTTGCTGTACGCAGACCACTGACTTCCCCGCTACCTACCTGCACCTGGACAAGTCTTCTCACCATAAGCAGTGGTACAACTTGCTGAACGCAGACCACTGACTTCCCCGCTACCTACCTGCACCTGGACAAGTCTCACCATAAGCAGTGGTACAACTTGCTGTACGCAGACCACTGACTTCCCTACTACCTACCTGCACCTGGACAAGTCTTCTCACCCTAGCAGTGGTACAACTTGCTGTACGCAGACCACTGACTTCCCTACTACCTCCCTGCATCTGCTCACGTCCATCCTGATCTCCGTGTTCAAATCTGCCTTTCCACAATATCAGCTAGTCGCTGACTCATTGACCAAGATTGCTGCAAGTCACTGACTTTCCTATTATTTATTGGCATTCTCTCTCCATCTGCTGTGATATATGTTCCGCTAGTCACCCTGCTACCAGAGGACCGTTGTGTTAACTTCACCACTCTGGTAAGCCCAGTCATCTGGTGAATTCCTGGGCAAGACTCCTAGTGCCCGTGACAATTGCATTCATTAAAATTATTCACATTAAACTGTTTGTTATGAGAGATGTTGATGCTCAACCTATCCTTCTAGCCTATTTCATGCACATACTGTTTCCACTTGCACGTTAGCGTAGTAGTTAAAAAATCCACTTTGCAACAGTGGGTTATAAGTTTGATTCCTGCTACATTTTGTGGAATATGGCTAAATGGCATGTGGAAAATTGTGTGCACCTACAACACAGAGAAGCAGCTGTTCAAAATGACTTGATTGCAAACACATAGGAAATATCCACAGATGTAGTGCCCAAAAAAACAGACAATCAATTTGAAGTCCAATTATTATTATTTTATTTTGTTTATTATTAGTATACGTAACTGATTTTCTATATCCAAAAATTTAAACTGTGCATGTACCAATAATTTCTTTCTGTAATATTTCTAAGTATTGATATTAATTAAAATTAAAAAGGCAAAAAGCTTGTTAGGAGAGAAATTGCTGCTCAGCTTTTTCTTCTATTCTATTTAATTCACATATAGTTTTCATCACTTGCATATTGGCATAGCGGTTAGATAATCCACCTTGCAAAAGTGGAAAATTGAGTTTGAATCCTCACCAATGCTCTTGTCTCTATGGGATCAATAATATCCTTCCCATATTTGTATTGATGTCCACAGTGTCCCTGGTGTAAGAATACGCTTGATTTAAATTTGCACAAATTAGCCGTTAAATTTTCACAACTTATTTTTTTATATTATTACTAACGTATTGTTAGCTGTTTTTGTTACAAACACTAGCAACTAACTGTTGACACATCAGTCACTTTACATTGCGATTTATTACAATTGTGGTTGTAATTAAAAAGAGGTTGCTTTTAAAAAAAATACACAATGTTTAATGTTTGAGCTACATATAAAATATATTTTATTTTTGTAAAAAAAAATAAACAATTCTGGTGAAGTGTATTAAGATGTTTATTGTGCATATTTAGTTGAGATGGTTTTAAACGAACGATGCTTTAAGAACAGTTTATTATTATTATTCATCGCTGCTGCTGTAGCTGGTTTGGATTTAAACATGACCCAGAGCTTCCTTAAATTTCAGCAAGGAGTTAAGATAAAACTCAACTTAACTATCCAACGGATCCGTAGGTAACGCCTACTCTTCTTAAGTTAGTACAAACAGCGCCTACTCTTCTTAACTTATTTAAGTAATCTGCACCCCTTGCATGCTAACATGGTTTGTCCTAGAGAACATTTACACCTTTTTTGCCTTACTTTCACTATGGCGCATAGACTGTAAGCTCCAATGAGGCAGGGACTGTACAGCATTACTGAATAAGTGGCGCTATATAAATAGCTGTTGCTGATGATGATAATATGTTACACACACACATGTACGTCTGAACATGCATCTTGCCGTCTGTCTATATGCATAACCTAGGGCTGTGCCTATGTATTCTGCTGTCTTATAGAAACTGAAACTTTGCCTTTCTCTTCTCTTCTAAAAACTGACATGAATGTATTTATATAAGTTTTGTGCACTTTAAAATACAAATATTGTAATTGTTTAGTTTTATTAGATCTACCAACAAATTAAATATCACTTAACTATTTTTTGGGGCGTAGGGAATTTTGCATTCTTCAAATGCATTTTCTTTATTTTGCTGCCTCTGCTGACTTATTTTGTCATACCCATACTCTTGAGCGCAATAGATACCATCACCATTAAGGGATCTCAGATGCCTAAAGACTCAATAATGTCCAATCACAGCAACAGTATGCTAAAAATAGCAGGTTAACCAAAATCTCTGTTTAATGTGTTAATACTACTCACTAATTTAACTATATTATATCCACCCAGAGTTCTAAATATACACTGCAAATATACTCCTCTCTAGGGGTGTGACTAGACATTTATGAGCCCCATAGCAAAATATAGTGGTGATATATATATATATATATATATATATATATATATATATATATATATATATATATATATATATACATATATACGCACACGTGCCCAGTACAAGGGGCTTTGACAGGTAAGTGGGCCCCCCGCAGCTGTGTAACCCACAGCAGCTGCACCTCCTGCCCCTATGATAGTTCCACCCTTGCACCTCTCACTCACACTCTCTCTCTCTCTCTCTCTCTCTCTCTCGCTATCTCTCCTATTCGTTTTGCCTTTTTCACATTAACATACAAACTTTTAGCATTGCATACTCCCTTACTGTTATATTTTAACTTGAATACACTGAGCCAGTTGAATATTTTAAAAGACTATATAAGTGTTCTATGATCATCACAGCTGATGATGATGGAGCAGTGTAACTTTCTGTGTTATTTCTTTGCTTTGAATTATTTATTATAGTGTAGTAATGGCAAAAAGGTGGAGGCTGGCACTGCTGGTGTCCTCCTGTCCCCTGCGGGTGTGATAAATGAGGTGCTATTTTAAGATGGTGTGTTTTCTATGGCAGATAAGGGGCAGAGAACTCGTGATTCTGTCACAGCAGCGTCACTGTCCTTGCATCATCCATTAATCAAATTCAGCTTACACTGTATGTAGGCCATACGGTCTTAGTTATGCTAATTAACCCATTATGTACTGCACAAAATATATTTGGAAGAAGTGGAACTATCTGTCACATAAAAGGCAAATTAACATGTACAGTCAATAAACAAGAGAAACCAAACTAACTGCAGAAGCATACCAAAAGGAAAATAGAAAGCAGTAAAAAAATAGATACAATAAAGAGAGGAAATATATGATGTGATGATACACAGATAGCAAACCTGAAAAAAAAGAATGGAAATAATAAGAAAGTAGACAGAAAAATTACTGTTGTTTTAAAGGAAGTAAAATCAAAGGATGAGTTCAGAAAACTATAATCAACATAGAAAATGAAATGAATGAGCAGAGACAAATGAATATAGGCTGATGAATACAAATCTTAAGTTTATACTATCCCAATTGAACCATTTTTTTAATTCACGTTTCCACACTGCAAATAATATGTGTCCATTTCTTCCACATGTTGTAATCTTTCCAAAAACTTATTTTTCTGAAAACAGAAAATAAATTTTGCATTTATTTTAACAGTCCTGTTCCCAAAGTTACAGTGGTTAATACTATCTTTCTTTTTAAACTAGTATAGTACCTGCTGAATCTGCTTTTATATGGAGATATGCTGAGCTGTGCCATTGAGGGATAAAATATTAATTTGTTGTAACAGAGCAAAATATGTACACATTTAACAGGTGAATTGTAAAGGTATATTTGAAATACATGCTAATATTTTTCATAATTACATTACAGAACCTTATTTCTGCATCTCCGCATGCTGGAGAATGTTTTTTAACATTTTTATTTATTTCATTTGTATTTCATCCACTGCATTATTTCATGAAATGTGAAGGAATGTAATTATACACATAGGATACTGAATACAACTCTGAATTTGGTATATGTATATTAAACTAACCTAATATCTGGAAGAAGGGTCAGGAAGGTCAAAACTGGCATACTGTATAAATGGTATATATTGAAATAAAAATATACTCAATTTTACAACAATAGTCTAAAAATCCTAGCAGCTTTTGACATACTGCCACTTTAAGGAACATTGTTACAAAGAATCTAAGGCAGCAGATTCATAATTAGCCTCTATTGAATATCAACAATTGTAGAATTTGTGAAAGCTTGATAAAATCTAGGCCAGCCATATAGCTATATATAAATATGCTCAAAAATATGCACAGTAATAAAGCCTGAACACACAGATTACACTTAAATTGATTAGTGATTTATTTTTTCTAACACAATTTAAAACAGAACATCTGTCTTGTACAAATTATAAAACAGGTTTATTAATTAGAAATGTGGTAGTAGCAGAGACCCCAGACAGACCAATAAAGGCATTAAGGAAATCTACTAAAGTGTGGTTTAGTGAAACTGCATTTTTTTCTGTGTTTTTATGGAATTTTTCAAACTGCCATTATACAAAGTGCTACATTACAAATTCCCATTCCAATTTGTTTTACATGCTAAGGGAGTGGTTTCCAAACTTTTTCAGTTTGCGGCACCCTTATGGTCTCCATAATTTATTCAAGGCACCCCTTCAAAATAATTACTGCACAGTCCCATTTTATAAGTAGTTGGGTCAAAATAACGTTATAAGTGTTTAGGTCAGGACAGAAAAACTTATTAAGTTGATTGCAAAAATAAAACCAAGGGAAAGGGATATTTTTAATTTTTTTTTTTCAATTATATTTCTGTCAAAGAACATTCTCAGTTTGATCATTAAGAGGGATAAGATCAAACAAAATAAAACAACAGAATGTACAAAAATCATCACACTGTGCCTCTTCACGATCACACTGCCCCTCCCTATAAGAAAGAGTTACAGGATCCCAAACAGCATGGATTTACTGGAAGGAGATCATGTCAAACAAATCGTACTTACTTTTTTGACTAGATGACTAAATTAATAGATCTAGGGGGATTATAGATGTAGATTAGCTAGACTTTAGCAAGGCTTTTGATAAAGTCTAGATAAACTTGAAATCTTGGGATTGAACTCTAAGATAGTTGAATGGATAACATTTTGGTTTTAGGATAGAAAACAGAGAGTGATAGTAAATGGAGTGCATTCACAGGAGGGCAAGTTTACCAGTGGAGTACATCAAGGATATGTAATGCTTTTTAATATCTTTATTGGTGACATTGCATATGGTATTGAAGGAAAAGTATGCCTTTTTGCAAATGACACAAAGATTTGCAACAGGATAGACACACAAATGAACAATGATCTAGGTAGACTAGAGGAATGTTCAAGAGTGGGGCAACTGCAGTTTAATGCCAAAAAATGCAAAATCATGCACTTTAGTCTCAAAAACTAAGGCTAATTATAGTACAAATGGCACTGTAATGGAAACTACTAAGGAAGAAAGGGATCTAGGAGTCACTATTTTAGATGACTTAAAAGCAGGTAAGCAATGCAACAAAGCAATGAAAATGGCAAGTTAGATGCTTGGTTGCATAGGGAGAGGAGTAGAAGAAAGAAGTAATAATGCCACTGTATAGGTCATTGGTACGGCCTCATCTAGAAAACTGTGTTCAATTCTGGAGACCATATCTCAAGATGGATATAAATACATTTGAGACTGTACAAAGAAGGGCAACTAAAATTGTGCATGGCCTACAGCACAAAACCTACCCAGAAAGACTAAAAGATCTTAATATGTATAGTTGGAGCAGAGAATGGAGCGGGGTCATGATGGAAACTTTCAAATATATCAAGGGTTTTAACAAGGTACAAGAGGGAAACATTCTTCAAAGGATGAGAAATATTGGAACATGAGGACATGCAGTGCAACTAGAGGGAAGTATGTTCAGAGGAAATTGGAGGAAAAACTACTTCACAGAAAAGGTAGTGTAAAAGTGGAATAGCCTCCCATCAGAGGTGGTTGAGCTAACATAGTAGAACAAATAAACATGCTTGGAACAGACATAAGGATATCCTTACAAAGAATAAAGGATCAAATAGAGTTTGAGGTTATCATAGGTTAAAAACTGGGCAGACTAGATGGGTCAACTGGTTCTTATCTGTCGTAAAATTCTATGTTTATATAATACTTTGTTGACATTTAAACATTCTATCAATGGATTGAATTGTATTGTATCAATACAATGTATCCCATAGATTGTAAGCTTGCAAGCAGGGTTCTCTTACCTCTCTGTCTGTATGTATTAAACAGTATTGTTTTATTCATTTTTGTTCCTAGTGTTCAATGTAGTTAACTGTAGTTAAAATGTGGGCCTCATTCCCCTAGAAAAATCAAACCCATACTGGGGCTGTACCATGGTAGGATAACCCCTGCTGCTTTCTCTTATAATTTTACCAGACCAGCCTGTCATAATTATTTTTAAAATTTTTAATTTTTAAAAAGGTTTGCGCTGATAATCATCATAATTAGCCCATATCTTGCACCAGTGGTTGAGCACCCATAATAAATATGTAAGCTAACAGGTATATCTGTGGCTGTGTTCAGGTCTAAGGCTGGGTACACACTACAGAAAATTTCTAATGATGCGATATCATTAGTGATTTACCAACTACTGAAGTCCCGTTCAGCACGGGGAGATAGGTAGGCCACAGGTGTACTGAATATATTTCTAGTGAGCCATTATCATAGTAAATTAAATACACATAGAGGTATTAATAAGCACAATGGGTGCAATTATAAAAAGTATATAAATCAGAATATATATATATATATATATATCGACAAACAACACGGTCCCTATAGAACCCCCTCGGCGCTTGTAGTCTCACAATTAACCCTCAATGTAGGAATACTTTCTGGGTGACCCTGCAGCTTGGACCACGGTTCATCAGACCGTGTCACAGAATAGACATAAAAGACAACAGATGTCCAGCGCTGGGAAAGAACCCTCTATCTCTATATAGCAAAACGTTTCTTGATAAACTTCAATGTATGCAATTTGATAAAAAACACACATTTATTGGAACCATAGATTCCTTTATTAAAATACACATACCCGAAATACATACAAGTTTATACAATAATATATAGTGAGCACATTTGTTCAGTATGAGGCTAAGGTATACTTATAATGTATATACCTCCATATAATTCATGGAACGTGGGATCCGGATAATTAGTATACAACTAAACGGGACTCTATGGAACATGAATATTCTAAGTTTCCATAAATGAACAGGCAAATTTTTAGAGATATTTTTATGATCGATCCCACCTACTACTTCCTATTGGGAGATTTTACAATCCGTTTTCCCTGATTCTTTTTAATATATTGAAAAAAATGCGATAAGCGAAGAATGGGAGGATCTTCTAAATATAGATATAAAAATAAAAACAAAAATATATATATTGATATACATCCAATATGCCTTTGTTCCTTGAAAATGAATGGGGAAATTGAAAAAGAAGGAGTGTATTCTAAGGTGAACATTACCTGGAAGATAACCACGCCCATATGCACTATAAATAAGAGTGGAGAATATCGGGGCATTAGCTTTGAGAAAGTTCCGCTATCTATGGGACGAAACGCGTCAGCTAAGGATTTTCCTCTCACTTGTTTCTATACACAGCGCTGTGTGGAGTGTAAGATTACACTGACAAGTATATGCCCTGATAACTTCAATTGCACTGGATTGAAGCGGAACAAATAATCCATCATATGGTTTCCTGGAGGCCAGAATATACACTGCACTCTCCTAACGGAAGTATCATCAGATGTTTGGAAGGTCCGGGGGCGATCGTAAAATAGTATTGGAATTACGTTCTCTTTGAGAGCTATAGAATGTGGTAAGAGCGATTCCAGTATATTATATTGTCTAAAATATCTGATGCCA
The DNA here is from genome assembly GCF_038048845.1 of Mixophyes fleayi. Taxonomy (NCBI): domain Eukaryota; kingdom Metazoa; phylum Chordata; class Amphibia; order Anura; family Limnodynastidae; genus Mixophyes; species Mixophyes fleayi. The sequence continues at coordinate 245,788,682 of NC_134403.1, read as the reverse complement.
CGCAATTTTCCATACATGTTGAAAGAAGGATTTTATGAACTATACTAAGTACATGTGGAATCAATGGAGCTTTACATCATTGTATTACTTTTTTTACTCAGCTGGAGAACAACTGTCTATTATGAACATATACGATATAATCCATTACTCCGGAGCCTACTAATATTACTATTTTTAACTTGTGTCTGATAAGACCATTTATTCTATGTCCAGATTTTTTTCCCCTTTTTTATGCATGCATGCATTTTTGAAAGTATTCCGAAAATTTGCCTGTTCATTTATGGAAACTTAGAATATTCATGTTCCATAGAGTCTCGTTTAGTTGTATACTAATTATCCGGATCCCACGTTCCATGAATTATATGGAGGTATATACATTATAAGTATACCTTAGCCTCATACTGAACAAATGTGCTCACTATATATTATTGTATAAACTTGTATGTATTTCGGGTATGTGTATATTAATATAGGAATCTATGGTTCCAATAAGGTACGGCGATGGGGACCAGGTTCGCGCCGAGCTTCAACAACCTATATATGGGACAACTGGAAGAGGAGTTGATATGGGGCAGCCGGTTTGGCGGGAACCTGGTCCCATATAGTCGATACATTGATGATTTATTTTTTGTTTGGAAAGGTGATGAAGAATCAGTACAGGATTTTGTAGATTTTTTGAATACCAACACTTTTAATTTGAAGTTCACTCATACTTTTGATAAGAACACAGTCAACTTTTTAGATGTGACAGTAACAGCATGTGACAATAAAGTCATAACTACTATCTATAACAAATCAACAGATGTATGTAGTTATCTACATTATGAAAGTGGGCATCATCGTCCATGGATTAATAACATACCAAGGGGACAATTAGGTAGACTTCGAAGAAATTGTTCTGAAGATCAAGATTTTCTGGTCCAGTCTGAGATCATGTTGGATAATTTTAGTAAAAGGGGATATCCTCAGAACCTACTTAGTGAGGCTGTCCAGTGTACCTCTACATTAAATAGGGACGAATTATTAAGACCTTTAGAGGTTGGTAGTAAAGGAAAAAGGGAACCTGATAACAATAATCTGGCCTTTATTTCAGTATATAATGTAAAATCGAAACAGATCCATAATGTTGTCAAAAGAAATTTTATTATTCTAAAAGAAGACAATGTATTAAAGATTTGTTTGGATGACAGACCTAAGGTGATCTTTAAGAAAAATCTAGACTTAAAGAGAATACTAGCCCCGAGCATGCTTAAGCAAGAGCGAGTAGAAACAAATGACACTTAGCTTCCCGATAGACCTAAGGGGTGCTACAAATGTGGTAAAAGTAGATGTCTGACCTGTGGACATATTCTGAATAAAGTTAATAAAGTGAGATCTAACTCTTGTGGAACCGAGTATTCGATTAAACAATTTATTAATTGTGACACCTCTTATATCGTATACATGCTGGAATGCAGCTGCAAGCTCCAGAATGTAGGTCGTACTGTTAGACCTCTTAAAACAAGATTCCGCGAGCATAGGCGGAACATTTTGAATGGTCTGTTAACTCACAGTGTTTCAAGACACTATTTTGAAGTCCATGAAAAAAATCCGGAATGTCTTAAGATTGTAGGCTTGGAACATGTATCCCTTACTGTGAGACGAGGAGATAGGTTCAAAAGGATTTGTTTATGCGAATCCTCGTGGATTTTTAAATTAGGGACTCTTTGCCCTAATGGGTTAAATGAGGCTTTAGATTTTTGTGATACAAATTAGTGCATACATCAAAAGTGATATAAGTATGTAAGTATTTTTTGGAGCACTGATTGGATACTCCAGATATCTGTTCTATATGAAACATCATGTGCCTTGTTTGTAAGAGACGCGTCCGTCTTGAGTTATTATATCTTAGTATTTGGGACTGTATAAAAGCAGACCCAATGAGAAATTGAATTATAAAAATTTATGAATATAAGTATTAAGGAGTACCACACATGACGTGAGAAGAAAATATGAGTAATGTTTGATATATGAACATCAAGTCCAGGCCAGGTCGAACTTGGAACTCATGAACTTTTATGAACAAATTGGCTCTATTATAAGAATGTTGTCATCTTCTACTGAAAAAAATAGTGGGAGATAGAAAGAACTTTTATAAAACATTGGAAGACATTACCTGCCTTTTAGAGATATTTACGATCGATCCCACCTACTACTTCCTATTTTACAATCCGTTTTCCCTGATTCTTTTTTTATATATTGAAAAAAATGGGATAAGCGAAGAATGGGAGGATCTTATAAATATAGATATAAAAATAAAAACAAAAATATATATATTGATATACATCCAATATGCCTTTGTTCCTTGAAAATGAATGGGGAAATTGAAAAAGAAGGAGTGTATTCTAAGGTGAACATTACCTGGAAGATAACCACGCCCATATGCACTATAAATAAGAGTGGAGAATATCGGGGCATTAGCTTTGAGAAAGTTCCGCTATCTATGGGACGAAACGCGTCAGCTAAGGATTTTCCTTTCACTTGTTTCTATACACAGCGCTGTGTGGAGTGTAAGATTACACTGACAAGTATATGCCCTGATAACTTCAATTACATTGGATTGAAGCGGAACAAATAATCCATCATATGGTTTCCTGGAGGCCAGAATATACACTGCACTCTCCTAACGGAAGTATCATCAGATGTTTGGAAGGTCCGGGGGCGATCGTAAAATAGTATTGGAATTACGTTCTCTATATATCCTCCTTTGAGAGCTATAGGATGTGGTAAGAGCGATTCCAGTATATTATATTGTCTAAAATATCTGATGCCACGCAATTTTCCATACATGTTGAAAGAAGGATTTTATGAACTATACTAAGTACATGTGGAATCAACGGAGCTTTACATCATTGTATTACTTATTTTACTCAGCTGGAGAACAACTGTCTATTATAACCATATACGATATAATCCGTTACTCCGGAGCCTACTAATATTACTATTTTTAACTTGTGTCTGATAAGACCATTTATTCTATGTCCGGATTTTTTTCCCCTTTTTTATGCATGCATGCATTTTTGAAAGTATTCTGAAAATTTGCCTGTTCATTTATGGAAACTTAGAATATTCATGTTCCATAGAGTCCCGTTTAGTTGTATACTAATTATCCGGATCCCACGTTCCATGAATTATATGGAGGTATATACATTATAAGTATACCTTAGCTTCATACTGAACAAATGTGCTCACTATATATTATTGTATAAACTTGTATGTATTTCGGGTATGTGTATATTAATATAGGAATCTATGGTTCCAATAAATGTGTGTTTTTTATCAAATTGCATACATTGAAGTTTATCAAGAAACGTTTTGCTATATAGAGATAGAGGGTTCTTTCCCAGCGCTGGACATCTGTTGTCTTTTATATATATATATATATATATATATATATATATATATATATATAAATACATATATATATATATATATACTAATAATGATAGAGTACGCACTAACACAAAGAAAATGTCTAATCAATACAAATGTCTGTAGAGTAAATGGAAATCCAAGGTGCTACTGTTTGTCCACACCTTTAAAATGCACCATCCGATCGTAATCTGCGCATTTTACCTTTTCAAGACCACGGACCACGGGACAAACAAATTTCTAAAATATCAAACACAAAGGGGGCGCTTTCTTAGTATATTATCAGATGTAAAAGATTTATTCATAAAACATAAAATCATGCATGTACCAGAACAATAAGTATACACAGCATATCAGGTTACAATCCAGCTTACTCTTCTTTCTAATACATCCCGTGCAGCACAGAGCAGCTCTTCCACTTGTAATCAAGCGTTTACTCCCTCTACGTATTTCATTGCAGGTGATTTCATCAGGAGAAGTGTGTCTACAAAACACTAGACAGCATTTTATAGGGCCATGTTCTACTGGTATCCAATAGGTTATATATTAACCCTTTGTAATCAGTTAATAACATCCTCTAAGCACAGATTGTTATGCAAAATTTGTAAAAAAAATATTACATGACAATAATTTAATAAAAATAAAATAAACATTCATATAAAACATTGATATAAATGGATACATATGTTTAAAATGCTAAAAATGTTTTAAAATGCTTTAAGATGATTCTCTCAATATCAAATCCAATGATTTTCTCAATATATATATACATATAATATATATATATATATATATATATGTGGAATAGAACACGATATCAAGATGGCGCTTAACCCAGCGTATGGATATTAAACAAAAATACAGAAATATTCAGATATACCAAAACACCTCTACAAATATATGTGTGGCAGCCAAGTCTCCAATAACGGATGGTAAGACCGACAAAAGGTAGCAATAGAACAAACATGGAAGGACGGCGCCTTCAGGTGTATATGCAAGTAGTATATATACAGTCAGTAAGCACAGAACAGTCCAGAGAATAATGTAGGATACCAATGTTAAGTCCAAAAAGGTGTCAGTGGTGCAGGTGGATATCAGCATATACCAGCATATCAAAATGGTCAACATATATTATAGTATGAGACACTGCACAAGATATTAGTAGGGTGGTGTGCGTATCAGAAGTAAATAATATAACAGCTTATCTGTAAAATGGCTCCTCAGTCATTCCGAGTGATGGTTTCCTTCGGTCGCAGAGATATGATGTAAAAACAGTATGTTCTAATAATTACAGCTGCATCAACCGCTCATTAATAGGAAAAATATAAGAAAGCCAAATGGTGTAGTATTTTTGCAAACAATTTATTCTGCAGATGACAATATAAAATGCAAACTCACAATATAGATTAAAAAAATATAAGCTTATCTGTATAGTATACAGGTGAGATCACTGGTTGTTGTATCCTGTGATACTGATATTCCAGAGCAGAATAATGCATTAGATGACCTCTTCTGGGATATTGAGAAATTACTTACTAAGGAAACCAAAATATGGTGGGACATAAAAAGTTTAGAAAACTATCAGAAAGTTGATCGTATCCCAAGAGGTCTAAGGTTAAATAAACTACCCACTTTTGGTCTAGAAAACCCCAACTTTATGAAATAATGGGACAATACACTACATGAATGCTCAAAAAGTCTAATCAAACTCATTATACATGAAAAAAGACGTTTGTTTCACGAAGTAGAGAACGAGATAAAAAATAATGAAATTCTCCTAGAACCCTATAAAGATAAAGAAGGCTAATGAGATCGTACTCAATAAGAAACTTGATAAAATCGAATCTGAAGTCATTAAAACAAAAGAAAGGAAATTATTTAGGGATAAAAAGGATTATGCACAGGACAATATTAGGAATTGGAAGAAAGCTCCTAATACAAAAAGATATATGCACCTAAATCCATTTGTTAAAGCTACACCTCCACAACCCTGGAGAAACAATACATTCCAGTATAGAAATAGTCCAAAACCCCCCAGACATTTCGAAATACAAACTAAAAATAGATTCACGGCATTAGATAATGATGAATGTACCGGCACTGATTTTTTATCCCCAGCCCCGACACCAAAAGAAAGGTTGCTAAACAGAAAACACCCTTTAAGGGAAAATATAAGAAGAGCATCTCCCTTAAAACGAAGGTACACAGAAGACGAGGAAAATGAGGGGGAAACATCATATCAAAAAAGAAGATACGTACATTAAACAATAAGGACATTAAAGAAAAAGGGGATGTTCAAACTCTCTGACCACACTCATTCACAAGCAGAAATATCCATTCTTGGCAAAGGCCTCTCATTTGCTCCAACACAGAAACCCAATAAATTTCAACTATATATATTGACATTCATAAGTTTACGCGAAAATTAACCCTTAAAAGACATTTTGCTAAAAAAGATCAGGCCATTATCTCAAATTTTGATAATAGATCCAAATCTGGTTTAAAACCTATTTTGAAATTTTATCCCCTGGAATCTAAAAGTAGCTATATAGACGTGTTTCAGGAACTACTGATACAAGACCTTTGCAATCATCAACTTAATGATCTAACACATAAAAACTTAACCCAAAAAGAAAAAATTGCCCTTAAAAACTTACAATCCAATCAAAATGTAGTTATTAAACAAGCTGACAAGGGAGGGGGTATTGTTCCTATGAATAGATCTAACTACATAAAGGAAGCACAGAGTCTTCTTGATGACAAAGTATCTTATACACTACTCAACCACGACCCAACAGATGAATATGTATCCTTTTAAGAGACGTCTTACTAAAAGGGGTTTACAATAAATTATTAGATAAAGATGAATTCCAGTATCTCATGATCAATAATCCAATTATACCCATATTTTACTTTCTTCTGAAAATTCATAAAAATCTCGAAAACCCCCTGGGCAGAGCCATAATAGTGGGCATAGATTCTCTCAAATCCCATATATCAGAATATGTGGATATTTTCCTACATAAATATGTAAACAAACTTACATCCTATCTCAAAGACATGACGAGTGTTCTACAGATTATTTAAACCTTTGAATGGAGACCTGAATACACGTGGGTCACAATAGACGTACAATCCTTATACACCTCCATCCAACATCAAAAAGGTGTAGAAACTTGCAAAAAATATTTAAATTCAGACCCTGATCTCAGCACAGAGCATAATAATTTTATTTGTGAATTGATGACATTCATCCTCACACATAATTATTTAAAATTTTAAGGACAGCAATGGCTTCGCGAACCTTGTAATGGGAGGATGGGAACAACAATACATATATGACCCTAACCCATACTCAGATAATATAGTCCTTTACAAAAGATATATCGATGACATCTTACTCGTGTGGAACGGTAATATGGATAGTCTGAATCAATTCCTCTCCTATCTGAATACCAACGAATATAATCTCACTTTCACAGCTAACCTTGATACCTCACAAATTGAGTACCTAGACTTAATCTTGATGAACACAGGTAACAAAGTTACTACCAACAACTTCATCAAAACGGTAGACACAAATAGCTACTTACATTTTAAGAGTGGTCACTTAAAGAAATGGAAAACTAACATCCCCTT